>NW_016809984.1:1656407-1709999 GCF_001698545.2 Rhinopithecus bieti
AAATATATAGTATATTTAATATATTTATCTATTTGTATAATATAATATATTTATATATACACAGAAATATACTTCTGGCTTACATATGTTGTAAAATAGGGGATTTTATTGTTTTAAATTATTATCATACTGGAATTCAAACTTCATTGTCTATCATTTTAAATTATTATTTACTGTGAATTTTGCTATCAAGCAGTGACCGACCAACAGTTTGAGCTTAATTCACAAACTGTACTGGAGTAAATAGAAGTATTAGTGTCAGTAAAACCAGTATTCACATACTGGTACCGGCAAGTCAACTGTGTTATATATCAGGCAAAATACCTCTCCTCAACAGTATCAGTTTCCTTGACCAAAAAAAGGGACTCAAAATATCCACTTTTGCTAGGGGTAATGAGACGTTGTTTATAAAACACCCAGAGTGGTGGTGCCTGGAATGCAGCAGATGCACATTAAATATGAAGTCAATTCTGCTCTCTTTCCCCAATTGTCCAACCTGAGCTCCTGGCATCCTGCCACTAATGCTGTCTTCCTCTAGAATCAAAGAACCAGAGGTGCCCTAGAAAGGCCTTCAAAGGTAGTGTGAAAATTGATTAACACCTGAAACAACAGAGGTCTAAGTGTATATGGAAAGGAAAGATAGCTTCCTAGCAGAGGAAAGAGTGTTTTTTTGGTGATGCTTGCTCTACTTACCCCATGGCCCAGGTTGGACACGAGCATCGGGCCCCTCCAGTTTGCCCAGCAGTACCTGCAACTGTCTTTCCGACTGCCCAGTGCCAATGTGTATGGGCTGGGAGAACATGTGCACCAGCAGTACCGCCACAACATGACCTGGAAGACCTGGCCCATCTTCACCCGGGATGCCACCCCCACCAAGGTGATGCCTTTCCTCCTCAGTATCGCCTACAGTAAGGGATACCCTCCTTCCTTTCCTAAAAGTAGCCTGCGGGAATACATCTATCTTACTTCGCTCATTTTAGATGTGTTAGTGTTAAGGAATATTTGTTCTTGAGACCTATAAATTCAGGAATATAGCAATATTAGAAATAAAAAAATAAATTAGAAATTTGCTAGCAAATTTGAAATGTAGCATTTTTTTAAACAAATTTCACTTTTAATGGGAAATATAATTTCATGATTATATTAGAACCTAGTATACTTCTGCCAAATTACTGTATCTTGGTTTAATAACTGAGGAAAGGAGGGCTTCAGTAGGAGCCATGCTCAGTAGAACTCAGTGGACTAAAAATGTCTCTTGACAGCTTTCATACTGTTCTAGGTGTTTGCTGGTGAACGCATGTTTCAGAGATATCAGCGTTGGCATCACCTGGGAGGTTGTTAGAAATGCAGAATCTCAGGCCATAGCCCAGACCCACTGGATCCAAATCTGCATTTTTACAAGATCCCCTGGTGACTCACATTCATATTAAAGTGGGAGAAGGACCTGCTCTAGATTAGTGTCTCTCAGCTTATCTGGAGTGAAGGACTAGTTTCTTTAAAAAAAAAAAAAAAAAAAAAAATCCAGCATGGGCAATACTTTTGTAAAATACAATTAAAATATATTACTGAAAAAATGAAATAAAAAATCCAAAGACATACCAAAAAAGCCTAAATTTTCAGTTGAACAGACATAAAATATTACCCTTTTCAATTGCTGTGAAAGAATTTCTAACCTTTGACTTTTGGTTTTTGTGCTTGTCTTGTGGCTGACTGATAACAAAGGATTTGAGGAGGTATTGTTCCATGGACAACGCTTTGAGTCATGTAGGTTTGTAGAGCATGTCTTGAAGCCTCCATTGTGCTGATGATATTTCTTGGATCTGTGCAAGAGCCGCAAGCTGAAGTATGGTGCAAGGGAGACAGAGAGCTGACACTTTGCAATTCATATTTGGCAGGAGATGAACAGAGCAAGTAGCACATTAACCTGTAGCCTAGCTACCAGCATCTGCTACAATGGAGGGAGTGACCTTGCAGAGCAGAGCAAAGACAAAAAAGCAATGGCCAACCCATGTAATAAATGTTTGGTCAAGGACCCTGGCAAATATTGAAAACTATGAATCGTACTACGTTTGGCTTTCTATAGCTGACATTTCTAAATTGTATAATCACAAATTAGATGTAATGCCTTCCACCCTTCCTGTTTTTCTTCCTTTCTTTTTTCTTTCCTTTCTCTCCTGCTTTTTTCTTTCTTCAAAATGTATTTTAAAAATTTTGTCTGTATGCTATCCAAGTGTGATGCCATTAGTTTTCCTGGCTATAATTTTACATCTAGTTGAGGCTTCTTGGTCTTCCCAATTTTGCAAATTATGTTGATTCTTTTTTTCCCCCTCTCCTGGTATTTACCATTATCAGTATTATTGCCTTATGCTGTGGCTAAGATGATGATACTGTCACACAGGGAGCTTGTAAAACATTCTCCGTATTCTGATCTCAACTTCTTTTATTCTTAAGGCACTTAGAGTTATATATGCACACACACACACACACATTATCTCTTCTTATATCAGTGCTCATCACAGCTTTGTCACAAATTTAAATATTTTTTCTTTCTCTTTTTATTAGTTTTAAGCTTTTTTTCCACTTAAGTATTATATGTTAACTACAGAAACATTAGAAAATACAACTAGGCATAAAAACTTCAAAATTACTCATAATACCATCACTTTCTGCTAATATTTTGGTATACATCATAGCAAATATGTTTATAAAATAACTTGATTGAGTTATAATGTATAGGCCATAAAATTCATCTGTTTTAAGTGTGCAATTCAACGACTTCGCGCACATATACTGAGTTCTGCAAGCATCGTCATTATCCAGTTCTATAACTTTGGCATCACTGCAGTAGGATCCCTTCCGCCCTTTGAGACTAAAACTCCAGAGCTTGCTTCAGCCCTAGCCAAATACTAACCTACTTTCTGTCCCTATAGATTTGACTTTTCTAGATATTTCATATCAATGCAATCATACAATATATAGTTGTGTCTGTTTCTTTCCCTTAGCATAACACTTTCAAGGTTTATTTATGTTGTAGTGTGTGTGATTATTTTATTATTGTTGAATGGAATTCTATTGTATAGATATACCGTATTCTGTTATTCATTCTCCAGTTGATAATAGCATTTCAATACCTTTTTGATACAACGTTATACTACATGAAGTATTGAGCAAGTATATGTTATAGATGGCTTTTGAATTTATTTTAGGGTGAATGAAAACTTTCTTAACACATAACACTATTACTTTTCTTCCGTTTTGCTGACAGGGCATGATTAATCTGTATGGAGCTCATACATTCTTCTTGTGCCTTGAAGACACCAGTGGCTCCTCTTTTGGAGTTTTTCTGATGAACAGTAATGCCATGGGTAGGAAGCATCTTTTTATCTTCTGTAGACAGGAATATGTTTTAGGATTCTGCTTTTATAAAAACTTACTTTTATGGTGAGATCACTGTTGAACAGAAAGAATTTTGAACCTACAATACTTTTGTTGAAACTGGAACCTGAAAGTAGGTTAACCTGTCTACAAATCCAGGTCATACTTGACCTTATTTTCATTGAAAACCACTGCAGGGGTCTTCTTTGATATAATGTTTCCCCTTATAGTCCATAGAAAATAGGATCCACTGATAGACGCATTCCAAAAATACCTGTAGATTTCAACATGTAAATTGTGCTTTCTGCCTGTAGGCAACAAGGTTGTGTTTTGTAGGCTCTTTCTCATAGCCCAGCCACCCTTTCCCCACTCCAAATCTTCCTCCTCCAGCTTCTGGATTAATGGTACTCTAATAAGCATTTTACTTATTTTAAATATTTAGTTGTAGTCAAACTCATCTAATAAAATTTTAAAAGGTTTTTTGGGTGAAGCCACTCACAAAACCCAGAAGCTTGTATTTGTATGTGGCCAGGTTAAAATAAAATTTGTTCTTCTTTCTGTTAAAAAAAAAAAAAAACTCGAGTCTTCATTGGTGTCTTACACATTAAATATTTTGACAAACTCCAACAACAATCCTCTGATAAAAAGAACAGTGTGATTTTCATCCCTTTCAAAATGAGACTGAGACTCTTTTAGATGGTTCAGCTATTCATACTGCAGAGAAGAGTCTACTTCCAACCATAAGATTCTAATAAATCTCATTACAATTTTTTCAGAGGTTACCCTTCAGCCAGCTCCTGCAATCACTTATCGCACGATTGGAGGCATTCTTGACTTTTATGTATTCCTAGGAAACACTCCAGAACAAGTGGTTCAGCAATACTTGGAGGTGTGTTTTTGCATTTAGATAGTCCTTATTTACTGCTATTATCTCATATACTCATTATAAATTAATAAAAGGTATTAGTAAACTGTATGGATTATAAATGCTGGGATAGTCTTTCATCTATTGTTTATTTATTTTGATGACCTTTATTGGGTGCTTTGTGCATTCAAAAGGACACTGCAAGGCTTGAGAAATGCAAAATAAGTCAGACACCATCCTGCTTTCAAGTAACTCATGGTCCATTCATGTGTCCCACGAATCAGCAAAGCTTATTTATTCAATAAGTTAAAATTCAGTGAAAAGGAACTACCTGAATAAACTTTGCTAGCTATTCATATTTGACTCAAATTATAGAAAAGGAAGAAACTTGAGGTTGGACACAGTGGCTAACGTCTGTAATTCCAGCACTTTGGGAGGCCAATGCATGCAAATCGCTTGAGGTCAGGAGGGCAAGACCAGCCTGGCCAACCTGGCGGAGCCCTGTCTCTACTAAAAAATACAAAAATTAGCTGGGCATGGTGGCGTGTGTCTGTAATTTCACTCCTAATCTCATCAGTTCTTATTCCTTTACCCTTTGCACACACCACTATCTGAAATTATATTAGACATTTATTTATTTCCTCTAAGCTCTGTGAGGGCAGGAGCTATGTTTGTTCGGTGCTACCATATTCCAAGTGCCCATCTTAGCCCTTGCCACACTGTGAACAAATACTCAGAAAAACACTTATAGAATAATGAATGTCACTGGTTTCCCCCCAAGGTGACACTATTATTGAAACATTTTCTGCAAATTTTATTAGTGTCTGATGTTGGGAATACATTTATGTACTTAGTAAAGAAGGATGTGATTGTGGGATTTCACAGATTATTCTAGCAGATTACGCTCAGCTCTGATGTTTTCGGCTCTGGGAACTTCACAGAAAATGAAATGGGGCTAATGCCTCCAGTGTTAGGCATGGGGCTACAGTGTTTATGCTAAAAATCTACACACTTACTTGCTTATCTTTTCAGCTTGTTGGACGGCCATTCTTGCCTCCCTATTGGAGTCTTGGGTTCCAGCTTAGTCGCAGGGATTATGGTGGCATCAATGAATTGAAAGAAGTTGTAAGCCGAAATCGTTTAGCTGAGATACCATATGTAAGTTGAAACTTCTGTTACCATGCATTTGACACCAATTCCCATTTTTATTTTTTGCATTAAATTCAATTTGTTAGGAAAAATGTAGATAAATCAATAGATTGATAGGCACACTTGCTGGCAGAAATTTGCATGTTAAGTTATGTATCTGAGCATGAAAAGTATACTGTTAATGAAGTCAGATAGATATGGCTTTGAATTTTGGCTTTACCTCTTCCTAGCTCTGTGCAATGTTGCGCTACTTAATTAACATCTCTGAGTCTTAGTTTCCACCTTTAGAGAATGAGAATGTAAGACTTGCTTTGGTGGGCTGGTAGTAAGGAATGCCTTACACTGTGCATGTAAAGCATCTAGCACAGAAGGTGAACATCATCAAAGTTAGCTGTTACGATATTAGAGAAAGCAACACTGGAGGTGACATGAGTAACAAGAGATGATGATTATAATACTTACTATAAATGAGTTTCTCACGGTGACCTCGTATACTCCTCCCAGATCTGACAAACTCTAATTTTGAAGCTTCATAGTTGCATCAGTATTTATGATGTTCCATGTCCACCAGTAAGTCAAGATAATTATTAAGTGTGTAATATTTGATCATCTTCTCCAGGAGATGCATAACATGTGGCTAATGAATTTATCAAAACAACTTATTTGGGGTAGCTCTTTGGGATTTTGAAACTTTGATGTAAAAATATAGTGTTGGCCCAGTGTGGTGGCTCACACTTGTAATCTCAGCACTTTGGGAGGCCAAGGTGGGTTGATCACTTGAGGTCAGGATTTCGAGACCAGCCTGGTCAACATGGTGACACCCTGTCTCTATTAAAAATACAAAAAAATTACCCAGGTGTGGTGGCATATGCCTGTAATCCCAGCTACAAAGCAGGCTGAGGCAGGAGAATCACTTGAGCCTAGAGGCAGAGGTTGTAGTGAGCTGAGATCGTGCCACTGCACTCCAGCCTGGGTAACAGAGTGAGGCTCTGTCTAAACAAAAAAAAAAAAAAAAAAGAAAAAAATGGAATAGAATGTTAACATCTGAAGGAAGACCGAACACGTGGAAATGGCTTTGGCCTGCCTTCAGGGTTCTTCAATCCTCTCTCAGAGTAGTGATGAGGGCAGGCAGGGGATCAATTTTCCTGTAAAAAAAACAGATGGTCAACGTGTTTTAGTGTCAAAGGGAAATTGATTGTGTTTAATTTTACTTCTCTCATATCTACTATCTGCAAACATCCAATTCGAGGAAGAATTTTCTTCCACAAATAGACTCTTTCCCTGTATGTGTTTGTGGAGGACACCTGGGTCCTAAATGACTGCCTAGTATTAGAATAGTTGATGCCACTTTGGGCAACAGACTACAAGCCACATTTTTCTTCAGGCCTGTAAGGTCGAGACTCCTACTGTATGATACTTGAGGAACACTTAGAAGAACACTTCCTTTGTCTTTGAGGAAAGTGGCAGATTGGGGGAAAAAAGAGCATCTGAAGCCAAAGAGCCTGTCCCCAAAGCTCTCATCAGCCACCCCACCTCCCAGGGCATGTACTTTGGGAAATGTCACTGAACTCCCTGACATTTCAATTTGCTCACTAAGAATAACACCTGCTCCCCATAGGCTGGTATGCAAACACAAGGAAAAATGTGTGCTTGAGAGTTTAGCTGAGTAAGGCTTTATCTTTTCATCATTGATCTTTGTTAATCATTACTCTAGCACTTTCATAGGGCAAAAGATCATTTTCTCCCCATATGATATATTCTGGCTTGATGCTTGGGTTAAGTTAGTACATGGTTATAACATTAATAATATAATTCATTCAAACAGTCATTTAAAGAGCATCTGTTTTATGTGAAGCATCCAAGCTCTCAAGTTGCAGAGATGAACAAGATGCAATTCCTGCTCTTAAGTCCCTCCCAATACCTTATGACATGCACCTGTCAGGACAAGGAGGTAAAATTGCAACCAAACAGCAATCATGTCTTTCAAAGACGGCTTATTTACTCCTAAGAAGTAGCCAAGCCCTGGAAGTTCCAGAATCAGTAGGAAATGTGGTTTCATTTTCAATGGTTAGGAACCAGAGCTGTAATACTTTCCATCAGCACAGTACTGTTTCCTAGGTTCTGACTGGCCAGAGCTCTCTTTCAGGACGTCCAATACTCTGACATAGACTACATGGATGGAAAGAAGGATTTCACTGTTGATGAAGTCGCTTACTCTGGTCTCCCAGATTTTGTCAAGGAATTACATGAAAATGGACAGAAATATGTTATTATTATGGTATGTTCAAACACTTGTTACCTTATTTTTTCTTTCACAGTGTAAAACAATTTATAAAAATAATATTTGTATCATATTTCTTTATTAGAATCCTGGCATCTCCAAAAACTCTAACTACGAGCCCTATAATAATGGAAGCCTAAAGAGAGTGTGGATCTTGGGGAACAATGGTTTTGCTGTTGGGGAGGTAATTTCTTAAGAAAATCAAAGTAAATTATGATTGTTTTGGGGAGTTTGTACTTTTGGTACGAAGATGGGTGAAAGGCAAGTTACAATATTGTTACTGTTTTCATGGCTTTAGAGGTTTCTTTTATTACTATTTTAAACCAGTGGATATAATAATAGAATGATTAAAAATCTGAAGCATTTAAAAAGCCAGCCTTGATCCTCTAATGCCATAGATAATTGAGAAGCAATATGTAATTAGAAGAAAAATCAGTTCCTAAAGCCCTCCCACCTCCAAATTTCTCTTTCCCAAGACAATAAATTGAACTACAAAAATATAGCAAGTGCTCATAGATTAATGTGGAACGGATCTCAGCTAATATATTTTATTTTTTTAATTTTTTAATTTTAATTTTTTTTTTTGAGATGGAGTTTCACTTTTGTCACCCTGGCTGGAGTGCAATGGCGTGATCTTGACTCACTGCAACCTCCAACTCCTGGGTTCAAGCAATTCTCCTACCTCGGCCTCCTGTGTAGCTGAGATTACAGGCACATGCCACCAGGCCCGACTAACTTTTGTATTTTTAGTAGAGACGGGGTTTCTCCATGTTGGCCAGGTTGATCTTGAACTCCTGACCTCGGGTGATTCGCCTGCCTCAGCCTCCCAAAGTGCTGGGATGACAGGTGTGAGCCACCGTGCCCGGCCTATGTTTTAAATTTACACAAGACTTATAGATAGAGCACAGTTTAGATTCTAAGGTAGCAGACTCAGGCATTGGAATAGGCTGAGCTGGGGCCTATATTCAGGACAACAAAATTTCTGAGAGTACTTTAAATCAAATCACATAGGCAATTTCAATTATATGTAGGGTCAGCCCTAGATGATTGGATTCTGTAAGATTTACTCAAATTGGTGCTTCATCTAGAGAGTTCAGGTGACTGCAGAACTTGTTGCTCCTGAGTAGTTTATTTTGCAGAACTGTCTTTTCAGGATTATGGATGATCCCTTACCAAACTCTGCTTACTTAGTTCCTTTCATTGACTCTTTCGATGCTTAATTCTATTTACTTTTTTTTTCGTTGATTCTAACTTTTCATAAAGCAGTAGGAAAGTTTTCTTCCTTCTGCACAAGTCTTTGCTTTCACGGATTCGTTAGAAGCTAATTTCTAAAATATTAGATAAGCCCATATTTATATACTGCATTTAGAGTCCATAGTCAAATAAAAATTATTTTCCTCACCTAAAATTTTATCCACACGTACGAGTCATTTCAATAGTACTCGTGTTTGAGTGATATATAATTAAGAATTTGCATATAATTACAAAGAATGAATTAGATGGTTGACTTCATTGACCAATAAATGGCGTGAATCATTTAATCTAAGATGTTGGCAGAGATAGCAGTAGTGGAGGTGCACAGTGGTGTGTGTTTTTTGTTTTGTTTTCTTTTTTTTTTTTTGAGATGGAGTATTGCTCTGTCGCCCAGGCTGGAGTACAGTGGCACGATCTCAGCTCACTGCAACCTCTGCCTCCCAGGTTCAAGCGATTCTCCTGCCTTAGCCTCCCAGGTAGCTGGAATTACAGGTGCCTGCCCCTGTGCCTGGCTGATTTTTGTGTTTTTAGTAGAGACAGAATTTCACCATCTTGGCCAGACTGGTCTTGAACTCCTGACCTCATGATCCACCCGCCTCGGCCTCCCAAAGTGTTGGGGTTACAGGCGTGAGCCACCGTGCCTGGCCAGTGGTTTGTTTTAAATGCACTTGGTTGAATCAAATTTGCTGGCCTGCTCTAGGTTGAATGTTGCTGTAGGTGACTGTTTTGTGACACCACCTGTTTCCTGGGGGGCAAAGTTACATCTAATGGTTAGTTGGTGCCCATCACCTAAGACAAAGAGCCAGGAGCTCAGTCCATTTCCTGTGGGTACTTCAACCTCCCATCTTGAGCTTTGAGAATTATCCACATTTTAAAATATGTATTCATTATGTTCCCAGAGTGTAAAGTTGTTCCTAAATTACAATCTATAAGTGTATGGGGAAAATGAACAAAATTTTTTCACAAAAACTGGTGTCCTTTTAATTCCAAATTTTCAAAAATTTGGCTATGGTTATATCTTTGTTGTGGAAAATCTTTAAAGCTATTGTTTGATAGGCATAGACAGAAAAGGGAGGTAGAATTAAAAAAGTGACCTCAGTAAGAAGTGCAAACTTCATTCAACCATTTATAAAACAGTGTTTGTATGCCGAAAATATCAACACGTTATTTATAATCATAATTATTCAAAGTAGACTTTATGTGACCTTTAATTAAGAACACCTGGAAAAGCTCATTCTCTTGAAAATATTCTATAGACTTTCTAGTTTTTTTTTTTTTTTTTTTTGAGACGGAGTCTTGCTCCAGGCTGGAGTGCAGTGGCCGGCTCTCAGCTCACTGCAAGCTCCGCCTCCCGGGTTCACACCATTCTCCTGTCTCAGCCTCCCGAGTAGCTGGGACTACAGGCGCCCGCCTCATCGCCCGGCTAGTTTTTGTATTTTTTAGTAGAGACGGGGTTTCACCGTATTAGCCAGGATGGTCTCGATCTCCTGACCTCATGATCCTACCGTCTCGGCCTCCCAAAGTGCTGGGATTACAGGCTTGAGCCACCGCGCCCGGCGGACTTTCTAGTATTTTAAACAGTTTGTCTCCCAACTGGCCTGACGTAATGAAATTGTACTTTTCAAATTTTCTTTTTGCACAGAAAAGGACTTATGGTGGCTTTTCATCGATTTACTCAGTTGCTTTTCCTTTTCTTGTTTCTTCCTCTTGTTCCTTGCATGCATTTTATTGTTTGGTTTCTGTTGGGGGAGTCACACATTTTATTTCTAAAATGACAAGCAATATGAGGCTCCGAATAGAAGAAATCATTGTCTGTAAAAATGAAAAACCTTCAACCAAGCTGATTGCCGCTGCCTTCCTCTTTGTGTCCTAGGGATATCCAGGACCGGCAGTCTTTCCCGATTACACCAATCCAGTATGCACTGAGTGGTGGATAGATCAGGTTGCTAAATTTCATGATCATCTGGAGTTTGATGGAGTGTGGATTGTAAGTTATTATTGCAGACTCAAATTTCCTTTGGAAACAGATATGCCAAATTTTCAGATGAGTTTTGACCTTGATGTGTAGTAAAAAATAGTTTGCTTTACATAGTAGTATTAAAAATTATTTTACTTAATGCTGAGTCTATATCCAGTGAATTAGGCTCCTAAGAGCCTTAGGTTCTTACCTTGCATCTTTCATCAACTGGTTATTTCATTTTGATAAAGTTTTTGCTTTCTCCGTTAACTGGTTGTCAGTTTTAAAATACTGTTTTATTAAAATGGTATTGTAATTGCTACTATTTGTAGCATTCATTCATAAAAATTTAAATTAATCATTAGATAATAATGTAATGAGGGTCTATATTTTTGTGGGAGAACAATAGGAATTTCTTCAACCAATGTTCTCTGAGTGCCAATGTGCAAGGCATTGGAGCAGTCATTTTCAGCAGCACTCTGATGACTAAGATATGAATGATTAAAAAAAATTTGTTTGTTACCAAGATTAGATATACTTATTTTTAATTCCTGTAAGAAAATAGATTTGATCTTAATTATATTCTCTTATTGTTCTTCATTCAGAGGAATAAAGGATAGGGACAGTTATACAATAGAAATGTTAGTTTATCTTTGGTTCTTAACAATAACAATAAAATCTTTACAATTTGTAGGCAGGGATCAACCTTTGAAACAGTATTTCTGAATTAGCTGATTGAAATCAATTGATAAAAGGCAACAATGTCATTTAGAAGTGGAACATACCTTACAAATATATAACCTAATCCAATGACTCAATTTTATAAAAGATGAAACAAAGGGTAAGAAAAGTTAGGGAGATTACTTAAAATCCAAAAAGCAGTTAATAAGGGACCCAGATATCCTGGCTCCTAGTTCAGTAAGCATTTCTCAACAGCTAAATGTAGCTCAGTTGCATTTGACACTTGGTGTGTTTTGTGTCTTTGAAGGAAATGAATGAAGTTTCTAGCTTACTCCAAGCTTCTAATGACCAGTGTGAATCCAACGACTTGAACTTTCCTCCTTTTCTTCCTAGTAAGTTTTCACCTGTTTGCTGTGACGTAGGAATAAGCCATGTTTAAAACACCCTCAGTAATTACACTCAGTATGGTCAGGAGTAATTTCACTTCCCAGTCCAAGGGGTCTCCTAAACATCTGAACACTCCTCTACCGAAGTCTCTGCAGCAGTGTTGGGTCTCTGATGACCCTTCTGCTGTCATAACGCCAGGGCAAGCGTGTGACAAAGTCTGAGTCTACCTGCCTCCCCTGGTTGCCGTTCCAATCTAGAGTTCAAAATGCTTTCATCCTGTTCATTGCCCCCAAATCCCTCAGGTGTCAATTTTAACATCTATGAGAATTTCAGGACACTTTAGGATACAAACTACCTTAAATTGAAGCAAACCTGTAATCTTCTTAACTGTTTTCTTTATTCTTTCCTTCCTTCTTTGCTCCTTACCCTCCCTTCCTTCTTCCCTTTTTCTTTTTTCCCTCCCTCCCTCCCTCCCTCTTTCTCTGATCATTAACAACAGTTTAAAGCATCAGTGGTGCCTTCAAGGTCCTATTTATAGGTGCCATTTCTAGTCAAGGTCAATTTTCCAGTTTCTGATTCTGAAAGAATATGTGTGGAGGTGGTGGGTGGCGGTGGCAGTGTAGAATAGACTATGCTCTGGCGACAAATAAACCCCAGTATCTCAGTGGATTAACACAATGATCGTTTACTTTTTGCTCACCTCACAGTCGTCTGTTTTTTGCTCACATCATACTCTGGTGAGGGATGGGTAACTTGAATCCAAGTGGTGACACAGATCTATGTCTGGTTCTTCCATCTCCTCAGAGACCTTTGTTTCTGGCTTCCTGGGTGAGGGAGGCAGAGGGTGGAGAAGATTTTAAGGGCAGGCCTAGAAGGGAGGTGTACCCAATTTGCCCAAATTTCTTTGCCGGAATCTGGTCACGTAGCCTCAGCCTAACCTCAAGGGAAGGTATAATCTTCTTATATTTCCAGGAAGAGAACGCTGGCATGTTGGCCACCTGAGCAGTCAGTGTATTCTGATTTGCCCACTTTACTTATACCCCTGAGACCAAGGTACAGCTGTTTCTTTAACTCCTTTTGGTCACTTAAGGAGTAAATAATTTTTTGGAGGAAGTCTTGACCTCTTGCAAAATCTACTATTTGCTTTTTCGACTTCCTCTTTGTTCTTCTCTGCTCTGTCTGTATTCCCCCATTTTTTTCCACTCTGGATTAGTTTATCATGTTTTATTTTTTCTTAATCTCTCAATCCTCTTTTTGGCCAAAACTAACTTTTGTTTTTGATTTTTTTTCCCCTACAGAAAACCTCAATCCTATCACTTTCTGCTTGCTTCTGGTGGGGACCCCACTTGCTACCCTCAGCATTTTGTCTACTCACATATGACCGGCAACTTTTGCTCACAGCCAGGCAGCTCCTCCCATTTCCAGGATTGCATAGTGCACATTAATTAGCAAGAGAAAGAGCATTGAAGTGGTTGTGAATCTCATGCCACACACCAAGCTGTGCAAGAAATAGAATTTTCTTCCCATCTTACATTTCTACCTAATTTCCAACTCCAAACCTTGCTTCTGTTATACTGGATAGGAAAAACTCAACCTCAATCTTTACTGGTCCCACCACTTTCTGGAATTGTGCCTCACACTCAGGTCCTAGGTATGGGCAAGACTTGGTGAAGGAAGGTAGATATGGCCCCAGTGAAGAGTTCACAAGGAGAGGAAGTGGCAGAGAAGATTGGCCATTTTAGGCTTGAGGAAGGGAAAATGCAAACAATAAGAATTCTCAGAGGCAGGATTTGAGTACTTACACATCAAACTATCAGACTACACAAATGTCACATCTTATTTTTCTTTTCTTTTCTTTTTGGAGATGTAGTCTCACTCTGTCTCCCAGTCTAGAGCGCAGTGGTGCGATCTCGGCTCACTGCCACTTCCGCCTCCTGGGCTCAAGCAATTCTTCTGCCTCAGCCTCCCAAGTAGCTGGGACTACAGGCGCCCGCCACCATGCCCGGCTAATTTTTGTAATTTTAGTAGAGACAGGGATTCACCATATTGGTCACGCTGGTCTCGAGCTCTTGACCTCAGGTGATCCACCCACCTCGGCCTCCCAAAGTGCTGGGATTACAGGCGTGAACCACCATGCCCGGCCCCTATTTTTCTTCTAAGTGTGACTGTATTATAAAAAAGAAAAAGTTCCATTTCTCTGCCTTCATACCTATACATTGTACACTCAATTTCTCTTGATTAAATATGTGTAGATAAACATTATATGCTTTATACTTAGGCTCACATCCACTGTTTTTACTCTGAGCACGTTTCTCAGTTGCCTCCCCTCACCAGGATTCTTTGTGAGCTCGAGGGAATGCAGATTAATTTTAATAATTCATCTCCTTGGAGGGCTCAATGTGAGCCCCAGGCAGGACATAGCATTTAGGATAGAATATAAAATCTGGAATGGATTTGGTCAGGTGGAGATTGGTGGGGAACGAACTGTAATCAGGAAGAAAATACTTGGGCTGCTATTTTGTTAAAGATGGTTAATGAGGAAGTGCCTCACTAACGAGTATTTTCCTCCAGGAGTTCTGGATCACTTACTTTTTGCAAGAACTCTCTGCATGGACACGGAGTTTTATGGAGGCCTTCACTATGACATCCACAGCTTGTATGGCCACTCCATGGCAAGAACCACAAACTTGTAAGGACTTGATTTTCACCCTAATTCTAGATATGTGGAGGTGGGAGGTGGAGGTGGAGGGTTTTTCTTCTGTTCTATAAGTAACATATTGTTCAAATAATTTTTGCATTTATAGAAACAGAAAACTCTGTTCTTAGAGAGTATTTAAGAGTTCCTCTCAAGAACCAAGTTCCTTGGTTTCTGTACAGGATTATTTTTGATTGGCTTATGGCTAAGGAGCTTATTTCAAGGATACTAGCAGGCAATACTATGTAAGGCATTTAGAGTCCTCAGCTAGAAGTCAGCTCTTGCTTGGATCCTTTTACTGAATGCACTAGGATTGCTTGATTTTAGCAAATAAATATACAGGACACCAAATTAAATTTATGTGGGACATTCTCATACTAACAATTATTCACTGTTTACTTGGAATTTGAATTTACCTGTATTTCCTTTATTTATCTGGAAATGCTACACAATAACCTTCTATTTCCTTCCCAATGTCCTGCTTGTCTACCTCGTAATCCTCCCTTCTACCCCAAGACACACATACACACGTGCACACACTATCACCATCACCACTGCCATCATTACCTAACACCATCACCATTATCATAACCACTACCATTACCATCACCACCACCATCACTACCACTACTATCACCACCACCACCACCACAGTTATCACCACCATCCCCCACTACCACCACAATCACTACCACCATCACCACCACCCACCATGACCACCATTCACCATCACCATCATAACCAGCACCACTATCAGTGCCATCACCACCACCACCATCCCTACACTACCATCACCATCATCACTATCCCCATCACCACCATGACTATCACCATCACCATTACTGCTGTTGCCACCACCACCCATTATGAAAGTCTACCAAGGAGACAGATGTGTTCTTCAAACCATTACATCCTTTATATCTTGTCATGTAGATTGTTTACTTGTGACTTTGTAAACTGAGAAATAGCTCCTCTTCTCACTGTGCAGTTTCTTCTGTGGAAGACAGTACAATACAATCATTATACCTAAGACAGCAAGAAAATTTGGGGCCAGGCTTAAGATTTTAATTTGAATTTGCAGCACAGATGGGGAAACTAAAGTGTTAGAAGAGCTGCTGTGGATCCTCCAGTGGCTTAGGAAAGAGCATCTTTGTCTTTCTCGGCTTCTCTCCTCCTGTTTTGGTGTTTCTAGAGCACTATTGTGCTCTAGAAGACAGGGAGACTTTGATGGGCTTATGGGACCTGTTTCAGTCCTTTTCTTACTTGACTTCTCTTTCTCTGTGGTACTCAAGGCCATAACCACTCCTTTAAACTCAGCTCCTTCAGTCCTTAAGATACTGCGCTGCTGGCTGGGTGTGGTGGCTCACGTCTGTAATCCCAACACTTTGGGAGGCTGTGGTGGGCAGATCACCTGAGATTAGGAGTTTGAGACCAGCCTGGCCAACATAGTGAAACCTTGTCTCTACTAAAAATGCAAAAATTAGTCGGGTGTGGTGTTGGGTGCCTGTAATCCCAGCTATTTTGGAGGCTGAGGCAGGAGGATCATATGAACCTGGGAAGCAGAGGTTGCAGTGAGCCGAGATCACACCATTGCACTCCAGCCTGGGCAACAAGAGTGAAACTCCGTCTCAAAAAAAAAAAAAAAAAAAAGATACTGCTCTTCCTAGTGCCTCTGCTCTTTCCAGCTGTTCCCTCTCATCTGTGTGCCTGGATCTTTTCCATCAGCTCTTTCACCGTTGATGATTCTTAGGAGTCCATCCTCTGGCCTCTTCTCTTTACAGTTTATGCCAACACATAGGTAATGTATTTCTTTTCATGGTTTTCACTGTAATTAATTCTAATGATTTTAAAATCTATAATTCTTCCTGAGGTCTTTCCCCAGTTTTTAGACACAAATATCCAAAACCATCTTCTGATGTTGTCTACTTGGATGTTTTGTAGAACCTCAAACACCATTCACCTTGCTCTGTTACCTGTTTTCACCTAATATTCCCACTGTAGCTGATCATTTTCGAAACTGTTAAATTCTTTTTTTTTTAGAGACAGAGTTTCACTTTTGTTGCTCAGGCTGGAGTGCAGTGGCGTGATCTCAGCTCACCAAAACCTCCGCCTCCCGGGTTCAAGCGATTTTCCTGCCTCAGTCTCTCCAGTAGCTGGATTACAGGCATGCGCCACCACGCCTAGCTAATTTTATAGTTTTTAGTAGAGACAAGATTTCTCCATGTTGGTCAGGCTAGTCTCAAACTCCTGACCTCAGGTGATCCGCCTGCCTCGGCCTCCCAAAGTGCTGGGATTATAGGCATGAGCCACTGCGCCTGGCTGAAACTCTTAAATTCTGTATCTTGGTTGGTAGCAACAACATCCCTATATCCCAGACTCCCAAGTGAGAAGCATGACACCATCCCTTATGCCTTTTGTACCCTCACATGCAATCAGTCCTCGATCCTTGTGATGTTACTTTTGAAACATTTCTGTAACCACCTCCCTTTATCCCCACGAGTACTTCTTAATTAGGTTATCATCATCCCTCACACAAATCATTACACTAGGCCCAGAACTAATCTCCCTGACTTTACGCTTATCTCCCAATAACCTGTCCTCTACCCTTTCTACTTGAAGCATAGTCCAAGGAACAGCTGCATCAGCATCACCAGAAAACATTAGCATCTTGGACCTCAACCCTGAACTTAGGAACCAAAACCTGCATTTTATCAAGATCCCTGGGTGTATTGAATATATGTTAAAATTTAGAAAGCACTACTGTACATTCCTGACAAAGTGACCTTTCTAAAGCACAGTTTGCTCATTTCTCTCCCCAGCGTAAAATTATTTGTGCCTTGCTATTTTTTATACAGTAAAATTCTTAGCATAACCTGTAAGGTACTTTATAATCTAACCCTTTCTTACAATTTTTCTGTCACCTTTGTAGCTTCTTGTTGTTCCCACATCCAAGGGCTGTACATTCTTCCATGCCTTTCATGTGCTATTTGCCCTGCACGAGATGGCCTTCCTGACCCTGTCCATTTTGCAAAATATACTTATCTATAAAACCTCACCTCAGATCTCAATTCTGGAAACTTTCCTGACAGTTCTAGGAAAAGATTATTTCCCATTTTCTGTTCCACATTTGTTCATATTCCAATATGCTTAGTATGCAAAAAACATGGTATCAGTTTTTAGATGCTCATTTTCTCTCTGCTGGACTGTAAGTTTTTTGAAGGCAAAGTCACCCCATATCATTAGCCTTATCAATAATGTGTATACTGAAGACACTTCGTTGGATAAACGGCTGGCCTGAGAGACAGAAGGGCAGGACCCAGCCCCTGATGACTTCGAGGCAGAGACTGGCTCGGTGTTATTTTTCAGCACTATTTTGTCCTCATGACTTTGCATTATGTTAGATTGTCCAGATGAGAGTTCTTGTCCAGAAAATGTGAAAGTTTATATTTTGGTTAAAAAAAAAAAAAGCTCTAGGAAGAAAGACATATATTTCTGATTCATCGTCTTCTTTTTCTTTGTCTTTTCTCTCTTATTCTATTTTTCCTGAGAAATAAACTGGATAAATAAGACTCAGTTTCCTCATCTCTGAAATGAGAGAGTTGGGTTGGTATTCCCATAGTCTTCTGTTCTGATATATTTTTATTCTTAGATGCTTCTATGTAAGAATGAGAAGTGGCAAACAGGGTGAATAGTCAGGGTAAGAAAGAAAGTGTAAGAAAGGGTTGGAGGAGGGGAAGAAAGTTTCAAATTGCTTTGTTGCCAGTGACTCCATGTGGTAAAAGTGCTATAAAATCAAGAATGGGTTGGTTAATATATTCTAATAGTTATGGTTAATAGTTAAAAGGTAATTGTGATTGAACAAATAGTAAGTGTCTTTCTAATTTCTCTGGCCAGGCATAATGGCCTACGCTCCCAGAGAACAGTGGAGATAAGTGGAACTTGGTCTTTGGGCATGAGGCAGAAGTGGGTCAAAAAATGGATAAGATTTTCATTCAATGGGATCTGGATATCAGAAGAACTAAAGTCATTGGTCTGATAAATAATTGGCTCAACCTTAAATGGAAGTATAGTTTGGGGACAGTGGGTCAAGCAGGAATAAAATTACCCCCACCTCTAGGCTGAAAGCCAAAGGAGACTAGATTCTTTCAGTGATCACAACCTGATTAATAAATTGGCCAGACTTGGGGGATAGAAAAAAGAAAACTAAAAGATACAATACAAAAGACAAAGTCCCTGAGTAAGACTGTTCCTTTCAGATGTAAAACAAAACAAAACAAAACAAAACAAAAAAACCCCGGCAGTTATCTAATCTGTTTTACCACAGTAATAGCCTGCTTCTAAATAAACTGTAACCACAGATATCTTCAACCCTGTTTCGGTTTCACTCTCTGTAAGCTGAATGTGTTTCTTTCGTGATTGATGATTGCAGAGTATAATAAACCTGCAGGCAGTAGTAATAAAAGCAAAATGTCAGCCAGTCTACATTAAAGTAGAAGTGGGGATAGGAGTTGATTGAGTCCTCTCCTCCAACCTACTCCTATTTTTGACAGTAAATTGTCAGAATGAAGCACTTTACTTTCTTAAAGCAGTTTTCCATTTCAAAATTTTCTCCCTTTTGCCATTATAAGCCATTCAGTATTTATAGACTCTCCAAACATCCCAGGAAAAGGAAGTGAGGAGGCCTTGGTGACTGTGATCGTGTCTTGAGGAATTGCCTGGTACCTGGTGATAAAGATTTGCAGAGAGAGGTTTTAGGAAAAGATACACTTGTCTCAGACCATGCATTAGAAAGCAGGAAAGAAGAGCTTGCCTGTGAAGAACTAGCAGCAATTGTGGCTCAGGTCTTACTGTCCTCTAATTGTATTATTGTTCAATTGTATAACTCTAATGGAAGATGTGGGCTTTTACCACAGGGGAAAAAACAAAAGAGGAAAGTCATTTCAATAAAATGCCTATTCAAAAGGTGTCCAGAATAAAAGCTAGGCAAACAGCCTACATCCAACCATAGGTTACCCCACTGTATGTTCATCCGTGCCCCTGAAGTAATTACCATTCTGAATGCTGTGCTTTTAATTTCTTTGCTTTCATTTTTTTCTTTTTTTTTTTTTTTTTTTTTTTGTTTTCTGAGATGGAGCCGTGCTCTGTCGCCCAGGCTGGAGTGCAGTGGAAAGATCTCGGCTCACTGCAACCTCTGCCTCTTGGGTTCAAGTGATTCCGCTGCCTCAGCCTTCTGAGTATGAGTCACTGGGGCTACAGGCATACACCACCATGTCCGGCTAACTTCTGTATTTTTAGTAGGGACGGGGTTTCACCATGTTGGCCAGGTTGGTCTTGATCTTCTGACCTCGTGATCCACCCGCCTCAGCCTCCCAAAGTGCTCCCAAAGGCGTGAGCCACTGCCCCAGCCTGCTTTCATTTTTATATCATTTTACATAATATGTAATATTTTATATATAATACAATGAAAATAATATTTTCTATGTTGTTTTTAACTTTATAGAAAGTATCAGATGTGATCTTTTGAGACTTACTCATTTCAATGACTCTTATTTTGCATAGATTAAAATTTGCTAACATTGAGAATTGCTAAGAATAAGTCTGAAGTTTCAGAGGAACCCAGGGATAAGTTCTGAAGTTTCAGAGGTGTACCAGCTGGTGCATGAACTCTCCTCTCAGTCCAGCAGAGGGTGCAGAGCTCCCATTGGAGCAGGTGCTGTGCTGAACAGGATTATGCATGACAGAAATTCGTGGAACCAAAGGACATTAGAAAGAAGATGGGACAAATAACCCAAATCATGGTTCCAATGTACTGTCAGCCAAAAGGACCAGACCACAACCAGATCCAACGAGATAGAGAAAACAAAATCGGGGGATGGAAGCCTAGAGAAATTGCTGTGGGGGCTAGAATATAGAGGTTTGTACTGTCTTATATGAGATCTGAAACCTTACCCAAAAATGGGAAAGAAGCTCTTAAATACTGCTAAGTTTATGACACCTGGTTTCTGACACCCTCATGTTGTTTTCTCAGTTTGGTTAGAAAGTCCATTGCTGCTCTTGTTGTAAGGTGAGTCCTAGACATTCACAGCCCACCTCACACTCCTCTGGCTGTATTCCTTTCCAGAGCCCTGGAGACCGTCTTCATGAATAACAGGAGCTTCATCTTATCCCGTTCAACTTTTGCTGGATCTGGCCAATTTGCTGCTCATTGGCTGGGGGACAATGCGGCCACATGGGATGACCTCCGATGGTCTATTCCCACTATCCTTGAGTTCAACCTGTTTGGCATCCCCATGGTGAGCCTTATTTCCAACCAGGGAACTTTAACCCTTCGTCTGTTGACATTCTTTTAATTAGCAGTCTTAGAGATTATCTGAAAAACCAAGAAGCATGTTCCAAGGTGATATGTATTGGAAAAATCAATTTTTGTGTGTTACGTGAGCTGCCTTCTGAAGATAGAATGGTAGTACTTTATCACTGAGTTGTCATCCGTGGAATATCTGAAGATAGGAAGGAGACAGCATGAATAAAATGTATTAGTATCACAGGAAAATTCCATCAAGAGAGCATTAGTAAATAAGAAAGTATGAAATTGGGAACTGAATATTAAGGAACAGCCTCAACACAAAGACCATTGTTTGCACTATCAGTGAGTCCGTGATGGATTCTGTCTTGTTTCTCTCCTGTGGCTGGGAGTGTGCCCTGTGACTCTGGAATCTCCTTAAGCATGGAATGATGTGACTAAGAGGTTCTCCTTTCCCTTATCATATAAATACTCACTACATGCTTTCACATCTCATTGACCACTGTGCTTGTATATGTGCTAATTCTCCAGGTAGGTGCCAACATCTGTGGTTACACCAACAATGTCACGGAGGAGCTCTGCAGAAGGTGGATGCAACTTGGAGCATTTTATCCACTACCAAGGAATCACAATGGGCCTGGGTTCAGGGTAAGGTCACCAAGAGAAGTGATGGAAAGTTTTTGGATTAGCTAATCTACTGGCTCTTAAAGAGGGTTTGAGGAAAATAGTACTACAGGTTGGCACTAACTGCAGAAGAAGGATAAAAAAGTCTTGCATCATAGCCTTAAAAAGCAGGGTACCAAATCAAGGCGAGGGTGCATTGGAAGGGGTATGTATATACTGAATGATTTTATTCTTGGAAACTCACCAACAAAGTGAGAAGATTCGTTAAAGTTTCTATGGTGCTGCCATCACTTCTGTTACTACCTTATATAAGATAGGGCAATTGCAATTTGTTGGTATTTTATTTCAATTACTACAAGAGAAGTCCCTCATAGGTATGGAGGAGCAAGGAGAAAGAATTTAAAGAGGCTTAGGCCAGTGATCTCAAAATTTCTTTCACCTTGTTAAAACATTCTACCTTTCTATGAATAGTTGGGAGGACTTACCAACTATTTCTCACGACTCATTCCACCTTTAGGATCTTCCACCCAAAATAGTAGTTTTGATGGGCAAGTACATAGAAGTGGGTTCAAAGTCCCCCCTAAGGAGGTGGTTATGATGATGGCAGAAGCAAGTAGGGTGAGATGTCCTTTCTTTTAGTAAAGTAATTTTAAGTTGAAATATTTTCAATTGAGTGGTTTAACTCTTAATAGGTTCATTAGAATAACTTCCTAATGATCATTTTAGCTCCAGCTCTTGACTTTGTCTTTAACCAAGGAAGGGTTAACAGGCAAACCTTCAAAGTATTTTATCCCTGAGCTATTCTGGCCACTTATGATCTGGAGAGAGATGAATTATTTCTAAATGTCTAAGCAAGTGGCTGGGAGCAGGTGGGTGGGTGCTCTTCATGCAGCCATGTCCTGGAAGACTTACATAGATGAGGGCACCCAGATAACCCAGGAAGCTAGGTTTAAACACATGTTTTCTTTTGACTAAACTAGCTCTATTCAATAAAATTATAAGGACAGTCACATATGTCAGTTTAAACTTAAAAAGTACAAAGAGGCCTGGTGCGGTGGCTCACACCTGTAACCTCAGCACATTGGAAAGCCAAGGTGGCAGGATCACCTGAGGTCAGGAGTTTCAGACCAGCCTGACCAATATGGAGAAACCCTGTCTCTACTAAAAATACAAAATTAGCCGGGTGTGGCGGTGTATGCCTGTAATTCCAGCTACTCGGGAGGCTGAGGCAGGAGTATCTCTTGAACCCGGGAGGCAGAGGTTGCGGTGTGCCAGGATCATGCCATTGCACTCCAGCCTGGGCAACAAGAGCAAAATTCTGTCTCAAAAAAAAAAAAGTACAAAGAAACAGGGACATTATTTTAAAAATACTTTATATAGGTCAATATGTATATATATATGTGTGTGTGTGTGTATTACATAGCATTATCATTTCAACCTGTGTTTAACACAAAATATTATTAACGAGCTATTTTATATCCTTTTCATTCTACTCGGTCTTCAAAATTTGGCATGCATTTTACACTTGTAGCATACCTCAATTTGTATGCTAAGATTTTTTGTATGCAGTTGAAATAAAATGCTTTTCTACCAAAGCAATAAAGTTGGTTTAATGGGAAAAAAAAATACATTGATTCAGTTTTAAGATTTATATTTAAAGTAACTATCATCAAATAAAACGTAAAGTTTACTTCCTCAGTCTCAATAAACACAGTTCAAGCGTTCAGTAACTTCATGTGGTTCGTGGCCACCATAGGGGGCAGCACAGCTCTGGACTTTCTCAGTTGACAACCAGGGTGATGGAGGCTGTGGAGTGTTATTCTGTTTAATATTTGGCCTCAGAGTTTTCATGAGCCTTACACTGGATGCATAAAGTGATCTGATGGAATCATTCTATTTAGAGGGGAGAAATGGGCCTCTTAGGGAGCAAAAGAAAAAAAAAGTTCAGGTAACTTTATCCAAAACTCATTCTCAGTAACACAGTATAGGATGACAAGTCAAAAGATGACGTGTATATCTTGCGCATCTTCCAAATTACTTGGGAAATGAACAAAATGAATGCCGACCATTGATGGAAAATTTCCATCCCTGGGTCCAAGGAAAATTAGATTTTTCTTCTAAAGGGTTATTTTTTTACTCTTGGATAAAATCTGCTAAAAAACATCTTCATAATTTATTTGTACAATGTATGTCAAGGAACAAATAGCAGTCACTAGTCTTTGGAACAGGGAAAATAAAACAAATGTGGATGGTGGAAACATTACAGATAAAACTGGACATAAAATGTTACAATGAAAATTCATACAAGCACATGGAAAGGAAATGGTGGATTACAGAGCATGGTGGCAGGCAATGTGGCTTATAAGGCAATGGAGTTTTCTTTTTAGTAGTTATACAGCTTATATTATTTTCCAGATAAAATATTATGAGAAACCTCAACATATAAAATAAATTGGAATAACCCTGGAGGGAGCAGGTCCCACTTTATCTCCATGGCAACCTCTGTAGGGCTTCCATTTCGCTCTGGGGATGCTGCAAACTGCCCTCAGAAGACAGACATCAACTTTTTTTTTTTTTTTAGACAGTCTCGTTCTGTTGCCAGGCTGTGTGCCGTGGTGCGATCTCAGCTCACTGCAACCTCCTACTCCCTGGATCAAGCGATTCTCCTGCCTCAGCCTCCCAAGTAGCTGGGATTACAGGCATGTGCCACCACACCCAGCTAATTTTTGTATTTTTAGTAGAGACAGGGTTTCACCATGTTGGCCAGGATGGTCTGCATCTCCTGACCTTGTGATCTACCTGCCTCAGACTCCCAAAGTGCCAGGATTACAGGCGTGAGCCACCGCGTCCGGCCGATAGACACCAAATTTAAACTCTGCCGCTTGCTTGCAATTCTCCATTGGGAAAGTCATATAATCCTTGATATTGTTTTCTCATGCATAAAATGAAGGAGTAGGATCAGTATCTTTTCAGTTCTAGAAATGCTTGGATGTTCTCCAAGTTGGAGGAAGTGGCTACTTTCATCTGGGAAAGCTTCTTATTGTAAGAGAACTTCTGAACTATGATGGAAAGAAATATTCAGCCCTTCCTTCCCATTTTCTCCTAGGACCAGGATCCTGCTGCCTTTGGTGCTGATTCCCTGCTGCTGAGTTCCTCCAGACATTATCTGAACATCCGCTACACCTTGCTGCCCTATCTCTATACCCTTTTCTACCGTGCTCACACCCGGGGAGAGACGGTAGCAAGGCCCCTTGTACATGAGTGAGTTTCCTGATTCTCAAAGACTCCCTTTCTGATTTGTAGTTTCCCTTGACTTTGTTTGTGGTAGCAAGCTTAGTTAGGATCTTGTTACATAATGTGCTGTTGTCCTGTTTTGGAGACTTCACCTGCCTTCACTGTGCTACCTCTTTACTAGGTTCTACCAGGACTCAGCCACATGGGATGTGCATGAGCAGTTCTTATGGGGACCTGGACTCCTCATCACGCCGGTCTTATATGAAGTATGTTTATAATCTAAACAATGAAAGGGGGTATTGCACTTGTCCTGATGGTTCTATAGCTGGATAAGTTGGTTCCTGAGTATCTGTGACTGCATTTATATCAACATATGAATATAAATGAGAGAGATCATGAAAGTTTGGAAATTTTTAAAAAACTAGTAATCTTGGTCCTACTGCCCCACCAAACAAAACAATTTTCATGTTGTAAAATTGCCTTAAAATTAAAGCCTAAGTCCTTAGGCATATGGCTGCAGCATTGACAATGGCTTTAAATACTTTGGGGTGTGTGTGCTGAACATCTGTCTGTATTTTCCTTTGTCCAGAGCGAGTGTGCTCTTGGATTGGGTTAGGCTGGGCTGCGAAGAGAGAATACCTGTGGAGACGAGAAGGGAGGGAGAGAGGAGTGCTGGGCAAAGGGAAGGTGATGCTCTGAAGTCCAACTATGAAGGACCATGTGTATCCTATTAAGTGTGATTGGAAGCAGGGGTGAGTGGCAAAGTGTGGGGCAAGGATCAGAAGGATGATGCTGATCCGCTTGTAAACATGAAATATCGCCAATGTACCCATATCAAAGGCCCTTTGAGCTGGTGTTTTAGCCACACCATCTAATGACAGGTCCTGCTAACCAACCAGTAGCTCTGCTGGGAGACTTCCCTGGGGCCTGGCTGGCTCATTGTCCTCCCAACTGTCAAATTATGTGACTAACTCAGTGAATGGATGTTCTCTGCTTCTCTTAGAAAGTGCAGCAGCGTTGAGCAAAACAAATCATTTTTAGCTACATTCTGCTTTGGGTAAATTGCTCAACCTTTAAGTGTCTGTGTTTTCCTTTGTAGAATGGGATGATCTCAACCATCTCTCAGGATTGTTCAGATAAGCAAGTGCAATGATGCTTGGAGGTATTTTGTAAACTGTAGAGTGGGGTATGCTAATGCTACTCATTGTTTACCTAGGGTGTGGACGAAGTGAAAGCATACATACCTGATGCCACCTGGTATGACTATGAGACAGTAAGTAAGGCAGCCCCAGTTGGCTCAGAGACCTGCCTCTAGCAGAGGTCAATTCTAAAGCAGCAGTTTTGGAAGCTTGCCATAGAATAATAGTACAAGATTTATAGTTAGTTGATTGTGGTCCTTTTTCTGTGAGAAATGCATCTTAGTTGGTTCAGGATGGCGCAACAAAACACCTTACACTGGGTAATTTATAAATGACACGAATTTATTGCTCACTTTTCTGGAGGCTAGAAAGTCCAAGATCGAGGTGCTGGCAGATTCCATGTCTGGTGAAGGCACTCTCTGCTTCATTGATGGCACCTCCTTGCTCCTCCCTCATGACTTAATCATATCACAAAAGGCCTCACCCCTTAATACTATCACTCTGGGTATTAAGTTTCAACATATAAATTTTGGAGGTACACCGGCATTCAGACCATAGCAGAAGGCCTTTCCAAATGTACGACAAAATAATTTGAATAACTGGAGTAAGTTTATGGAAATTCATTATATCAACCTGGATACTGTGTAGCTATCAGGACTAGGCTTTGCCATTTGGCTGTGATAGCCTAGAAACTGAAGCCCAGGTGTGGAATGACAGCTTGATGTAATGTAAATAAATAAAGGGGGTTGGAATGTCAGCTCTGCCCTCTATGCTTTCAGCCCATATGCTTTCAGCAAGTCACTTCATTTTGGGGGTCTCTGTTTGTCTCTTCTTTAAGATATGTCAACTGAACGACATGATATCTAAGGCCCCTCCTAGCTGAAACAACTTATTACCTGATCTATTGTTTTTGTTGCTGATTAGGGAGTGGCTATCCCATGGAGGAAGCAGTTGGTGAATATGCTTCTCCCAGGTGATAAGATAGGACTTCATCTGCGAGGGGGCTACGTATTTCCCACTCAAAAGCCGAACACAACCACAGAAGCCAGGTAAGCTCCTCACTCTTCTAAGGTATGACTATTCTGGTGCTCTAATGGAGCAGGGCATTATGAGAAAGACAAATAGGGATTTTTGTGGATGAGCCAAGGGGTAAGTCACCCATCAGTAATCATCCCCCACTCCTTTCAAAGCTGATCCAAAATTGGCATCTTAGTCCTTATTTAGTAGATGGTAGTCTACTAAGGACATCTGCAGAGTCCTTCACTTTGGGATTGAATCAGGTTATAGAACTAGTCAAAATAATCACTGAGGAGGATTTCCCTATGGCCAGAAACTGTCCTTAGGTATATTCCCTACTGTGTCAGAGAATTTGAGCTAAATAGGAGATAAAAGTTATCACGTGGAAGTCAACATTGTTTGGGGGTCAAGAGCTCAGATTCTACAGAACCTGGGTTCAAGCCTTGGTTTGGGCTACATACTGGCTGTGTTTACCTTGGGCAACTTACTTCTCTGTGCTTCTTTTTATTATTGGTAAACTGTAGATGATGATAGTTTAACTTTGTAGAGTTATTATGAGGGTTAAATGAATTAATATAAATAATAATGTGTGTGGGACACTTAGAAGAGTGCCTGGCACATGCTAAGCACCTAACAAGGCTAATTGTTGATATTATGTATTGCAGCCCAAACAGTTTTCAGTAAGAACTGCCTCTATCCACCCTTCGCTTTATGTCCACTCACTATCAATCCCTGCTGCCTGCCCACACCCAGCTCCTATGTGTCCACCCAATATCAACATCTACTTAGTTTCTGGTATAGACTCTTGGACTATCTGTCTCTGGGGCATGAAGGCGGCTGGTTTCACATAGTTCCAACTTATCTACATTTGCTGAAACTGGGAACTACTCTTTTACAGCCGGAGGAATTCCCTGGGACTCATCATTGCCTTGGACTATAAGAGAGAAGCAAAGGGGGAGCTGTACTGGGATGACGGTGTATCTAAAGGTAGACTTTCTCAAGACACCACTCCTGTGGATCACTGTGGTTCTCCCTGAAAATTAGACATCACAGGCTGCCCAATATGGCACTAGTCCTACTAGCACTGTCGTTTACATCTGTAGCTTAGAATCAATGGGTTAAAATCCATTCTGAAAATTCCATTAGCCAAGCACAATGCATTAAAATAGACTTCAGATCCACAAATTACATGTTATTGACTCTACCAAAGCAACTGACATTATTGCATTTAGCTTAATTATTATCTTTCTTGGACATTATTATTAATAACAGATAATACACTTTTTTAATAGCTTTGGCAAATACTGCTTTGGTTTGTGGAAGAAATATCCGATTTGTATAGTGTGTCTTTTCACTGCAAGGTTTCCATGTAAACACCTCACATGAGCTTATGTGATTATATAAAAATCCTGTCCTACATGGAATTAGTATGTATTGTGTTGACCTTGAGGAACTCATGATCCAGCAGGTTAGATACAATGCATTTGTAGATAACTATAATGCAAATCAAAATGTTTTACATGCCAGTGAAATGGTGCCACAGACTGACATGTGAATTTAGAGAAAATGGTCCAGGAAATATTTGCAGAAGTTTGAAAAAGAAAAAATGCACAGAACTCAGATGAGCAGAACTAGATGGTTGGTAAAGGAATTCCAGATGAAATGAAGAGAAGAGCAGGACTCCCCAGCTGCATGGCTTCTCATAGTAACGGGTGCTCCTCTTTCTTTTTTAGATGCTGTAACTGAAAAGAAGTATATTCTATATGATTTCTCTGTTACCTCTGTAAGTACTTTTTTCAAGGAACACACAGCGTATGTTCTTTACTGTGATGGCTCTTTGAATTTGTAGTTTAATATAGACACATGGTTATGTGCAACAGAGACAGGGTTTTACTGTCACGATTCCAAAAAGGAATCAAATGAACATGAAAGTGTTTAATGTGTGTCAGGCTTATAAGCTGCTACAAAAGCGGTATGAGTTCTGTGCAGAACTGTTTTTTCCCGGAAAAAAAAAAATGATTGCCTTTGAGTTTTATGTGATGGGTGCTGGCTTCCAAGATGTGCCTTTTTTGACGTTTGCAAGTGTATATGAGGTGTGGGTGGGTTAGTGAGTGGTGTAGCACCTTTTTAAGGTTCTTCCATAACAGCTCTCCTTCGTAGCAGGTAAAACTCGGCCTTTGGCACAGGTATCAAGCAGTGACTTTCAAAGCCTGGAAGATACAGAACATCATTTGCCTCTGAGGAATAAAAAGCAGCAAGGCTAGCAGAAAATGAGGGAATTCTGACGTGGTTTTCTTAGAAGCCTGTTCATGTATAGGCAGAACTTTCTTTTGAGGCAGTCTCTCTCTCTCTCTTATTTCTCCTTTCTTTTAAATATATATATATATGTATCTACATCTATATCTATAAAAATGGATCTACTTTGAGATATAGAATATATATAATATTATATATATAAGATATAATATATATCTTAAAGTAACTTTTTTATTTTGAAATAATTTAAGATCCCCATGCAATTGTAAGAACTAGCACAGAGTTCCCACATACCCCTTTGCCCAGTTTCTCCCATGGTAGCATCTTATAAACCTATAGCACAATTTCACAACCAGAATGCCAGCACTGATGCTGTTGAGATACAGAACATTTCATTAGCACAAAGATCTCTCCTGCTGCCCTTTAATAGCATGTCCACTTGCTTCCTCTCCCTATCCCTCCTCAGCTCTTGGCAACCAATCATCTGTTCGCCATTTCTATAATTTTATCCTTTCAAGAGTGTTCTGTAAAGAGAATTAAACAGTTTGCAACCTTTGGGATTGGTTTTTTCATTCAGCATAGTTCCCTCAAAACTCATCCAAGTTGTGTGTGACAACGGCTTGTTCCATTTTATTGCTGAGTAGTGTTCCAAGTTATGGATGTACCACCTTTTAAAAATCATTCACTTGCTAAAGAGTGTCTGAGTTGGCTCCAGTTGTGAACTGCTACAAGTAAATTAAAATTGCTACTAACACTCATGTATAGGTTTTGGTGTGAACATAAGTTTTGTTTTGTTTTGTTTTGTTTTGCTTTGAGATGGAGTCTCACTGTGTCACCCAGGCTGGAGTGCAATGGCACGATCTCAGCCCAGTGCAACCTCTGCCTCCTGGGTTCAAGAGATTCTCCTACCTCAGCCTCCTGAGTAGCTGGGATTACAGGCACACGCCACCACGCCTGGCTAATTTTTCTGTTTTTGGTAGAGACGAGGTTTCACCATGTTGGTCAGGCTGGTCTCAAACTCCTGACCTCATGATCCACCTGCCTCGGCTTCCCAAAGTGCTGGGATTACAGGCGTGAGCCACTGTGCCTGGCCATAAGTTTTTATTTCTCTGTAATAAGTGCCTAAGAGTGCAGTTGCTGGGTCTTATGGTAGTGCATGTTTAGTTTTATAATAATCTTCCAAACTGTTTTCCAAAATGCCTGTACCATTTTACACTTCCACCAGCAACATTTGAGTAATATAATTTATTTGCATCATGGTCAACATCTGATGTTGTCACTATTTTTTTTAAGGCTTTTCTGATTGATATGTAGTTATAGCTCATTGTGTTTTCAATTTGTATTTCTCTGATGGCTAATGATGTTGAACATCTTTTCATATGTCTATTTACCATCTATATATTTACATTTTTAATTTTGATGAATCTAATTTATCATTCTTTTCCTTATAGATTATGCTTTTTGATGTCAAGTTTAAGATCTCTTTGCCAAGTCTTAGATTCTGAATATTATCTCCCATTTAAAAAAAATATAGTCTTACCTTTTACTTTTAAGTCTGTGATCTATTTTCAGTTAATTTTTACATAACATGTAAGATTTAGGTTGGAGTTCGACCTTTTGCCTGTGTATGTCCAGTTGCCCCAACATCTTTGTTGAAAAATCTGTCTTTGTAAAAAATCATTTGGGCATATATGTATGGGACTTCTAATTTTTTTAAATTATCAAACTGCCACTTTTTTCTTCGGTCTTAATTTCTACCTTCTTCTTTGTCATAGCTCAACTGTGTCACCTTTGTTCCCTAAATAAGTTATTTAATTTTCTGTGCTTCAGTTTCCTCATCTGAAAAATCAGGGTAATTATAGCTCCAACCTCACAGTCTGCTGTGAAAAGGGAATGAAATAGCACATGTAAAATGCTTAGCATAGGGCCTGGCACATAGTGCACACTCAGATACTCTTAGCTCTTATCATCGTTATTAGTAAAATAAAAGGAAAAACTTACTTGGACCCTTTTGGTGTATATGTGTATGTCTTTATCTTTGTGTGCCAACGAGTCTCGTATCTTTTTGTTTACTGTGTGAGTACCTATCTTGTCTGCTTGAAAATTCTACAGTGTCAGGGACAAATTTTCTGAGTAATAGAATCAGTAGAGAACCAGCAAACCAAAAGGAAGATGAAATATTACTTAAAAATTTAAGATTGATAAGAGTCTGAGTGAACGAGTTCCCTAGAGATGATGACCTAGCAACATTTGAAACTGCAGAGAAAAGGAAACAGCTTGGATCTCAGAAAATGAGACATTGACTGGTATTTAGGGATAATAAGAGTCTGAAGTACCTGGTTTCTAATCTGACTTTTTTTCCCCCTCCCAGAACCATCTACAAGCAAAGATTATAAATAATAATTATACGGACACTGACAACCTCATGTTTACAGAAATCACAATCTTGGGAATGGACAAACAGCCAGCTAATTTTACTATCTTACTGAATAATGTCGCCACCTCCAGTCCAAGCGTTGTCTACAATGCTTCCACAAAGGTAAGAGATCCTTCCATTCTGCAGGGTCCTCTCCAGAACCCCTGGCTCTGACAGCCGGCCCTACTTTGCTTTTAACTGTGGGCAATCAGACACAACTGACTTGCTGGGAGGTCCAACATATCACAGGGAGGATGCAGGAGAAACATGTGCATGCTAAAGAAGGACCTCTCTGCTTTGTTTGTATCAGGGCTCTGTAGAAGATAGTGGGAGTTGGAACCCTGAGAGAAGGAAGTTCTTCTCTGGGCACACTAAAAATGAGACACTCTGATCCCAGCTGTGACATAGTGAATAGATTGTGTAATGGTATTTACACATTTATCCTCTCATTGAAGGGAGAATCTCTTTGAGAAACAGTTGATATTTGTCCTTACTGTTTTAGGCTATTTGCATGCCATTAATAAAATGTGAGTGGAGTAACACAAGGAGAAATCCAGTTTTGCTCTTATTGAATGATTCCCTTACATTGTTAGTTTAATATTTCAAGGTCTGGGAAATTCATTATTTCTTAGATCAGCCCCTTTCCATGTTGACAAGACATATAGCATAAGGTAAGAGTTTGATTTTTAGAGTTAGGCAGAATGGGGCTCCAATCTCAGCTCTTAGGGTATTAGGTGTCTCTGTATCTTAGTTTTCTGTTCTGTAAAATGGAGATAGTCATAACATTGACAGCATGGAACTGCTCTCTAGGATTCATGGAGATCATGCTTATTAAGTGGTTATCACAGTGCTTGGCTTGTGTGAATGTTCCATAAAGTTTAGCTGTTGTTGTTATTACTACTTTTATTAAATTGATAAGCATCACACCCAGAGGACAGTAAGCCTAACAATGACAGTCCTGCCTGTGATCTGCACTCATGAGCATGATGAAAACTCTTCCCATCCAACACTTCCACAATGACTCCATGAAGTGAGAAAGCCCAGGAATCAGCCAAGTTCCAAATATCTCATGACAAAATGGTTTTGGAGGAAGGAATAGATCTCCTTGTCCTGACTTCCAGACTTGCAGCCAAGAACTCTTTCTGGGTGCCTTTCTCTCCCTTCCTTTGTCACTGTGACGTCTCTTTCCCCAGGTGGTAACCATCACTGATCTCCAAGGACTGGTACTGGGACAAGAATTCTCTATTAGGTGGAATCTTCCTGTCAGTGACCCGGAGAAGTTCAACTGCTACCCTGACAATCCAACAGCCTCTGAGGAGAGTTGTCGGCAGCGGGGGTGTCTTTGGGAGGTAAATGACCAGAAACAGATTAGGAAGTTGTAAAAACTGTCCCACAAGTAATTAGGTACCTAGAAAACACTTTTCAAATGTCTGTGGCTTGAAGAAAACCAGGACACTGTGCAACATGCCTTTTGCCAACTCTACAAAATAGGTCATCAGTATTTTCCCCAGATATCCTAGATCAGAAGAAATTTATTGCCATTTTCGTTGCCACTCCAACCATATCATTAAAAACCCAATTTTAAACATAATAATATACATTGGGTATGCATTTTACATTGCATATTTTAACCAATCTTGTTTTGTCTATTGCAGAACACAATCAGGAAGCATAAGGTCAGGCTGTTCCTCTCTATTTGAACAATAGAGAAAATGGAAACTAGAAAGAACAAGTGATTTCCTCTAGATTACATGGGAGGCAATAAGGACCCGGGGAGTAGAACCCTGCCTGGAGGCTTTTGTCTCTAGATCAAACTTTCTGCCGCTCTGTCACTGTTCACTCATTATAGGTCAATGTGTGTGTTTAAAAAATGGGTGTGTGCATTTGCTAGGGCTACCATAACAGAGTACCACAAACTGAGTGGCATAGAAAGACAGGAATCTATTCCCTCAAAATTCTGGAGTCTAGAAGTAGGATCATGGTGTCAGTGGAGCTGGTCCCTTCTGAGGACTTTGGGGGTATTTCTTCGCTTGTAGATGCATCACCCCATTCTCTGTCTTCATAGTCACATGTGTACATGTCTATTTCTGTGTCCAAATTTTTGTTATTAATAAAGATGCCAGTAATACCAGATCAGGGCCTGTCCCAATGACCTCATCTTAATTTGTTCATGGCAGAAACCCTAATTCCAAATAATCACATTTACAGGTATCAGGGGTTAGGACTTAACATCTATTTTGGGGGACACAATTCAATCCATAACCGTGGACACGGTATCAGAGACTTAGTCTGTGTTAACCAACTTCTTCAGGAATGACAGCCTCAGTGTTGTATCAGAGGCTGAGCAAGACTTTGTCCTGTTGTTCCAGGATACATCTACTCCTGGAGTGCCCACCTGTTACTATGACACCATCCCTAATTATGCTGCTAGTGACATTCAGTACCTGAGCACTAGCATTACTGCAAACCTTTCCCTCCTGATGGCCTCTGAGTCAGCTGCTGCTGCTGCTGCCTCTGATTCTGTCTCTGCACAGATCAGCCTCCTCCGCCTCAACGTGATCTATCACACAGCAACCATGCTGCAGGTCAAGGTAAGGCCCATGTTGCAGATTCTGGTTCTCAATATGGAGTTTTAACTTACGATTCTGTATGGATAGAAGCCATTAAAACAATTAAAACATTTTTTTTTTTCTTTTCAAGACAGGATCTCCCACTGTCACCCAGGCTGGAGTGCAGGGGGTACAATCTGTAACCTCCACCTCACTGGCTCAAGCCATCTTCCCACCTCAGCCTCCCAAGTAGCCAGGACTATAGGTGTGCGCCTACACACCTGGCTAATTTTTGTATTTTTTTGTAGAGACAGGCTTTTGCCATGTTTCTGGTCTCAAATGTCTGACCTCAAGCAATTCACCTCCCTTCACCTCCCTCCGCCTCCCACTGTGCTGGGGTTACAGGCATGAGCCACTGTGCCTGGCTGAAACAGCTTTTTATCCAAATCCCTCATGTTACAGATGAGGGAACTAAGGCCTGGAGAGAGGTAAATGTCATAAAGTAGATGGTAGAGCCAGGATGTGACCTTAGATCTGTAAGGACCATGAATTCCCTATAATGATGAGCATTCTAGGTCACAAACATCATCAAAGAATCATCCTTTAGCCCTGAGAAAAATGCATCTGCTTTGTGGCAAACTCAAATGAGAGGCATTAACTTAATTGCAATATTAGAATTATTTTCTCTAGCAGTAATTCTCAAATTGCAGCATGCATCAGAATCACCTTCAAATCATTTTAAAACCCAGATTTCCGGCCCTCACCCCTAGGGTTTCCAATTCAGTAGACCTAGGCTGGGGCCTAGCCTGAGAATTTGAATTTCTTTTTCTTTTTCTTTTTTTTGAAATGGAGTTTCGCTCTTGTTGCCCGGACTAGAGTATAGTGGCGTAATCTTGGCTCACTACAACCTCTGCCTCCCAGATTCAAGCGATTCTCCTGCTTCAGCCTTCCGAGTAGCTGGGATTACAGGTACCTGCATCCACGCCCAGCTAATTTTTTGTATTTTTAGTAGAGATGGGGTTTCACCATGTTGGCCAGGCTGGTCTCGAACTCCTGACCTCAGGTGATCCACCCGCCTTGGCCTCCCAAAGTGCCAGGATTACAGGTGTGAGCCACCACGCCTGGCCTCGAGAATCTGTATTTCTAAAAAGCTCCCAGGTGAGGCTGGTGCTGCAGGTCAAGAGACCAAACTTTGAGACCTACTGCTATGCGCACTTAAAAAATATGTCTACTGGAAATACAGTGTGAACCACACATATTTTCCAGTAGACACATTTTTAAATGCATATTTGAAAAGTGAAATTAATTTTAATAATATTTTATTTAACCAATGTGCATGTGTGATCCACCTGTGTGTGATCATGAGGTCAGTAGATCAAGACCATCCTGGCCAACATGGAGAAACCCTGTCTCTACTAAAATACAAAAAATTAGCCAGGTGTGGTGGTGCATGCCTGTAGTTCTAGCTACTCAGGAGGCTGAAGCAGGGGAATCACTTGAACCCAGGAGGTGGAGATTGCAGTGAGCCAAGATCGCACCACTGCACTCCAGCCTGGCGACAGAGTGAGAATCCATCTAAAAATAATAATAATAAAAAGAAAGAAAGAAAGAAAAAAGAAAACCTTCACCTAAGCACAAATGTGGGGCTAATAATATGAGGAAGAGGATAGTCACTCATAATGGTGATACTCCTTGTCCTTGCATAACATTTTTCATTCCTTTTATTCTTCCCACATGTCACTCCTGTTAGGTAAGTAGGAACAAGGGGTGGATACCGAAAAGAAACTTTAGGAATGGGAAAGCTGTGCAACATCTGGAAGCTCAAACAGTAAGGAGATCTCAGAGTCCACATGAAAACTCAATTCTCTAATTCCTAACATGCATACACACATACAAATTTACACAGTTCTATGCACATACATGTCTGCATGCCACACACTTACAAACATATACACACACATTCTATTCATGAAATTCTATCCCCTTCTACCACAAGTTCTTTAGAGGAAGAGCCCTCCTTGGCTTTGAATGGGTTTTACTGAGGCATTTTTGAACTTCAGCATCTGTATGGGGCACAGTGGGCAGGCAGGCCTCACATCCATTTGCTTGGGGATGTTTGATGCCTGCTGATACAGTGCAAACTGGTCAAAAACGTGGAAACTGAATTATACGGGGTGGCATGAGGGGTTTTAGGTCTGAGACCCTACCAGAAAGTTTTCTTCTCTCTTCTTGCCAGATCTATGACCCCACTAATAAAAGGTACGAGGTTCCAGTACCACTGAACACTCCTCCCCAACCAGTTGGTGACCCTGAAAACTGTCTGTATGATGTCAGGATTCAGAACAATCCTTTTGGAATCCAGATCCAACGCAAAAACTCCAGCACTGTGATGTAAGCACTATTTATTTGGTTCTTATTAGAGTAGTTCTAGATTTAATTACAGTAGTTACAATTAATTCAAGTGAAATATTAATCTCAGAGACCCTGTGGAAATATGTGTACATTTGTTAGAGTATATCTATTTCTCCCATGCTTTAATGGGTAATTTGTTTTTGGTTAGTTGTTAACAAAAATAATCAAAGTTTAAAGAAATGAAGTATTGTTTGATTTCGGAGAAAGAAAAATACATGTTCTACTTGTTCTTAAGTAGAACAGAAAACTCTATTTAATAAGTACAGCAGATAACCTAAGATACAAATGAGTTTCATATTATGTCTCATTAAGAAATAATAAGAGGCGGGAGAGAGGGGCAAATGTTAAAAAGGAGAAAGAAATAACTTCTTGTAATATTTGCTTCTGTGGACACAGAAGCCTTCAAGCCTTTTCACAATGTTAAGCATAAAAGGAATTGTCATCTCCCATCTCTTGTCCTGCTGCTGAATAGAATGAAGTGAAGGTCTGGATTTTGCCTGGGGCGAGGTTCCCTGTCCCAGTAGAAGTTGTCACCTGTGTGTGCACCTTTGCCTTCCTGTGTATGTCTTTTCTCTTTGGCTATGCGAGTGATTTCCTCTCTGTTGCCCTCTTTGGTAAGAAGTCCTTTGACCAACTCAAGAGAAGTTCTTCTAAGAGTTTCACATTTTTCTATTGCAAAGTTTGCTTAAACCCTATTTGTTTATTTATATATTTACTCAAGCTGATAAGCCAGGCACCGAGAACTTGAAATAAATAGAAGAATGAGTCACGGCCCTTGCCCTCAAGGATCCAGAAAAGGAGATCTCAGTCTGACAAACCACAGAACAGAAATGTGAACATGGAACTTTGGTCCTGAGTCAGGGCCATTGTTATGACCTCTGGGTCATGTCACAGTATTTGAACCTGCAATAATTAAGGAGGTTTTGGAATCAACTAGACATTCCAAACACATTCCAAGTAGCTCTGGCCAGTGGTCTCCAGCTCAGCGTGGTCTGCTTTTGTGTTGCAGTTGGGATTCTCAACTCCCTGGCTTCACCTTCAATGACATGTTTCTCTCCATTTCTACGCGTCTGCCCTCTCAGTACATCTATGGTTTTGGGGAAACTGAGCACACGACTTTCAGACGAAACATGAACTGGAACACATGGGGAATGTTTGCTCGCGATGAGCCACCTGCGGTAGGGACAATGGAATAAGTTTAGCAATCAGTGTCTCTCAATGTAAATCTCTTTTAATCCTAACGCTTATATCTGATACCTTGCTCATCAACTTCTTATATTCTGCTCTCAGTTGTAATAGGCTACATGTCACATTCTTTTGTCCCGAAAAGGCATATATATATATATATATATATATTTCCCTCTGTCAATTATGAATTTTATTTATCTCACAAACTTTTACTTAATGTATTCTATGTGTCAGGCACATTGCTAAGTGCTTAGCTACAGATTTAATAAGACACTCTCTTTGCTCTCCAGAGGCTTATAGGCTAGTGAGAGAAATAGAAGTAGAAATAGTGATAGCACAGTGGAATCACTGGATTATGTAATAATGTATCATTGAATTAAATAATAATAAATGAGGAAGGCATGAAGTGGGGAAGACACAGCTTTTAACTTGGAGTAGAAGGGAGGGTCAAGGAAGGTCCAACAAAGGACATGACATTGAGCTGAATCTTTAATGATGAGTAAGAGTTTGCTGTTTGGGTTATGGTATGAAAACAATATCTTGAACTTTCTTTTTGTTTATTACCCTAATTACTCCCAGTACAAGAAGAATTCCTATGGTGTCCACCCTTACTACATGGCACTGGAGGAGGATGGTAGTGCCCATGGAGTGCTCCTGCTAAATAGCAATGCTATGGGTAAGGCAGAGGCACAGCTCCCGTGCACCACCAGAAACAGCTGTAACCACTCTACTTTGACCTGGATTATCAATAGAAATAGAGGCATTCAGGGAGCAAGAGAAATGGAATAAATAAACTGACTTTCCATTTATTCATCTATTTATTCAAGATTTATTAAGAACTCTGGATCAGGTGTTAAGTGTGGAATTTTGATCAATTATGGCTCCTACTCTGGCATAGCCTATTTTACTGTGAAACTTTGGCTCCTATTCACAGAGTGATAAAAGTAGTTGAGGTTGCATATTACATTTGGGGTACCTGCAAATACACCTCTGATTCTAATGAATGAGAGAAGACTTTCTAGAGAAGGCAGGTATCAGAGAGTGTGAAGAAAGCAAATTTTAGAGCAGGTTTTCTATCTGGGTGATTTACTCCTCCAAGGATGTGCCTCATGTATGTTGTTTTTCTTACAGATGTGACGTTACAGCCCACTCCTGCCCTGACATACCGCACCACTGGAGGGATTTTGGACTTCTACATTGTTTTGGGGCCAACCCCTGAACTTGTAACTCAGCAATACACCGAGGTTAGAAGCCATTCTGTCCATCAATATATTGTCAAATGCTATTACCACATTATTAGTACTGAGATAAGGCAGTTTTTTCTTTTGATCCTTGAGTGTCACTACTAGATTATTACTGCCTTTGCTGAAATCATATTTTAGTATTATGGTTCTATAAAGCCATATTAATATCCCATGTGTCCCTCACTTGCTAAACAGCCTATCTAAGAATTGCTAATCAGTAATAACCAGCAAATCTCAGGTTTCCTAGAATGAAAACTCTGGAATATAAAAAAACTCCAATTACAATGTTTCTATCATTCTGCATGTCCATAGTTGCTCCACATTTATTGGACTTTCTTATCTTTCTTGGGTGAGGCCTCTTAGACAGTACTTAGCAGAAACACTCAAGTTGATTCAAGTATAAGTCAACCACCTTTTTTCTTCCCTAACAAGTCCATCTGGATGCGTTTTTCTTTTTATTCTAGTTGATCGGTCGGCCAGCAATGATTCCATACTGGGCCTTGGGATTCCAGCTAAGTCGCTATGGATACCAGAATGATGCTGAAATCTCCAGTTTGTATGATGCAATGGTGGCAGCCCAGATTCCCTATGTATGAAACCCTCACTCAGCCCGAGGTGTAATCAGTTACAGGAATTTGTGGCTAATTTTATATTAGAAGTGCTATGATGTTCTTATCAAAGATAACTTGATACATCCAGGCTGAATTTTTTTCTTAGTATATACTGTAATACTATATACTTATTAAACAGAAATTAGAAAATAGAAAAATTACAGGATGAAAAAAATCCATTGATATACCTTACCAAAGTAATCAACATTAATAACATGCTAGTTTATTCTTTTCCAAATTTTGGCTTATGCACAAGTCTCTGTTTTACCAAACAAGTTTCACCTAGGGTCATATGGCAATGCTGGGGACTATCCCTTTGGGCTAAAAAGAAGCAACTTTCTTTTTTTTTTTTTTACTAAATATTAACCACTTTAGTTATTATTCAATAATCATGGTTTGAGTAAGTTTCATGTGCAGAAACCTGGATTGGTACTGCATAGAGAGATCTAGACATTCAAGAAAGCTATAAAATAATGTAGTTCTTGTATGTTGGTGTAAGGAAGGGGTTCAGTTTCCATTCTACATATGACTAGCCAGTTTTCCCAGCAACATTTATTGAATAGGGAGTCCTTTCCCCATTGCTTGTTTTTGTTAGTTTTGTAGAAGATCAGATAATTGTAGGTGTATGGTCTTATTTCTGGGTTCTCTATTATTTGCCATTGGTTTATGTGTCTGTTCTTGTACCAGTACCATGCTGTTTTGATTACTGTAGCCCTGTAGCATAGTTTGAAGTGGGATTGTCTGATGCCTCCAGCTTTGTTCTTTTTGCTTAGGATTTGCTTGGCTATTCGGGCTCATTTTTGGTTACATATATGAATTTAAAAATAATTTTCTCTAGTTCTGTGAAGAATGTCAATGGTAGTTTAATGGGAATAGAATTGAATCTATAAATCGCTCTGGGCAGTATGGTCATTTTAACGATACCGATTCTTCCTATCTATGAGCACGTTTTTCCATTTGTTTGTGTCATCTCTGATTTCTTTGAACAGTGGTTTGTAGTTCTCCTTGTAGAGATCTTTCACCTCCCTGGTTAAATGTATTCTTAGGTATTTTATTTGTGGCAATTAGGAATGGGAGTTCATTTGTGGTTTGGCTCTAGGCTTGACTGTTGGTGGTGCATAGAAATGGTAGAGTTTTTTGTACATTGATTTTGTATCCTGAGACTTTGCTGAAGTTGCTTATCAGCTTAAGAAAGTTTTGGGCTGAGATGATGGAGTTTTATATATAGGATCTTGTCTATATGACAAGATCTAGTATCTAGATACAGGATCATGTCATCTGCGGATATGAATAGCTTGACTTCCTCTTTTCCTATCTGAATGCCCTTTGTTTCTCTCTCTCTCTCTTTTTTGAAACAGAGTCTCCCTCTGCTGCCTAGGCTGGAGTGCCGTGGTGCGATCTCGGCTCACTGCAACCTCCACCTCCTGGGTTCAAGTGATTCTCCTGCCTCAGCCTCCTGAGTAGATGGGACTATAGGCACGGGCCACCACGCTCAGCTAATTTTTTTTTATATTTTTAGTAGAGACGGGGTTTCACCATGTTGGCCAGGCTGGTCTCGAACTCCTGACCTCAGGTGATCCACCTGCCTCGGCCTCCCAAAGTGCTGGGATTACAGGCATGAGCCACCGTGCCTGGCCCTTTTATTTATTTCTTTGCCTGATTGCCCTGGTCAGAACTTCCAGTACTACACTGAATAGGAATGGTGAGAGAGAAAACCTTGTCTTGTGCTGGTTTTCAAGGGGAATGCTTTCAGCTTTTGCTCAGTCAGTATGATATTGGCTGTAGGTTTGTCATCTATGGCTCTTATTATTGTGAGATATGTTCCTTTAGTACCTAGTTTATGGAGAGTTTTCAATCAGCCGTATTTACTGTAGAAAAAAACCAGATATACAATCCTGTTTGTTTCCTAGGAAAGTCCCAGTTTCTACCCTTGAACATTTCAATTAGAACTTTGTTTGATAGACTGAGTTGGAGATTTGAAGAGTAGGAAAGACATGAATTGAGGAAAGGAAAGGGGATAGAGTTCCAACTGGGGAAACAGAAGGAGAAGGATGGGCACAGGTGAACTGCATGCAGGCATCAGAAAGCAATTTCAATCTACGTAATTGAAAAGTCAGCAGAAGGAAGTAATGAGATGAGGAATGAAGAGGGGCCTGGACTGGGGCAGGCAGGTAGCAGGACCAGGGGCCTGGCAGAGCAGTTAGTGTGACCTGCAGCGCACCTTCTGCAGGGTTCCAAGCGCCTTGCTGCTTCTTTCTGCAGGATGTCCAGCATGTAGACATCGATTACATGAACCGGAAGCTGGATTTCACCCTCAGTGCCAACTTTCAAAACCTCAGTCTTCTGATTGAGCAAATGAAGAAAAATGGCATGAGATTTATTCTCACTTTGGTAGGTATTGAGACAGATTAGATCCTACTTTATGTTTCCATATTCATGGTTCAAAAATAGCACCATTGTGGGAAATTGGATGAAGGGTACAAGAAATGTTCCTGTACTCTGTACTTTTTTTTTGTTTTGCAACTTCTTGTGGTGAATCTATAATTATTATTTTTACTTTAAAAGCAAATGAAAGAAAGAAATGAAAGGGGGCTTTTAAAATATGATATATTATAAAGTTTATTTTCCGTAACTGTCACTGGAATATAATTATTGTTCTCTTGGTAGAGTTAGAACAACTGTGGGCTGAAGCACTGGAGATAGAGAAAAAAAGAGGGCATCTCACTGTTTCAGGCTATGTCTCAGGAAAAATAGCTGTATCTTAGTCTCATCTTTACCTCAGGGGGTTCAAAAATCTCTTACGTTGTATCATCACTCAGAAATGGTAAGGCTCAGGTGACATTTCTTCTTAAACTTACAATTGAGTTAAGATCCAGAATACCAATTTATTATATTACTAGGAAGCTGCGTCTTGATAAATGCAGAGGTAATTACCTGCAAATGATTCTCCCTTCTAGCTTCCAAAAAAGTACAGTATTATTTGGTGACTTTTGTTCACTTACTAATTCATGTATTTATTGAACCCAATATTTGAAAACCACTCTTCTACAAGTTGTGTGTGCATATGTGAGGGTGCATGCATAGTCTAAATTAGCAAGACAGTGCCGTTTTGTTTACAAGGTTTTTATTCTAATGGAGGGAGAGAGCCAATAAACATTTGAAAAGATAATTTCAGACAGTAGTGATTTATATGACAATTGTGAAACAGCATAATATTATAGGGAATAATTGGGGCAGATATGGGATGGAGTGAACAGAGGAAGCTACTTTAGATAGACACATTGGGACACAGAGGGCAATAAAGAAGTTTCATGTTTTTGAGGAATATTGCTATTTTACTCTGGAAACACAATAAATTGGCTCTCTCTGCTTGAAGATTAAGTCTTATTAACCTGGTTTATCTCCAGGAGTTGTTTCCAAACACTAGCAAAAGTTTTTCTCAAGAATTGTATGGAGAAACACCAATACATTCTTTTACTTCTCAACTCTCTTTGTAAAAACAGATTTCTATGTCATTGGAAAAAAAATCACTTATGTCATATTTAAATTACTACAAGGGTTTTTAACATCTTATTTATTTGTTTATTTAAATAATTCAGGGTTAAACTTTTTTTAACTTTTATTTTAGATTCAGTATATACATATATAGGTTTGTTGCAAGTGTGTATTATGTAATGCTGAGGTTTGGAGTATGTATTAGTCTATTTTCATGCTGCCAGTAAAGACATACCTGAGACTGGGCAATTTACAAAGGAAAGATGTTTAATGGACTCACAGTTCCACATGGCTGGAGAGTTCTCACAATCATGGCAGAAGGTGAAAGGCATGTCTCTCATGGTGGCAGACAAGAGAGTTTGTGCAGGGAAACTCCCCTTTTTATTTTTTATTTTTTGAGACGGAGTCTCGCTCTGTCGCCGGGGCTGGAGTGCAATGGCCGGATCTCAGCTCACTGCAAGCTCCGCCTCCTGGGTTTACGCCATTCTCCTGCCTCAGCCTCCCGAGTAGCTGGGACTACAGGCGCCCGCCACCTCGCCTGGCTAGTTTTTTGTATTCTTTAGTAGAGACGGGATTTCACCGCTTTAGCCAGGATGGTCTCGATCTCCTGACCTCGTGATCCGCCTGTCTCGGCCTCCCAAAGAAACTCCCCTTTTTAAAACCATCAGATCTCGTGAGACTAATTTGCTGTCATGAGAACAGCAGTGAAGGACCTGTCCCCATGATTCAATTACTTCCTACCAGGTCCCTCTTACAACACATGAGAATTCAAGATGAAATTTAGCTGGGGACAGACCCAAACCATATCAGAGTATGATGGAACCCATCACCCAGGTAGTGAACATAGTACCAAACAGGTAGTTTATCAACCCTTGCCCCACTCTCTCCCTCTCCTCTCTTGTAGTTTCTGGTGTCCCTTATTCCCACCTTTATGTCCATGTGTACACAATACTTAGCTCTCACTTATAAGTGAGAACATGTGGTATTTGCATTTCTGTTCCTGCATTAATTCACATAGAATAATAGCCTACAGCTATATCCATGCTGCTGCAAATAACATAATTTCATTCTTTTTATGGCTGTGTACTATTCCATGGTATATATTCACCATATTTTCTTTATCCAATCTACCATTGATGGGCTCCTGGGTTAACTTCATGTCTCTGCTCTTGTGAATAATGCTGTGATAAACATACAAGTACATATGTTTTTTGAGCAAATAATTTATTTTCCTTAGGGTATATACCTAGTAATGGGGTTGCTGGGTGGTATGTTAGATCAATTCTTAGTTATTTGAGAAATCTCCAAATTGCTTTCCACTGTGGATGAACTAATTTACATTCCCACCAACAGTGTGTGAAGTGTTCTCTTTTCTCCACAGCCCCACCAACATCTATTTTTTGACTTTCCAACAAAAGCCATTCTGACTCAAGTCAGATGGTATCTCATTGTGGTTTGATTTGCATTTCTGTATTAGTTATGCTTAGCATTTTTTCATATGTTTGTTAGCCACTTGTATGTTTTCTTTTGAGAAGTGTCTGTTCATGTCCTTTGCCTACTTTTTAATGGGATTGTTTGTTTTTGACTTGTTGATTTAAGTTCCATATATATTCTGGATTTTAGGCCTTTGTCAGATTCATAACTTGCTAATGTTTCCTCCCATTTGGTAGGTTACCTCGTTACTCTGTTGACAGTTTCTCTTGCTGTGCAGAAGCTGTTTATTTTAATTAGATCCATTGTCAATTTTTGTTTTCATTGCAATTGCTTTTGAGGACTTAGCCATAAATTATTTGCCAAGGCCGATGTCAAGAAGAACATTTCCTAGATTTTCTTCTAGGATTTTTGTAGTTTGAGATCTTATATTTAAGTCTTTAATCTATCTTGAGTTAATTTTTGTATATAGTGAAAGGTAGGAGTCCAGTACCATTCTTTTGCATATGGTGAGCCAGTTATCCCAGCACCATTTATTAATAAAATATTCTTTCCTTCTTACTCATTTTTGTCAATGTTTCTGAAGATCAGATAATAATTGTAGGTGTTTGATAGTATACTTTGAGGTTGGATAATGTGATATCTCTAGCTTTGTTCTTCTTGCTTAGAATCACTTTCGCTATTCAGGCTCTTTTTTGGTTCCATGTGAATGTTAGAATAGTTTTTCTAATTATGCAAAAAATGACATTTGTAGTTTAATAGATATAGCATTGAATCTATGAATTACTTTGGGAAGTGTGGCCATTTTAATGATATTAATTCTTCCAGTCCGTGAGCATGAAATGTTTTTTCATTTGTTTGTGTCATCTCTGATTTCCTTCAACAGTGTTTTGCACTTCTTGTAAAGGTCTTTCACCTGCTTGGTTAGATGTATTCCTAGGTATTTTATCCTTTCTGTTGTTGTTGTAAATGGGATTGCATTCTTGATGAACTATAGAACATTCTTGTTTTTATAGTTCTTCTAGGTGTGAAGCTGGATCATTAATTTGAGGTCTTTCTAACTTGAGATTTCTAATTTGAGATTTCTCAGCTTGAACATTACTGATGTATAGAAATGCTACTAATTTTTGTACATTAATTTTGTTTCTTGAAACTTTACTGAAGCTGTTTATCAGTTCTAGGAGCCTGTTGGTAAAGTGTTTAGGGTTTTCTAGATATGGAATGATGTCATCTGTGAAGAGAGACAGTTTGACTTCTTCTTTTCCTTTGTGGATGCGTTTTATTTTTTTCTCTTGCCTGATTGCTCTGGCAAGGACTTTCAGTACTATGTTAAATAGGAGTGATGAGAGGGGGGCATCCTTGTCATGTTCAGTTCTCAAGAAGAATGCCTCCAGCTTTTTCCCATTCAGTATGATGTTGGCTCTGGGTTTGTCAGAGATAGCTCTTATTTTCAGGTACTTCCCTTTGATGCCTAATTTCTTGAGGGTTTTATCATGAAGGAATGTTGGATTTTATCAAAAGCTCTTTCTACATCTTTTGAAGCTATCATATAGCTTTTGTTTTTAATTCTGTTTATATGGTGAATCACATTTATTGATTTGCCTATGTTGACCCAACCTTGCATCCCAGGGTTATGGGGAAAAGCCTACTTGAACATGGTCAGTTAACTTTTTGATGTGCTCCTGGGTTTGGTTTGTTAATCTTTTGTTGAGGATTTTTGCATCTGTGTTCATCAGGGATATCAGCCTGAAGTTTTCTTTTTTTATTGTCTCTGGCAGATACTGGTATCAGGATGATGCTGGTTTTGTAGAATCACTTAAGGTGGCATCCCTCCTCAAGTTTTTGGAATTTCAGTAGGATTGGTACCAGCTCTATGTACATTTAGTAGGATTTTACTATGGATTCATTTGGTTAAGGACTTTTTTTTTATGGTTGCTGGGCTTTTTATTGCTGATACAATTTTAGAATTTATTATTGGTCTGTTTATGGTTTTATTTCCTTTCTGGTTCAATCTTGGGAGGTTGTGTGTTTCTAGGAATTTATTCATTTCCTCTAGATTTCCTAGTTTGTGTGCATAGAGATGTTCATAAAAATCTTTAAGGATATTCTGTATATCTGTGGGACTGGTTGTAATGTCATCTTTGTCATTTATGATTATACTTATTTGTATCTTCTCTCTTTTTTTCTTAATCTAGCTGGTGGCCTATAATCTTGTTTATCCTTTCCAAAAAGCAGCTTTTGCTTTTGTTGGTCTCTTGTATGAATTTTTGAATCTTAATTTTGTTTAACTCTGCTTTGCTTTTGATCATTTATTTTCTTCTGCTGTCTTTGGGGTAAGTTTGTTCCTGTTTTTATCGTTCTTCTAGTTGTGAAGTTGGATTGTTCATTTGAGATCTTTCTAACTTCTTGATGTAGGCATTTACGGCTATAAACTTTCCTAGTGTGTCTTAGGGATGATCATCTTGCATAATATTTCATAGGGATTCTCTGAATTTCTTAAATTCACATGTTGACCTCTCTAGCAAGATTGGGGAAATTATCATGGACGATATCTTCAAATACGCTTTCCAAATAATTTTTTGTTTCCCCTTCTCTCTTAGGAATGCGAATGAGTCATAGATTTGGCCGCTTTTTTTTTAGAGACAGAGTCTCGCTCTGTCGCCCAGGCTGGAGTGCAGTGGTGGGATTTCGGCTCACTGCAAGCTCTGCCTCCTGGGTTCACGCCATTCTCCTGCCTCAGCCTCCCAACTCCCGAGTAGCTGGGACTACAGGCGCCCGCCACCTCGCCCGGCTAATTTTTTGTATTTTTAGTAGAGACGGGGTTTCACCGTGTTAGCCAGGATGGTCTCGATCTCCTGACCTCGTGATCCGCCCGTCTCGGCCTCCCAAAGTGCTGGGATTACAGGCGTGAGCCACCGCGCCCGGCCAGATTTGGCCTCTTTACATAATTATATATTTCTCAGAGGTTTTGTTCATTTTTAAAAATTATTAAAAAAATTTTTTTTTTCTGACTGAGTTGTTTACAGGGACTGGTCTTTGAGTTCTGAGATTCTTTCCTCAGCTTGGTCTATTCTGTTGTTAATGCTTGCAATTGTGTTATAATTTTTTGTTTTAATTCCAGAAGTTGAGTTTAGGAAGTTCAGTTTAGCCATTCAGTTAAAATGGCTCTGTTATCTTTCACCTCTTGGATCATTTTACTGGCTTCTTTGGATTGAGTTTCAACATTCTCCTGAATCTTGTTGAGTGTCCTTGTTATCCAGGTTTTGAATTCTGTATCTGTCACTTAGGCCACTTCAATCTGGTTAGGAACCGTTGCTGGGGAGCTAGTAAAACTGTTTGGTGGTCAGAAGATACCCTGACTTTTTGAATTGCTAGGGTTCTTGTGCTGATTCTTTCTCATCTGAGAGGGCAGATGTTCCTTTATCTTTTTGAAGTTGCTGTCTTCTGGATATGGCTTTTTGCCTTTATAGTCTTTATTTTCCTTGAGGGTTTGACTGCAGTGTATGTTGAATATAGTTGATTGGCTTCATTTCTGGGTGCTCAGAGGCCCAGGGCTCTTTCAGAGATCTTTATCTGTGGCTCAGTTCCTGCATTGGGTTTCACAGGCAGTGTATACTAAACTAATTTTGTTTGGTGGTGTAATTTAGGTTACAATACAGTAGATGGTATTTAAGAGTAAGGGCCAGAAAATAGCCTCTTACTCAGCTGCAGGCCTCTTTCATATTTCAGCACATTTGCAATAGTGCTATGGGGTGAGGGAGATGGGGGATCCAGAGATAGCCCCCTTGTCAAGTCGACTTTTGGCACTTGAGGGAGCCCCCTCTAATCACTGATGTCACGCCTATGTTTCCTTAGCCCCAAGGGAATCACTGACAGGCTATGCTCTTCCCTCTTAGGGGCAGCCTGAGCCAAAGTTCAGGTCACCATGAGACCTGCAGCTCCCTGTTGGTCCTCTGTACTTGGCAGAGTCGGAGTGGGTTGTGGGGTATGTCTGGGGGTGATCTGTTGATGCAGTGGGTCAAGGGCAGAAGATCCTCAGGCACCGTAGTGTTGCTGTAGGGGTGCAGCTGATATGGTGCCATGGTCCAGTATTTTCTGCATAGCAGCTGGCTTTGGGGACCTCTCAGCTTGCTCTCCCCCGACTGAGTCTCCTTCCAATGTCTGCCCCAGTAGCTGCCCTGACAATCTAGTTTTGTCCCAAGCCTTTTGCACCCAGATTGTTGGTCTGTTAGATGTTCTGGGCTGTGGAGCTCACTTGGGCAGAGGCTGTGGCTGGTAAACAGGTTACATGCTTCCCTGACCAGTCTTGCAGAGGGAGGCATGCCCAACTCCCACACCAGCACACAAGCCCATACCTCGCTCTCGTCAGTGTTCTGAGAGTGGGGCTTCTCCTCTGCTCAAGCCTCAGCCACAGATCTTGCAGCGGGATAATTAAGGAATCAGAGAGACCGAGGGGTTGAGGAGGAATTATTTAATTATTTAGGTGCACTGACCCAGTCAGATTCACATCCAAAGGACTGAGCCCCAAACAAAGAGTCAAGCTACCTTTTAAGCATTTTGTGGGGCAGAGAGAGATCTCTGCAGGGAGAAGCATATTACAGAAGTGAGAAACAAAGACAGTTATTCAATTAAGACATGCACTACATTATTTCTTACTTTTCAAGGAACAACATGTTTTACGACTTGAGATTATCTGTCTAGTGACCTTGCATCTGCACAGCTAGAGAAACAGGGTCTTCGCAATGCCTGGGAAAAGGAGAGATAAGGCTCACTAGCCACAGAAAAACAGACAGTTAATTTTAAAGGACTCCAGCCCTTTCTCTTCTTCAGGGAAAATTGGGTTTTCTTACATACAACTGAGTTTTTGCTTACACATTCTTTAATTTATTTTAATTCCTGCTCCAATCTCAGCTAGATAATCCTGATTTGTGTGCTTAAACTCTGGTGGGTTGGGACTGGGCCTGCAGCTTTGTTTTCTGGCCCTAGGGTCAAGCACTGGCTCTGCTAGGGGTCAGAGTACTTCCAGGCCACCAGCAAAGAACTCAGATAGGGCAGTGGAGGCTGTGCTGTGTGCATTCTCTTTTGGGAGCAGCCAAGCAGTGGCCTTGGAAGGAGCTGGCAGACAGGGGTGGCATGCAGATCACATGCACCCTGGTTCTGTAGGAAAGACAACGCTGCTGTCTCCCAGCTCAGCTGTCAGCAGGGGCTAGAGCCATTCAGAGCAAGATCGAGAACCTTTGCAGATGGGTTCCCATGGTTGTGTTTTGCTGCAAATGCCCTGTCTGGTCTCTGCACAGGCTTGAACTCTGCCTCTGCCTACTCTCCAGGCAGTTTCTCTTGCCAACTCAAATGTCTATGGTGTTTGTGGCATCTGTTGTAGCCAGGATCCTGGATGTCTGCAGTGGGAGCGTCCCTTCAGTTCCAGGAGCGTCCTGGCACTCAGCAACTCTGGGTGGGATTTCCAACTTTCTCCCTCTTATACCTCAGTGTTTGCATTGCTTCTCTATAGACAGTCAGTGTTTTCTTTCAAAAGCTCTGTTTGAAGTGTGATGGTTTACTTAATACTTTGGTTTTTCTCAGTGGGAGAGGTGCTTCCCAGCTGCATCTAGCTGGCCATATTGTCCCCTTTCCTCTTATTTTATTACTTATAGCTTTGGGTGGTAACTTTTTGTAATATAGAAAGGCTTCTTCATTTGTTGACACAGATTCGTATACCCTTCGAAAGAGATTACCCCGCATAAGGGTTTTATATCTTACGTTGAGTACTCATGGCACCATCTCTTTTCAATTGGCTATGGTAATATATGCAGTAAGACATAAGACAAATTATCATTGATTTTTATTTTAATTCATTTTATTTTTGGTATTGCGATTCACCATTTCCTTCTGCACTATGAACTAGTAGGAGAGAAATTTTCTTGGAGATGTTTTCCTCACATTTGCTGTTTGAAATTCTTTTACTGCAGGACCCAGCCATTTCTGGCAATGAGACACAGTATCTCCCATTCATTAGAGGACAGGAAAATAACGTGTTCATCAAATGGCCTGACACCAGTGACATTGTCTGGGGAAAGGTAAGGCTTGGGGAAGGTGCTTATAGTTAATTAACATCACAATGTCTTGAAATAAAACAGCTCTCGATACATGTTGGAAAATGTATTGGACAATCAATAAATTATGAATGAGTAGAAATCTGTCCGATGCTGATTAGCTCAATAAGCATTAATAAGACCAAGGTTACAAATCTTATCCTCTGTTATTATTGAGCACTGTCTATTGCCTGGAAATACTCTGATGTCCCCACTCTTTATTTATTCCACATGGTCATTTCACAAACATTAAGAACCCCTTTTAGAATGACACTGAAATCTGTGTCTCTCAGCCACCTACATGCAAAGCATGCATTCATCTTTGACCTATTGTGCTTAATCTGCCTTCATATCTAAATGAATCGTTAAATCCTATAGATTCTCCTCTTTCTCTTATTTCCTTTAATTCATCTTTATGGCTTCAGTCTTCATCTTCATATGTCTGATTTATAGCAATAGCATTTTAGGTGGATTTCAGGTGATAGTAGCTTTTAGCCTAGATTCAAATTCTGCCCCTTAATTATACTATGCTATGGGTGTATTCCATGCTCACTTTTTTTTTTTTTTGAGATTGGGTCTCACTCTGTTACCTAGGCTGGAGTGCAGTGCCGTGATCTTGGCTCACTGCAACCTCCCCTTCCCGTGTTCAAGCGATTCTCCTGCCTCAGCTTCCTGAGTAGCTGGGACTACATGTGTGTGCCAACACTCCCGATTAAGTTTTGTATTTTTAGTAGCAATGGGGTTTTGCCATGTTGACCAGGCTGGTCTCGAACTCATGACTTCAGGTGATCCACCTGCCTCAGCCTCACAAATTGCTGGGATTACAGGTGTGAGCCACTGCGCCTGGCCCCATGCTCACTTTGAATATTACTTTCTCAGCTTACCCACATAATATCTTCACTTCAGGATCAACTCAAATCTTACCTCATTTGAAGTAGTTAGTAACTATTTTAGTTTTCCCAATTTTCCCTTGTCTGTAATATTGCCTTCAGTATAGCATACAGTGTAGCATTTATGTACTATCTGTGAACTCTTAGGAAAAAAGTACTATTTCTTACTTAAATCTCAGTAAATACAGGTCCTGGAAGAGTGCTTGTCATACAGGAAGTACTCAGTAAGTGTCTGTTGATTGAATCAATTAATCAGTGTGTGTATAGTTAATGTCCTGGTAGTTACAGGTAAAATTGGTTGATGCTATGGATTTTTTTAATGCTACATATACTTGGAGTCCCCTATAAGTCATGATAGTGCTTAAAAGTATTGAGATGAGGTTTATGGGTTGTGAATGGAAATCAATCTTATTTCTTTAGAGTCACACTTCACACTTACTGTGAATTTTGTTATAGGTCTATGACAAGGAGATCAGAGATCTGAGAAATCACTTGAAAGTTGGTTGTTCAGAGGATATGTTTAAAAGAAATTCAGTTAATTATTAAATTCAAAAATAGAATTTTGAAAACATATGGAATGAGTCAAGAGACCCAGCCTACTTTCACCTAATGTAATTTTGTAGATTCTGCCTTTACAGTTTAATTTATGGCAAAGATTCCCAAGCGTTTTATGGAGATGCAAGTCATCAGAGTCTAACACATGAAATATCTCATAGTCTGTATGCAATAATCTTTAAAGGTTTTAATTGCCCTTCTTTTTCTCTAGGTTTGGCCAGATCTGCCTGATGTAACTGTAGATGGATCCCTTGACCATGCAACTCAGGTTAAGGTACAGTTGTATATAGATTTTTGTCAACATTGCCCTAAACATATGGATGTTTATGTTTTTTATCCTGATGAATAAGTAGATAACCCTTGAGTTAAGTAGCCCTAACTTGAGGATGCTTATCCACTGTTAGTTTCTTGGCAGAAAGAGATCCTCGCGTGGAAGGCTCAACAAACAGTGAACATGGAAATGTGTAGAAGGAAATCATCAATGAAATCCTCTCATAAGTGTGCTTTTAATGGGCTGTGATTTGTTTGAACTTTATGTCGCTTGAAAAATAGTGAACCAAAGTCTTGCATTTTCTCACTAGAGGGGAATCCATTATGAACAGACTGAACTTTAATAAATTATCTGCATACAAAAGAAAATACAAGTCAGTTGAATGAAGGAAAGTTGTTAATTTCAGCCTGGTCATCTAGCATCCCCTCTGCTCTGGAGTTTACTTGTCCCTGGATGAGAGTCCTCCTTCGTCTCATTTGACTGGTTTAGAAAAAGCTTTTGTTCCTTTTCCCGTGTCCAAGTGATCTCATTGGGATAGTGTAAGTGTCCAGGAAATTATCAATTTCTTCTAGGTTTTCTAGTTTATTTGCGTAGAGGTGTTTATAGTATTCTCTGATGGTAGTTTGTATTTCTGTGGGGTTGGTGGTGATATCCCCTTTATCATTTTTTTATTGCATCTATTTGATTCTTCTCTCTTTTCTTCTTTATTAGTCTTGCTAGCGGTCTATCAATTTTGTTGATCTTTTCAAAAAACCAGCTCCTGGATCCATTGATTTTTTGGAAGGTTTTTTGTGTCTCTATCTCCTTCAGTTCTGCTCTAATCTTAGTTATTTCTTGCCTTCTGCTAGCTTTTGAATGTGTTTGCTCTGGGGGGAGGGGGGAAGAATGGCATTGGGAGTTATAACTGATGTACATGATGAGTTGATGGGTGCTGACGAGTTGACGGGTGCAGCACACCAACATGGCACATGTATGCATATGTAACAAACCTGCACATTGTGCACACATACCCTAGAACTTAAAGTATAATAATAATAAAAAAATTTTAAAAAATGATTTTCTAAGTAAAGCCAGTGTCTTTCTGAAGACGAACTATAATGAAGCATAGAAATATCCAGAAAAAGTAGCCTATAGAATATGTTTCTTTTCTGCAATTTCAAGTGGTATTTATTTTGAGAATTAAACTGGCCTGCAAAAAAAAAAAAAAAGAAAAAGAAAAAGAAAAA
>NW_016809984.1:1710356-1716834 GCF_001698545.2 Rhinopithecus bieti
AAAAAAAAAAAAAAAGAAAAGAAAAAAAGAAAAAGTATTTGCATCTCTAAAGTTCACTTGTTTAGACATTGCTAATTTTCCAGTCTTGTGATTACATGTCCAGTTATAAAACAAATCCTGTATTTGAAAGGGATTTTAATCTAACCTTCTTCTAAGAAAATAAAGAATGAAATCAGCCTTCCCCAATCTCTGCTTCTGTTGTAAACTCTGCAACAGCAACAGATCTGAGATTACAGCAGAGACTGATCTGGGCAGGCACAATTTCCTGTTCATCTCCCATTTGTGGTCCCCTGGATAGGCTGAGACCCCGACCGTGACAGTGTGTGTTATTCTTACAGCTTTACAAGGCCTACGTTGCCTTTCCTGACTTCTTTCGTAATAGCACAGCTGCATGGTGGAAGAAAGAGATAGAAGAGCTCTATGCAAATCCTCGAGAGCCAGAGAAGAGCCTGAAGTTTGATGGATTGTGGATTGTAAGTGCACCGTTGCTTGTTTTTTTTTTTTTTTGGAAATATTAGCAAGTCAAAACATGGGGAGGAGAGACTAGCAAAGCAGAGACATAGGACTGAAGAGATGAAAGGGAGAAATGCTGTTATAGAATCTGGGTGCTGGGACCAAGAGAAGCAGAGACCCTTGCTGATCTGCCCAGGGACATATTGTCTGGTGGAAGTGGGAGCCCACAGAGGAGACTGCTACTGCTGGAGATGCCAGAGCAAAAGAGAGAGGGAGAAATCACCTCCCATCTCCAATCTCTTGCCAATATCCCCCATTGGCCAAATCTACCTGAAAGCTTTTGGTAAGGGAGACTTACAGGGCAGAACTGGGAGTGGGTGAGGCATGGAGCTGAGAGCAAGTAGGCATTCACCATAGTACTGGGGCAGACAACTCTGAGGGAGTGGCTTAAAGGGCCTGTTCAGACGTTTGTTGTAAATGCCAGTTGGCCTTAAAAGCAGGACTTCCTGAGATGTCCCTGGGATATATGTCCAAGGGCAACTCTATCTATGTTTTCTTCTGTCCTGATTTCCTTCCCCACTGTCCAGTGGCCTGAAATCTTAAGTAAGCTCTAGGCCAGCTCTGAAGGGCTGTTCAACGCTGGGTCAGGCTGGAAGAAGTTTATGATTCAGTGGACAAAAGTCCACTGAAACTCCTGGGGCCTTCCTGGCCATCTGCACCTTTGGGATTGTTAGGCACAGAGGAGACACGTGAAAGGACACAAATTAACTCAAACAGGCAAATCAGACAGTGAAGAGGTGCGGGCAGCTTTGAGAATAAGATACACTGAGAACTCTGGGGTCATACTTGTTTTTCCAGTGGAGGGAAAGCTATAGCTGGGTAATTCAAAGTAATGAATAGTTCCTCAAGTACTGTCATTTGCCTTTAATATGTCCTATTTAAAATAGTCTGGCATTCAAAAATTTAACGGTTCCATTGTCTAAGTGTGAAGCGAGCATTCCCTTAGGAGCCCCTACTCCTTGCATTTAAGTAATAAATTCCCCAAAGTACGTTTTTATTTCCAAACTTGTTTCTGAGTTATGTACAGCTTTTTAGAAATATATTTATGGCAGAAAGTGGGATAACTCTCCTCGTGTTTGGCCTATGCCAATATCAGAATTAGCCCAAGCAATTGGACTAAGGTAAAATAGACCAAGATAATAGTAACCTCTGGCCACAGATTAAAAAGTGAGTAATCCATGCACAGAAAAACAAAGATGGGCTACCTCTGTTGGGGCTTTGTATCAAGAGATTTCCTTAGGTCCTGGGTCCAGCATTACCTGGCTATTTTTGCCACTATAAAACAATCCTTGTAAGTTTTAAAATGCCAGGTAAGCAAGAAGGAGGTTAGCACTCCACTTCGGCCGATCTACATTTTTAGAGTCCATTTGGGTCAATGCCAGGGATTAAACACAGTGAACTAAACCACCAGCTGAGGTGAGGGCTTCAAAAGTCATCTCCCTGAGGTAGTGTCCTCTACAACCAAAGCCATCCTGCCCCTGACATGATGGGATCTTTTTTTGTTAACTCATTTCAGGATATGAATGAGCCATCAAACTTTGTGAATGGATCTGTCAGGGGCTGCAGCGATGAAATGCTAAATAACCCACCCTATATGCCATGTATGTAAAATAATTACTTCATCAACTTACTTCCCTACTCAAAAGACTCTAAAAGTTTTCCTTTTACTGTCAAAGTGAAGCCTAATGTTGAAGACAGAAAGCATTCTCCAGCATGCCATGAAATCCCAAGTAAGACAACCTTGAATAAGTGCAGATAAACGAATTACTAATCAAGCAAGAAATAATGACATGATGTGGTGTGAAAGAAGCCATACAATGTGTGGTACATTTGATTCTATTGATAACTATGAACGGATTGATACAATTTTAAATAAACCCTAACATACACACATACACACACATGGAGAGATGTTCTTTTTTTTGGAGACGGCGTCTCACTCTGTCACCCAGGCTGGAACGCAGTGGTGCGATCCTGGCTCACTGCAACCTCCGCCTCCCGGGTTCAAGCAATTCTCCTGTCGCAGCCTCCTGAGTAGCTGGGACTATAGGCGCACACTGCCACACCCAGCTAATTTTTTGTATTTTAGTAGAGATGAGGTTTCACCATGTTGCCAGGCTGGTCTCGAACTCCTGAGCTCAGGCAATCCGCCCACCTCGGCCTCCCAAAGTGCTAGGATTACAGAGACGTTCTTTGGATTAGAGAATTAAAACCTAGTTTCTGAAGTCTCTCTGCCCATGTAAACAGACATTTGATGAAGCATATTTCTTGGTCATCCTGTGGTACAAACAAAAATAAACTGTTGGTATCAAAAGGATCTCAGAAAGTTGAATCTTCTCATGTTACAGAGAAACAAGGAAGGAAATGACTCATTTCCTAAAAGTACAGTACCACAGCTGAGGTGGGAGGATTGTTTAAGACCAGGAGTTTGAGTCTTGAGACCAGCCTGGGCAACATAGTGAGACCCACCCCCCGCAACACACAAAAACACCCAAAAACAGAAAAATAGCAACAACAAAAGACACTATACCAGTAATCTTGACAGAATCTAGAATCCAAGTTTCTTGATGTCTACATCACTGTTATGCTGCCCATTGCTCACTCACTCACTCACTCACTCACTCATTCATTCATTCATTGTCTCCTTCATTAATTTAATGCAGAGGGTGTTTGACTTACAATGGTCTGACTTATGATTTTCAACTTTACAATGATGAGAAAGTGACATACATTCAGTAGAAACGAGCTTTGAGACCCAAATAGCCATTCTATTTTTCACTTTCACTATAGTGTTCAGTAAATTACAAGAGATATTCAACATTTTGTTTTAAAACAGGCCTTGTGTTAGATAATTTTGCCCATCTTAGGCTAATGTAAGTGTCTGAACACATTTAAAGTAGGTTAGGTCCACTCAAAGCATTTTCAAATTACAGTATTTTCAACTTGTGATGGGTTCATGGGGATGTAATCACATTATAAGTTGAGGATCATCTGTACTTATGTATCAAGCAAATGCTGTCAAATCAGATATATTTAGAGACACAAATACAAAAAATGAGCGAAATAAGATTTATTCCCTGGAGAACATTACCATCTAGTGGAAGAAACAGTCCTAACAATGAAGGAGTTTATTATGTTAGCAAAAGGGCTATGACAACACTCTATACATTAAATCAGAGTTGGTGCAAAAAGAAGGGGAGCTGCTTTTCCCAGCTCCATATTTTATCCTTACCCTTCATTAGTTATAAAGACACAGAACGTTGTTTTCTATAGACTAAAAACTCATAAAACTGGGCCTGTTACTTGTAACAAAGTTGTTGACTGAAATAAAGAAATGCCAAAATGATGGGCATTTCTAGTGAATGTGCAAATTATATTGTTTAGGAAATAACTCGACATTTCCCCTTAGATTTGGAATCTAGGGACAGGGGCCTGAACAGCAAGACCCTGTGCATGGAGAGTCAGCAGATCCTGCCAGACGGCTCCCCCGTGAAGCACTACAACGTGCACAGCCTGTACGGGTGGTCCCAGACCAGACCCACATACGAGTGAGTCTTTTTGTCATGGCAGCCAAGATAATTTTCCACATTGTTCCTTTTGCCATTTCATATTTGCATTGTGCATGTGTCTACGTGATCCCAGTTTAATGGGTTAATGTCAAAATTTCAGGCATGGTTGCCCAACCAACCACCTCTGAGCGCATTTATCAAGTAGGTTACTAAATTTACCTATTTAAAGTGAGCAATTAGGTAGTGTTTAATATATTCATAGAGTTATGCAACTATCACAAAAATTAAATTTCAGAACATTTTCAGAACACCAAAAGGAAAACCTTTGCCCATTAGCAATCACTTCCAGCTTGTTCCTACCTCCTGAGCCCTAGCCACTGCTCATCTATTTTCTGTCTGTGTAGATTGCCTATTCTGGACATTTCATAAAAGTGAATCACACAATACATGCTCTTTTGTATCTGGCTGCTTTCATTTGGCATAATGTTTTCAAGGATCATCTATGTTGTAGCATGTATCAGTACTTGATTTCTTTTTACTGATTAATAATGTTTCATTGTATAGATACACCATATTTTTCTTGCCTATCTACCAATGAGTGGACATCTAAGTTATTTCCATTTTTTTGGCTACTATGAGTAGTGATTATGTGAATATTTATGTGCAAGATTTGGAGTAGACATGTTTTCTTTGTTTTGAGTATGTATCTAAGAGTGGAACTTCTGTGTCATATAGGAACTGTATTTTTAATATTTTGAAGAAATATCAAGCTGTCTCTAAAGAGACTGTACCATTTACGTCCTTTTTTTTTGATGGAGTCTTGCTCTGTCGCCCAGGTGGGAGTGCGGTGGTGTGATTTCAGCTCACTGCAACCTGTACCTCCTGGGTTCAAGTGATTCTCCAGCCTCAGACTCCCGAATAGCTGGGATTACAAGCATGCACTACCATGCCTGGCTAATTTTTGTATTTTTTAGTAGAGACGGAGTTTCACCATGTTAGCCAGGCTGGTCTCGAGCTCCTGACCCCAGGTGATCTACCTGCCTCGGCCTCCCAGAGTGCTGGGATTACAGGCATGAGCCATTGCGCCTAGCCTACCATTTTACATTCTTACCTGCATGTATGATAAAATGTATAAGGGTTGCAATTCCTTCACATCCTTGCCAATACGTGTTGGTATTCACCTTTTTAAATTACAGACATTCTAATGGGGGTAAAGTGGTGTCTAATTGTTGTTTTCACTTTATTTCGCTAACACTAGTGTTATTGAGCATCTTTTCATATGCTATTGGCTATTTGTATATATTCAAATATCTATTCAAATCCTTTGCTCATTTTTGATAGAATCTTATTATTATTATTACTGAGTTGTAGTCAGGCATGGTGGCTCACACCTGTAATCTCAGTACTTTGGGAGGCCGAAGTGGGAGGATTGCTTGAGTCCAGGAGTTCGAGGGCAGCTTGGGCAACATAATGAGACCCTGTCTCTACAAAAAACAAACAAATAAGCCAGGCAGAATGGTGCATGCCTGTAGTCCCAGCTACTCAAGAGGCTAAGGTAGGAGGATCTCTTGAGCCTAGGAGTTTGAGGCTGCAGTGAACTATGATAGCACTCCACTTCAGCCTGGGCAACAAAGTAAGACTATCTCTACAGAAAAAAAAATTATTGGATCGTAAAAATTCTTTAAATATTCTAAATTCAAGCTTCTCATGAGATAGTTTGAGGATATTTTCTCTCATTCTGTAGACTTTTCACTTCCATAATCATGCCTTTTGGAGCACATTTTTAAGTTTTTATAAAGTCCTATTTATTCATTTACTTACTTATTTATTTGTCATTTGTGCTTTTGGTGTCATATTTAAGGAAGGAACTATTGCCTAATTCAAGGTCACGAAGATTTACTCCTGTGTCTTGTTCTAAGACCTTTATAGTTGTAGGTATTACACTGAGATCTGTCATCCATTTTAAGTTTATTTTTGTGTATGGTGTGAGTAGTGGTTCAATTTTATTCTTTCCTTCATTTTATTGTCTTGGCATCTTGTCAAAAATCAATTGACAATAAATGAGAAGGCTTATTTCTGCATTCTCAATTCTATTTCATGATCTCTCTCTATGTATCTATCCTTATGCCAGTACCACACTGTCTTAATTGATGAAGTGTGACTCTTCTAATTTTGTTTTTTCAAGATTGTTTTAGCTACTATGGGTCTCTTGCATTTGATATGAATTTTGTATTCACTTTATCAGTTTTGACAAAATAGCCAGCTTCTCTGAAGAGAAAGATGGCGATGGGATGCCGATGTGTGAAAAGCAAATTTCCCCGAAGAGACAGGAGGGGATGGTGCACGGGAAAGATGAACTTTTGGCAGGAACTCTATCAAGTTTTCACATCTTCTTATTGCTGCTTTCTTTTTTTTTTTGAGACGGAGTGTCGCACTGTCGCCTAGGCTGGAGTGCA
>NW_016809984.1:1717249-1756283 GCF_001698545.2 Rhinopithecus bieti
CCGCCCGCCTCGGCCTCCCAAAGTGCTGGGATTACAGGCTTGAGCCACCACGCCCAGCCTATTGCTGCTTTCTTTGCCCTGCAAGCCCCTTCTTTGCCAAAAGAAAATTTCTACTCTTCTTTTAAGCAACATTCAAACGTCACTTCTTCTATGAAGACTTTCTGTCTTCTATGTCTAATATGAAGACAGGGATTTTGATAGGTTTTACACTGAGTCTATAGATCAGTTTGGGGAGTATTACCATCTTAACAATATTAAGTCTCTTTTGATTCATTAGCATGAGATGTTTTCCCACTTATTTAGATCTTTAATTTTTTCAACAATTATTTTTAGTTTTCAATGTATGTGTTTTTGGCCATTATTTCTATAAATATTTATCTGTCCGTTTGTCTTTTCTTTTATCCTTCTGAGATTTTGCCATTTTCCAATGTCATGGGGAAATTTCAGACTTGTTCTTTCCAGGACAGAGTGTGATCTTTTCTGTTCAACTGCCCATTTCTGCTCAAGTATCTAAGCTCTCTGCCTTCTGTCCGCAGAGCTTACAAGAACCTCATGCTATTTGATTTTGGGCTATCAACAGGTGATACTATTGATTTTGGGCTATCAACTGGATGTTCCACACCCAGGGGCAAATGGTCTTCCGAACAGAAACTCTTCTTCCCTTTCCCACTTTCTTTACATCTTCATCTTTCAGTTGCTCTTTCACGGTCTTGCTTTCTACACCTAGCTTGAGGCTTTTCCAACCAAGGAAAAACTAGTTCTTCAGGAAAACATCCATGTCTATGTATGAAATACACACAAAACAAATAGATGTTTTGTATCCTCAGAAATAACCTTACCTCAGAAGAGTACAAGGACGGATAAGTCACAGTCCCTGCTTTCAAGGACCTCATTGTCTGATTACAGGAGTCAAATACGAGAGGGAAAATCAATTAACTCTACTGGGATGATCCAGAAAGTCTGGATACATTCTGGATTCAGATGGCCCCCAAATCTATGTTCCCAACCCAGACCTTTCTTGAGCTTCAAACCTAGAATTGCCCATAGATGTCTCATTTATGATGTCCCATACGCACTTCAAACCTAATACTTAAAATGTTGAACTATTTGTCTCTCCCTTAAATCTGTCCTCCTGCTGTCTTTCCTTCCCTCCTTCCTTCCTTCCTTCCTTCCTTCCTTCCTTCCTTCTTTCCTTCCTTCCTTTCTCTCTCTCTCTCTCTTTCTTTCTTTCTTTCCTTTTTTTTTAAGATAGAGTCTCGCTCTGTCACCCAGGCTGGAGTGCAGCGGCCTGATCTTGACTCACTGCAACCTCCACCTCCCTGGGTTCAAGCAATTCTCCTGCCTCAGCCTCCCTAGTAGCTGCGATTAGAGGTGCATACCACCATGCCCGGCTAATTTTGTATTTTTGTTAGAGACAGGGTTTTGCCATGTTAGACAGGCTAGTCTTGAACTACTGACTTCAGGTGATCCGCCCGCCTTGGCCTCCCAAAGTGCTGGGATTATAGGCGTGAGCCACCACGCGCGGCCTCTCCAGTATTCTTTGTTTTAGTGAGAGGAATCAAGTTTAACTAGTCATTTAGGTCATCCTAGATTCTCCTTCTTTTTCTGCTTTCAGTTGGTGACTCAGTTCTTTACATCAGTCACTACTCTATCTTCCTGCCTTATTCCAAGTCTTCATTACCTCTCATCTAGACTACTATAAAAATCTAAGTGATCCTTACCTCCATTTCTTTATCACACGTACATACATATGCATTTTTCCAATTTGTGTATGGTTAAATCTGTACCTTTTACTTCATTATGTTTTGTCCATTGTTTTTATTTGAAATTCCTTTCTCTTGTAGAAATCAGGCGGTTTATGTCTTCTTTCAGTTTTAATAGAACGTGTGTGTGTGTGTGTGTGTGTGTATTTCCATTCATTTTTGGATTTGCTTTGGTGTGAAAAATTGGAAGTGACCCAAATGGATTAGTTTCCACATTAGTAGTCAGCTACTTTTCCTAACATCGTTTATTGACTAATTCATCTGTGTCTATTGATCTGTGATGCTTTTTTAAAGCAAATACTTGGATTGTATAGATACTAGGATCTGTTAGGCTCTGTTAATAGAGTTTCTCTTTTGTTCAGTTGATTTTTCCCTCACACAATTGTCATTTTCTAAGGGCGTGTGCAGATGATCTATCTTCCACTGAAAGATAAACATCTTTTATGTATATTTGCCTCTGTGTGCAAAACATGTCTTGCTTTTTGAGGTATAGAAAAGCACAGTGAATATTTCCAAAATGCTGTAGCTTTTATTTGGATCCCAGATCTGCCTCCTTATTCTTTTTTCCTCTTTCCCCTCCTGCCATATGACTACAGACATGCGTGCGCCACCCTGCCCAGCTAATTTTATTTTTTTGTAGAGACAGGGTCTCAATGTGTTGCCTAGGCTGGTCTTGAACTTCTGGTCTCAAGCAGTCCTCTGCCTTGGCCTCCCAAGGTGCTGGGATTACGTGTGTGAGTTACTGTGCCTGGCCTCCTCTTTACCCTTTTTTTTTTTTGAGACAGAGTCTTGCTCTGTCACCTAGGCTGAAGGGCAGTGGCACAATCTCGGCTCACTGTAACCTCCACCTCCCCAGGTTCAAGTGATTCTCCTACCTCAGCCTGCTAGGTAGCTGGGATTATAGGTGTGCACACCACATCTGGCTAATTTTGTTTGTTTGTTTGTTTTGTATTTTTAGTAGAGACAGGGTTTCACCATGTTGGCCAGGCTGGTCTTGAACTCCTGACCTCAAGCGATCCACCCACCTCGACCTCCCAAAATGCTGGGATTGTAGGTGTGAGCCACCACACCCGACCCTCTTTACTCTTTAAACGACCTTTGATAAGCATTTTGAAGATCGTCTTATTTTGTCCAGCTCACTATTTTCAGGTGAATGCCTTTCTAACTTCTCTGAACCGTAGCTTTCTAACAGTAAAAGGAGTGTAAAGACACCTTTTCATGATGTTATGAGACACCACATAGGAAAGTGACCAGTATAATACTGGGATAGAGGAATTGTTCCATAAATAGCTATATTTCCCCTCACTCCCACCCCTTTCTCTTACTTCAGGGAGATAGTTAATTAATCAGATTTTTCAAAAATGAAACGCACATTCTAGGTGCAGATATACCTCTAGTCTTGCTGTGAAGTTTGCTGGGATCTTTAGCATGGCTTTTAGACAACAGATTCTTTCTGGGAAGAAGTTATCTGACTCGGACCAAAGTACCCTCACCACCTCATGCTCCAAGCTGCAGTTACTTCCTGTAAAGGAGTTCATTTCTTCAATTCACCTCCTTATTCCCCTCCCATCAGAGCTGTGCAGGAGGTGACAGGACAGCGAGGGATCGTCATCACCCGCTCCACATTTCCCTCTTCTGGACGCTGGGGAGGACACTGGCTGGGAGACAATACAGCTGCGTGGGACCAGCTGGGGAAATCTATCATTGGTGTGTGGGCTCATTCCCAGGGGCCTGTGCTGGCAGGGAGGGCACTGGAGTTTGTGCTGTTCAGCAGCACTGGTTATGTCTCTGTCATCATCTCGGTGGTGGTAAAATTAACAAGAACTGAGTTCTCTCTGGGCATGGATTTTAATTTACACCCATCTTTCAATATTTTCGTCATGAATGGTCCAGGGCTTTCTAATGGGGTAAGGAAAAATCAGGCCAAGGCTTCACTCTCCTCCCAAAGTGCTCCTTCATCTAACACAGCTGTGGCTTCTTCTTGCAGGCATGATGGAGTTCAGTCTCTTTGGAATACCTTATGTAAGTCACATTTGGACCATTATTAATTGCCCAGTCAGATTTTAGTGAGTCAGCGCCTCATGAAATTCCCACCTCATGCTCTCATTGTGCATCTTCTCAGACAGGAGCAGATATCTGTGGGTTCTTTGGAGATGCTGAATATGAGATGTGTGTTCGCTGGATGCAACTGGGGGCATTTTATCCATTTTCCAGAAACCACAACAACATTGGGACAAGGGTGAGGCAGCAGTTCATGCTCCACGTGTTGCATACCCTCAAATCATAACTTCTTTTTAAACCCCAGGAGTATTATACTCATTTCCTGATAAAAATCAGAGAACATCACCAGAATCTTAATTTCTTGGAAAATCCACAGAGTTCAGAACTCTGGAATTATCAGTAATTTTTAGAAATATACCCTTTCTCATCTCCTGGAGAATTAGCACCCATGAGGAAAAGTTTTTATAGTTCCCCATGGGGCTAAAATGAAAGAAGCTCCCTTTGCTTTTAAGAATATTGAATTTGTATTTTACTCAAACTCATCCAAGATATGTTGGTGCTACACAGAAACCTCTCCCTCTACACATGTAGAGGGCCAGAGCCGGACCTATTCCAGGGACTTAGGAATCAGTGATAAAAAGGAGAAAGCAAGAAATTCTAATTTTGTAGGGTGGCAGAGAAGGGGGAAAGGGTAGGCCAGGAATGAAGGGATAAGTGGCTTGTAACCTACATATTGAATAAATGCCCATTGATTCTTTTCCGATGCCACTGGGATGGAATGAAGAAAAGGTGATCCACTATATGCTCCTTTATCCCTACAGAGACAAGATCCTGTGGCCTGGAATTCAACCTTTGAGATGTTGTCCAGAAAAGTCCTAAAGACCAGATACACCCTGCTTCCTTATCTCTATACTCTGATGCATAAAGCTCATGTTGAGGGCAGCACTGTTGTTCGACCCCTTCTCCATGAGTGAGTACAGTCTCTTTCCCCAAGCAGCAGGTTTAGGCATGTCTTGCAAATAATCCTCTGTAGCAGTCATAAGAGGATAGGTGAATTTTCCCCGTTTATTTTTTAAGGTTTACGGATGACAGGACAACATGGGATATAGACCATCAGTTCATGTTGGGTCCTGCTATCTTAATCAGCCCTGTGTTGGAAACTGTGAGTTCTTCACTGTAGATCAGAAACCCTTCAATCACATGATCTGAAATCATGGGAAAAGCATTTTAAAGATCATCTGGTTTTGTCTAGCTCACTATTTTCAGGTGAATGCCTTTCTAGAACATCTACAGGAGATCTTCTTCTTTTTTAAACGATCTCTCTGTTAATGAAACCTTTACTACACTGACTGATTTCTCAATTTAAAATTTTGTCATATACTTTTAAAATACATTTTTTCTGTAGTTTTGAAGAATAATTTTCAGGATTTTCTTAATAAAATCCCTCAAATTGTTGCAATCACTAATAAAATTTTCATTTTTTGTCTTAATTCTATAGAGTGTTTTGAAAATGAAAATGAAACATTTTTATTGAAATATTCATAACAACATGTCAATTTTATGTTTCAGAGCACATTTGAGATCTCTGCTTATTTTCCGAGAGCCCGTTGGTATGACTATAGCACGGTAAGAACTAATATATTTGTGAGGAACGAGTTTGGTCTATGCAGGGTGGGGAGGTGGAGAGGTCGATAGAGCCTTCTAATTCCAAGTACATATTTTCTAAGGCAATAATTTTGACCTTTTTAGCCTTGGCAAGGCTTGTTTAAATGAAAGCATGTGTAAGAGCGTAGATGAAATCTGAGCACCTACATCTCATTGAAGCTCCCCGCTCACCCTTGCCCTTACCTCTCAACTTTTCTGGAGAAACAAAGTCTAGATTTTCAGTCTTAAGCAAAAATGAAAGATTAGAGATTTTCTCTTTAGGTTTGCAGTCTTTTGCTGACTTTCTAACATGCTTCCCATGAAAGGAAGGACTTGTAATTAAACATGCTCTCATTTAATATATTTATCGCTCATCATTTTTTGCCTGTATTCTCCTTTCTAGGGAACTAGCAGCAAATCGACAGGTCAGAGGAAAATCCTGAAGGCTCCCCTTGACCACATCAACCTTCATGTCAGAGGAGGCTACATCCTGCCCTGGCAAGAGCCTGCAATGAACACTCACTCCAGGTGAGGAGAAGAGGTGATGTCTCACAGCCTCTTGCTATACCCTAATGAGGAAGCCTTACAGGAGGCTGTCCCACCTTCACCAGGGATATGTGGATTAGAAACTAAATTGCCAAACAGTTTTACTGGTCAGATCCTGTGAGTGCTTTCTGAGTGGGACCTGGAAGAAGATGAGTTCATAAAGTGTGTTAAAATATGCACACACACACACACACACACACACACATTTTTTGTCTGTAGTGCTGTATCAAAGGCAAAAATTTTCCTGAAGGCAGAAAAATGTTTCTCTTTCCACACTATCAAAAAGGAATAGGGAATGTTAATGAGCTCTTTGACTTGTGATCGAACAAGGACTAGGTAGGACTGAGTCTCATTCCTAGGTCTACTTTGGTCAACAGAGGAAAGACATGTTTGTGTGTTGTGTGTGTGTACACACACATATGTAAATTACACATATACTATGTACAAATTTATAAAATCATTGATTAAACAGAACGTGTCACATCAAGAAAGGCACATAAAAACATTAACAACTCAAAAGGAGAGAAGTTAACTTTCAGCCTTGTGGTGTAATGCATGGTTTATATGAAAGAGGGCTTTGAGTTGGATCTTGCATAATGAATGAGATCTGAATGTACAAAAAGGGAAAGAGAGATCCTGGTCAGATTAAAGTACTGAAGGTGAAAAATGGGTTGGGTTTGGGAACAGTAAACTATCCAGTTTAACTGGAGCACAGATAAAGGAAGCGATAAAATAAATAAAACTCCAGCAGGTTAGGATCAGATCCTGGGGAATGGTGAATGCCAAGCCAATTACTTTGCATTTTATTCTGTGGCAACCTGGAAGTTACTGAGGATTCTCTTTTCAGGGATTTTCTTCCTATGAAATTAATATTTCATTATATTACTTGTGTGTATATTTGATTTTTGGAAATTGAAGCTAAATCAAATGTTTTATTAAATTTTAAATGTTTTCCATTAACTTTTAGGTGTCTTATATTTTATCTATTTTACCTGTTTTTAGAACTTTATATGCATATTTAATACATTTCTTTTATTTCTAAATAAGTAATGATTTAACACAGTCTGTTCTTTATTCTTACAACTTACAATCTAGAGAAAAATAACTCATCTTTTTTTTTGGTAGTCGACAGAATTTTATGGGATTGACTGTTGCTTTGGATGACAATGGGAAAGCTGAAGGCCAGGTGTTCTGGGATGATGGACAAAGCATTGGTGAGTATAAACTTTCCAGGGTCCCCGTACATCATTGAGAAAAATCATACCATAGAGGCTTGGCATATAATTAGTATGAATTGAAAACCTCTCTCTGCCTATTGACAATAAGGCAATAACATTTGGAGAATTTTTCCAACTTTTGCCTGCTCATTTATATTATACTGTAGTTAGTATAGATGGGGTACAGTCCCTACCTTTGTAGGTCCAGGAACTTGCTGTTATTCAGTCAGGGATGATCTATCTCTGTATAACTGTCTCACTCTTGATTTAAAAAAAGTGTGGATGCAAATATCACGCTGATGGTTAATTCATTCTCAATGGGACAGAAACATGACTCTATTATTTGGGTCAGCCATCTATACCAGGCACCCTGTTCCTCACACATAGGCCTGCTCAGGAGGCAATTTAGAGGTTAGAAAATTTCTTGGTGACTTATAAACTGGGAATGAAGTATTGCTCAAAGGATACTTACATCAGTGAAATATTACTTTGTATGCTTCCTTTCCCCAGTTGAGGTAGAATATGTTAGTTCTACTTCAGATAAGTGAGATTTGTCATTATCATCAGAACACCCTCTAACTCAGACTTTTTACAGAAATATGGACACACTGTTACCAGCTGACTCTCACTGTTCACTACTTATTACTGTGCACCAGAACCTTCTAATCTTGCAACATACCACATTTTCTGAAATTATAGCTTGTTTTTCACTTCTAATATTTCTAGAGATTCCTTCTCTTTTAGGTTCCTTCATTATAAAGATAAGAAATTCTCATTAGAGGAGTAGATATTCTTTGTAACACATGTTAAAGATAGAAAATTAGAAAAAAAATAGAAGCACTTTTAATATTTTTGCTGTACTGACTTTGGCTTTTATATTAAGAAAATGCTTAATTTTTAATATGACTGAAAACGTTCTGCATATTTAATTTGTGAATCCTGTTTATTTTCCTCTAACATAATGACAGAAGCGTGTGAACGTTATTATTTACTCCTTATAAATACTATTATGATGCTCAAATTCTATTGAGATAATATGTACAGGATGGTTTTGATTTTCACTGTTATAAATAACACCCCTTTTTTTTTTCTTTCTTTTTTTGAGTCTCACTCTTTCGTTCAGGCTGCAGTGGCGTGATCTCAGCTCGCTGCAACCTCCTCCTCCCTAATTCAAGTGATTCTCCTGGCTCAGCCTCCCTGAGTAGCTGGGATTTCAGGTGTGTGGCACAACACCCACTAATTTTTGTATTTTTAGTAGAGATGGGGTTTCGCCATGTTGGCCAGGCTGGTCTCGAACTCTTGGCCTCAAGTGATTCACCTGCCTCGGCCTCCCAAAGTGCTGAGATTACAGGTGTCAGCCACCGTTCCCAGCCCATAAATAACATCCTTGAGTGTTAACCATTGTTTCCATTTTAGAATATGTCCATAGAGTAGATTCCTGGAAGTGATATTACTATCTTTTAATCACCTTTAAAAGAGTTGTGATTTATACAAATAAAATGTATCCATTTTAAGAATATAGTGAAGTTTTGACAAATGTGTACAGTTGTACAGCCACTACCACAATAAAGATGTGAAATATTTTTATAACCCCAAAAGTTCCCCTTTTATAGTCAGCCTGTGGATTCATCCAACTGTGGTTTGAAAATGTAGTTAGCCTACAATAGTTGCATCTATACTGACCATGTACAGACATGTTTTTCTTGTTATTATTTTGTAAACAATACAGAATACCATGATTTATATAATGTTTACATTGGATCAGGTATTATAAGTACCCTGGAGATTATTTAAAGTACATGGGAGGATGTGTATAAGTTATATGCAAATATTACACCACAAAATAACTTACATTCAAATAATAATGTCAGATTCATTTTAATGGTCAAAAAATGAAACCACTGAAATATTCATCAATAAGTACATTGGTCAACAGTCATGGAATATTACCATGGAAGACACCATGGATTGTTATTAGGAATAAAAAGTAATTAATTCCTTTTACATGCAACAGCATGAATGAATGTAAAAAGCATTTTGCTAAGTTAAAGATGCTAAAAATACAAAAAATAGTACATATTGTGTGATTCTATTCACATAAAATCTAGAAAATACAAATCTAATTTATAGTGACAGAACGCAGAACAGTAGTTGCCAGATCCTGGAAGGAAGGCTCAGGAGTGGGGAGAAGCTGGCTGGAAAGAAGTACAGCTGTTGCTCGGGTATCCATAGGGGGTTGGTTCCAGGACCCCTGTTGCTTGGGTATCCATAGGGGGTTGGTTCCAGGACCCCTGTTGCTTGGGTATCCATAGGGGGTTGGTTCCAGGACCCCTGTTGCTCGGGTATCCATAGGGGGTTGGTTCCAGGACCCCTGTGGGTATCAAATTCCACAGATGCTCAAGTTCCTTATATAAAATGGTAAATTTTTGTAATTTCAACTTTTAGTTTAGATACAGGAAGTACGTGTGCAGAATTGTTACATGGACATATGGTATGATGCTGAGGTTTGGGGTATGGATCACGTCACCCAGGCAGTGAGCATAGTAACTAATGGGTAGTTTTTCAACCCATGCCCCCCTTCCTTGTTGCCTTCTCTAACAGCCTGCAGTGTCTATTGTTCTTGTCTTTATGTCCATGTGTACTCAGTGTTTAGTTCCCACTTAAAAGTAAGAAAATGCATTATTTGGTTTTCTTTTTCTGTGTTAATTTTCTTAAGGTTGTGACCTCCAGCTGCATCTATGCTGTTGCATAAGACATTTCATTCTTTTTTATGGCTGTGTAGTATTCCATGGTGTGTATGTACCACTTTTTCTTTATCCAATCCTTTGTTGATAGGCACCTGTGTTGATTCCATGTCTTTGCAATTGACTAGTGCTGCGAGGAACATAAGAGTGCATGGGTCCTTTTGGTAGAATGATTTATTTTCCTTTGGGTACATACCAAGTAATGAGATTGCTGGGTTGAATGGTAGTCCTGTTTTAATTTCTTTGATAAATCTCCAGACTACTTTCCTCAGTGGCTAAACTAATTTACATTTCCACCAACAGTGTTTAAGCATTTCCTTTTCTCTGCAGCCTTGCTAACATATGTTATAATTTGACTTTTTAATAATAGTGGGTTTGATTTGCATTTCTCTAATGGTTGGTGATGATAAGCATTTTTTCTTGTTTATTTGCCACTTACATGTCTTCTTTAGAGAATTGTCTGTTCATGCCTTTTGGCTGTTTTTCAATGGGGTTATTTGACTTTTGCTTCTTGATTTAAGTTTCTTATAGAATCTGGAGGTTAGACCTTTGTTGGATGCATAGCTTGTGAATACTCTCTCCTATTCTGTAGGTTGTCTACTCTGTTGATAGCTTTTTTCACTGTGAAGAAGCTCTTTAGTTTAATTAAGTTCAACCTGTCAATTTTTGTTTTTGTTGTAATTGCTTTTGGGGACTTAGCCAAAATTTTTTGCTAAGACCAATGTCGAGAAATCAGACAAGACACAAATAAATGGAAAGAAACATTCCATGCTCGTGGATTCAAAGAATCAAAGCAATATACAGATTCAACACTATTCTTATCAAACTAGCAACATCATTTTTCACAGAATTAGAAAAAAACTATTCGAAAACTCCTATGGAACCAGAAAAAGAGCCCAAATACCCAAAGCCATCCTAAGCAAAAGAAACAAAGACAGAGGTATCACACTACCCAACATCAAGCTATACTAGAAGGCTATGGTAACCAAAACAGCATGCATAGTACTGTTATAAAAACAGACACATAGCAATAGAACAGTACAGAAAATCCAGAAATAAAGCCACATAACTACAACCATCTGATGTTTGACAAAGTTGACAAAAACAAGCAGTGGAGAGAGACTCTGTACTGGCTAGCCATGTGCAGAAGAATGAAACTGAACCCTTACCTTTCACTGTATAAAAAAATTAACTAGAGACGGATTAAAGATTTAAATGTAAGACCTCAAACTATACAAATCCTAGAAGGAAATACTCTTCATGTTCTTGTTTTTCTTTGGTTGTTTTAGCTCTTTTGTATTTCACACAGGTTTTAAATCAACTTATCAATTTTTAACAACAAGACCACCTTCTGGAATTTTGACTGGAATTGCTTTTATTCTTAAGATCAATTTTTGAATATTTGTCATCTCTTTTTTTCCTCTGTCTCTTTCTCTCATCTACTTACCTACTTATCTACCTGTCTATCTCTATATAATTACCATTTACTTAGATCTTCTTTAATTACTCTTAGCAATGTTTTATAATTTTTGGTGTATGGATCTTGTACATATTTTGTTAAATATGTCCTAAGTAATTTAAGTTTTTGATGGCATTTTAAATAATATTTTAAATTTCTCCTAACAGTTTATGGATAATATATTATAACCCTATATTCACTTAATATGATATATGAGAGATATTTTTCAAATGGTTTTATTATCCATTTATGGGTGAAAACTTGCTAAAGAAAAAATATGAAGGGATTAAACAACTTCTCTCTTCAAAGCTCAGTTTAGTCTTTGGACTTTCTTTTTAACATAATCTGATAAGAAACTCTAGAAGAGGCATGTGGTATTCTGAAATTAAATAGATCTAGGTTTGAATACCATCTCAGTAACTTTCTGGTTGTGTGTCTTCTGGAAAATTACTTTCATTTTGTTGTCTCATTTCTTCTTTATTATCTACAACATACACCTCTGTTGTAATTTTATGAGGATAAAATGATTTAACATACGTAAAACATTCCTGGCACGTGAGTTCTGAATAAAATGTGTCATTTGTATGTAAAGTAAATAAAACTCTATTCTAAACATTTAATATGAGATACTTTACATTAAAATTAGCATGTCTAACTTATGAAAACAAAATGAAAATAAACAAGTAAATAAAATAAAATTAGTGTGGTTAATAAGAAAATAAAACAATAAGGCACCCAAAAGTCAAAAAGAGGAGGTTGACCAGCCGTCCTGGATTTCAAAGCTGTGGCAGGACTTGAGCCTTATAAGGGCATAATATACTACAGTGCCAATTTTTAAATTTAAGAACTGTATTTATTAAATGCACTTTAATATTCTTGTCTCTTGGGAAAGTACATTTTTTTCTCAAATTAAGCCTTTGTGAAAGGTGAACGTTTAATCAAGGGTTTGCTAGGTGAGGAAGGAATGATAATAAAAGGAGTCAGTGCTCATGATGAGACATTCAACACTTTGGTACCTCAGTGACATTCTTGCCAATGGGACTGCAGACTATTTTATGTTGTCAGATCATGACAAGTACTTGGTGTATATCCATTCATCAATTGATGGACATTTGGATTGTTTCCACTTTTTGGCAATTATAAATAATGCTGCTATGAACATCTGAGTATAAGTTCTTGAATAGACACACTTTTAAAAACTCTCTTGTGTACTATACACACCTGGGAGTGAAATTTCTGGCTTATATGGTAACTCTATGTTTAACTGTTGATGATATATCCAGCTGTTTTCTGTAGAGGCAGCACCATTTTACATACGAATCAGCAGTGTATGAGGGTTCTGATTTATCTTCTTCCTTATCAACATTTATTATCTATCTTTTTGATTATAGTCATTCTAGTGGGTGAAAAGCTGTAGTTTATTGTGGTTTTGATTAATTTATATTTCCCTGATAACTAATGTTGTTGAACATCTTTACATGTACCTATTATCCATGTGTACATTTTCTTCAGAGAAATGATTTTTCATATGCTTTTCACATTGTAAAATTAAAGTGTCTTTATTATTGAGTCATAAACAGTCTTTATAGAATTTAGATAAAAGTCCCTCATCTGATGCATGATTTTCAAATATTTTCTCTCGTTTAGCAGGTGCCTCTTTTGAGGCATAAACTTTTACATTTTGATGAAGTCTAATTTATCTATTTTTTTCCCATTTGTTTAATGTGCTTTTGGTGTTATATCTGAGAAACCATTGCCCATTACAAAATCCCAAGGATTTGCTACTAGGTTTTCTTCTAAGAGTTTTATAATTTTAGCTCTTACATTTAACTCTTTGGTTCTTTTTGAGTTAATTTTTGTATATGGTGTGAGACAGGGGTCTAACTTCTTTCTTTTGTGTGTGGATTTCAGTTTTCCCAGAACCATTTGTGAAAAGACTATTATTTTCTCATTGAATTATTTTGGAATTTTTGTTAAAAATAAATAGACCATTACTGTGAGGATTTATTTCTGAATTTTCAGTTCTATTGTATTAATCTACATGTCTATTCTTATGTCAGCACTGCACTGTCTTGATTACAGTGGATTTGTAGTACGTTTTAAAATCAGGAAGCAGGAGTTCTTCAATTTTGTTCGTTTTCAAAAATGGGCCTTATTTTAAAGCAGGTTTTTGCAACCTCAGCAATGTTGACATTTTGGGCTAAGTAATTATTTTGTGGTGGTGGCTGGGCTGGTTATTACAGCTGTTTAGCAGCATCCCTGCCCTCTCCCCACTTGATGTCAAAAACAAAGTTATCTTCAAGATAACTACATGATCTCTAAATATTGTAAAATGTCCCCAGAGAGGCAAATTTACTGCTGGTTGAGGATCAATGTTTTAAGAGAACATGGAAAGTCCTTTGATACAGGTTTAACTGATTAGAACTAGATGAGTAATGTCATTGCAGGTTAATAACATCACAATTAGTATGCAAAATCAACCCTCTATGAGCAATATGTTTCGAAAATGTAAACAAAGCCATTTCCTACAAAATTTTAACTTTCTGTTACAGTATATTTTAGTCTTAAGGTTAAAAATTAATAGTACCTGAAACTTCAAACTTTTAAATTTTATGGAATTTTATCACTTTTAAAATCAGACAGGCTTAAAAGTCAAATTTAAACTACTAAGATACAGTGTAAGTGTAAGTGTAACTTAAATGTTCTGTTAACAGACTTGGAACCATTTATTTAACTTTTCCTCACATAAGGTGATATAATGGCTAATTCAAGGATAATCTTAAAAAACATGTTGACAGAATCCCATTCTTTACAATTTTTTATTAACTGCTAGAAAAGGCTATAGTGTTTGCCCAGGTTACATTTTCTAGCCAAGACTAAATTTTAAAATATGGGTTGTATAATTGCTTCCATAAAAGTAGAAGTAATTTAGAATACTTAGAGAGTGAGTTGGTTTGGGAGAGAATATGTTGGAATACTGACAAGAGTTGGAATGTTGAGAAGGGCCAAGAACAGAACATGAAGTGAAACTGACTTTTAAGAAACAAGGAGTTATAGGAACCATATGGGAAGGAGACATAAAGTAAGAAGTATTTCAAAGGAGAGGTGTGTGGTCAAAGTGACCTAAAAATCCTGAACAATATTAGGAGATACTTAGATTTTATATACTATGGCACTGGTGACTTAGAAAGGGTCAATTCCATGGAAAAAGGAAACATAGGAGCTGGAGTTTAGGAGATGTAAGACTGAATTATGAGTTGGGTACACAGACATAACAAGCAAAGGCCACATTTATTTATTCACTTATTTTTATTTATTTATTTTTTTGAGATGGAGTCTCGCTCTGTCTCCCAGACTGGAGTGCAGTGGCGCGATCTTGGCTCTCTGCAAGTTCCGCCTCCTGGGTTCATACCATTCTCCCACATCAGCATCCCGAGTAGCTGGGACTACAGGCGCCCACCACCACACCTGGCTAATTTTGTTTTTGTATTTTTAGTAGAGATGGGGTTTCACCATGTTAGCCAGGATGGTCTTGATCTCCTGACCTCGTGATCCACCCACCTTGGCCTCCCAAAGTGCTGGGATTACAGGCATGAGTCACCGTGCCCAACCCAGCAAAGGCTACCTTTTTAAGATGTATGATAATAAAAAGGAGACGTGGTAGTAGCTTGATATAAATAGAATTAAGTAAAAGTGTTACCAGAACAGAGTACTCTGGAGCATAAATGTAGCTTGAAGAAGCAGAGAAGGTATAGGGAAGAACTGATGGAGTAAATTCTACAGAGGCAGAAGTGCTTGGAATCTGGAGCACTGTGGGAGGATGAGCTAAGAGTAGGGAGAGAAGAATGGTGAAGGTGAAGATTGATTATGACTTCGATGACAGTGAGCAATCAATTTTAAGTACTTATTCTGCACAAGAAGAACACTGTGTGCCTTACTGCCATTAAGTGGGCACTATTATATCCACTCAATAGATGATAAAATGTTGAGTAACTTGTCTGAGGTTGCACAACTATTAAGTACAAGAGTTGGGATTTCATTCCATGTCTACCTGACTTGGGAGCCTAAACTCCTAACCACCTGCCTCTGCTTTATCATCATAGTCTTTAACATGATAGCTATGTGAACTGCTATGACTACATGCTTGCTGTCTCGTACAGAATAACCAAACAGTAGTCTCCACACTTCAGCTAATCTATCCTTAGTTCAACCCAGATTCTCTTGCATTTGTAATCTTCTGACCTCCCCGGCAAGGTACCCATTTCTGTTTGCACATCCCCACACTAACATGCAGTGAAACAGTCTTTTAGCCACTATCTTCAGTACTCCTCAGAGAGGTGACAATCATCAGTAACTGTGACCCCACAGAGATATTTTCTGACCATGCTCAAGATTATTTGCTGCAATTGAAGCAGTTAGTAGTTGTTTATTCTTTTCTTTTCCTCGTTTGCAGATACCTATGAAAATGGAAATTATTTTTTGGCAAACTTTATAGCAGCTCAGGTAAGACTAATTTACTACATTTTATAAATCTTTTCCCAGTTGTCTACAGATTAAACATTACAGTCAACTGTGTAAATGTAATATCCCACATCTTAATAGGAGGTTCTTCTTGCCTTTACTTTTATAATCCAGGTCTGTTGTCCTTAAAATAAGAAAGAAACAATCCTTATTTTGGCAGTTTTTCAGCATACCATCTCTATGAAAAGGAACTTGGAATTCATACAATGCTGGGGAAAAAATGGGGCCTTAAATGTATAATATGTTTCCCAAAGATGAGAAATTTACTGGCTGATAAATTTTGAAAGAAAATGCTATATAAGTTATTAATTATGCAATAATGCATGAAAGACCTCAAAACCTTAGTGGCATCTAACAATAAGTACTTACTTGACTCATGAGCTTGCAGGGCTCAGAGGATCTGGGCCTGGTCTTGGCTGATCTTTGCCAGCTCACATACATCTCCAGTCAGTCTTGGCTCTATTGGGCTGTTTAGATAATCTTGGCTGTGTATTCACATATCTGGGGGGGGGGTGTCAGCTGACTCTCATACAACTTATCATGGCCTTATGGGAAAGTCTAGGCATGGCTTCTTCATAATTATGGAAGAGGGCTAAAATAAAAAAATAAAAGTGGAGATCCCTTAGTTCTTTTTATTTTTTATTTTTTTATATCGAGTTGACTAATTTCCCATTACCAAAGCAAAATCACATGGTCAAGCCCAGAGACAGAGGAGGGACAGAATGCCTCAACTGGAGTGGGAGGGCATTGCAAAATTGCATGGAAAAGGGTATGGATTTGTAAGGGGTGAATAATTCATAACAGTGATGCAATCAATGCACCTTGCATGTTAAATGATCCCATGGATCATCTATACAATTTTAATTAGAGTATGAGGAGGATCATTCTAGGTCCAACCTGGGTTCTGCTTCTCTATTTTTACCTAGTCACTTTAACCTAGGAGTAGTATAGCAGAAATCTATTTTTTTTCTATAACAGTGATTCACATATTTGAAGATGTCTCTCAGTTATTCCTTTTGTCTTCTTAGAATTATACATCACCAGGCTAACTTCATATTTCCTCTGTTTCCTGCTTATAGTGGTTTCCAGATCTGATCATTCTGTTTAGACTCCAGTTAACTTAGATTTCTTTTAAAACACCAGATTGAGAGCATATTTTAGAGCTGTTCTATCCAGTATGATAGCCCCCTGTAGCCAAAGGAAGCCATGAGGGACAGTGCTATCCAGCCCAGATACTACACTTTTCCCACGGTCTTTGCAACCCACAGACCACGAGATTCCCTCAGGTGCCTACACCACCAGGACCCTGGGTTTCAAGCACAAAACTGGGTGGCCGTTTGGGCAGACACCAAGCTAGCTGCAGGAGTTGTTTGTTTGTTTGTTTGTTTGTTTTCATACCCCAGTGGTGCCTGGAACACCAATGAGACAGAACCATTCACTCCCCTGGAAAACCAGGGAGCCGAGTGGTCTTGCTCAGTGGATCCAAACCCCACAGAGCCCAGCAAGCTAAGATCCACAGGCTTGAAGTTCTCCCTGCCAGCACAGCAGTCTGAAGTCGATGTGGGAAGCTTGAGCTTGGTGGAGGGAGGGGCGTCTGCCATTACTGAGGCTTCAGTAGGTGGTTTTCCCCTCATGGTGTAAACAAAGCCACCAGGAAGTTTGAACTGGGCAGAGCCCACCACAGCTCCACAAAGCCGCTGTAGCCAGACTGCCTCTTTAGATTCCTCCTCTCTAGGCAGGGCATCTCTGAAAGAAAGGCAGCAGCCCCAGTCAGGGTCTTGTAGGTAAAACTCCCATCTCTCTGGGACAGAGCACCTGGGGGAAGGGGCTGCTGTGGACACAGCTTCAGCAGACTTAAACCTTCCTGCCTGCCAGCTCTGAAGAGAACAGTGGATCTCCCAGCACAGTGCTGGAGCTCTGCTAAGGGACAGACTGCCTTCTCAAGGGGGTCCCTGACCCCCATGCCTCCTGACAGGGAGACACTTCCTAGCAGGGGTCAACAGACACCTCATACAGGAGAGCTCCAGCTGGCATCTGGTAGGTGCCTGTCTGGCATGAAACTTCCAGAGGAAGGAGCAGGCAGCAATCTTAACTGTTCTGCAGTCTCCGCTGGTGATACCCAGGCAAACAGGGTCTGGAGTGGACCTCCAGCAAACTCCAGCAGACCTGCAGAAGAGGGGCCCGGCTGCTAGAAGGAAAACTAAGAAGCAGAAAGCAACAGTATCAACATCAACAAAAAGGATGACCACGCAAAAAAATCCATCCGAAGGTCACCAACAGCAAAGATCAAAGGTAGACAAATCCACGAAGATGAGGAAAAACCAGCTCAAAAAGCCTGAAAATTCCAAAAACCATAATGCCCCTTCTCCAAAGGATCACAACTCCTTGCCAGCAAGGGAACAAAACTGGAGAGAGAATGAATTTGACAAATTGACAGAAGTAGGCTTCAGAAGGTGGGTAATAACAAACTCCTCTGAGCTAAAGGAGCATGGTCTCACCCAATGCAAGGAAGCTAAGAACATTGATAAAAGGTTAGAGGAATTGCTAACTAGAATAACCAGTTTAGAGAAGAACCTAAATGACCTAATGGAGCTGAAAAATATAGCATGAGAACTTCATGAAGCATACACAAGTATCAATCACTGAATAGATCAAGCAAAAGAAAGGATATCAGAGATTGAAGATCAACTTAATGAAATAAAGCGTGAAGACAAAATTAGAGAAAAAAGAATGAAAAGGAACAAATAAAGCCTCCAAGAAATATGGGACTATGTGAAAAGACCAAACCTATGTTTGATTGGTGTAGCTGAAAGTGACGAGGAGAATGGAACCAAGTTGGAAAACACACTTCAGGATATTATCCAGGAGAACTTTTCCAACCTAGCAAGACAGGCCAACATTCAAATTCAGGAAATACAGAGAATGCCACAAAAAATATTCCTTGAGAAGAGCAATCCCACGACACATAATTGTCAGATTCACGAAGGTTGAAATGAAGGAAAAAATTAAGGTCAGCTAGAAAGGTTGGATTGCCCATAAAGGGAAGCCCATCAGACTAACAGCAGATCTCTTTGCAGAAACCTCACAAGCCAGAAGAGAATGGGGGCCAATATTCCACATTCTTAAAGAAAAGAATTTTCAACCCAGAATTTCAAATCCAGCCAAACTAAGCTTCATAAGTGAAGGAGAAATAAAATCCTTTACAGACAAGCAAATGCTGAGGGATTCTGTCACCACCAGGCCTGCCTTACAAGAGCTCCTGAAGGAAGCACTAAATACGGAAAAGAAAAAACCACTACCAGACCATTGACACTATGAAGAAACTGCATCAACTAATGGGCAAAATAATAATAATAAACTGATAGAAGAAAAGTAAATTTAGGTTTGTTAATATTTTAATATGGACCATAGTCTATCAACAATATGTTATTTTTTTGGACTACTCACTTCATTTTCCAGAGCTTCAGTTTCCTTATCTCTAAGATAGCAATAATAATATTTTCTTTTCAAAATGGTTATAAGAATACTTATAATATAGGGAAAATAACTTCCATAATGCTGGTACAATAAACTTATTTTTGGCATTACCAAATTTATTATAGCAGATACTCAAGAAGTATGTCTTCATGAAGTGTGTAGAGAGTAGAATTATAATAACCAGAGGCTGGGAAGGGGTGGGAGCCATAAAGAAAGGTTGGTTAGTGGGAACAAAGAAACAGTTAAATAGCAGGAGTGAGTTCTTGTGTTTGGTAACATAGTAGGGTGATGATAGTTAACAACAATTTATTGTAAATTTCAAAATAGGTAGAAGAGAGGATTTGAAATGTTTCCAATGCAAAGAAATGATGAATATGGCTGGGCATGGTGGCTCTGGCCCATAATCCCAGCACTTTCGGAGGCTGAGGTGGGTGGATCACGAGGTCAGGGATTGGAGACCAGCCTGGCCAACATAGTGAAACCCCGTCTCTATTAAAAATACAAAAATTAGCCAGGTGTGATGGCATGCACCTATAGTCCCAGCTGCTTGGGAGGCTGAGGCAGGAGAATCGCTTGAACCCAGGAGCAGAGGTTGCAGTGAGTCCAGACCACACCACTGCACTCCGGCCTGGGTGACAGAGTAAGACTCCGTCTCAAAAAAAACCAACAAACAAAGAAATGATGAATATTTGAGATAATGGATATCCTAAATACCCTGATTTGATCACTACACATTGTATACGTGTATCAAAATATCACATGTTCTCCATAAATATGTATAATTATGTATCAATAAAAATGTAAATACATAAATAGAAATAGCAAACTGATAGAAGAAAAGTAAATTTAGGTTTGTTAATATTTTAATATGGACCATAGTCTATCAACAATATGTTATTTTTTTCTCTTTATGAACTCTTTATAGAACATCCTGCAAATCCAGACCATACACAATAAGTATTTGAGTGACTCGAATCCACTGAAAGTTGGATATATTAGAATCTGGGGTGTGAACTCTACTTATGTGACACAAGTCAATTTCACCTATGACAACTGGCAATTTATGGAGACAAATTTCATGAGTGACCCTTATAATCAGGTAGGTCTGAAAGGAATATTAGCATATCATAAGTAAATTTTATCATTCTGCAAAATTATCACCAATAATTTTGCTAACAATTAAAATTATTATCATTGTTATATTCTCGTGTATTAGAAGGTTATAAATATGTGCAATAGATATGTTCCTGAAAAGTTGCAAATGTTGAATCGTATTGTAAAATGTGCAACATTAATGGTCTTTCTGGTATAGCCTAGGGGTCATTGATCACTGGCCTGATGAGATCCTCTCCATGTATTTACCAAAGAAACTGTGCTGTGTTTTGATAGATTAGTCTTCCACATTAGCAAAATAAAACTTTTTTCCGCTGCAAAGGCTAAAACAAAGGTGATTCCCTAAAGCTGTTGAAGGTTTCCCCCATGCTTCCTGCAGTTATTCATGTCCCTGATCAAACGGATGGATCTTACAGGTGGATGAAAATTGGCAGTAAACTGTGGTAATCATCAAATGAATACATCCCACCTGTGGTATAAGATTAAACGGTTGATAAAACAGGGGGACATAAGTAGCAGGCCCTACTGGAGGATTCTAGAACCAACTAAAACAGAATTTTGGAAGATGAAATGCCAATAGTTACCAAAGCCAACCACAAAGAAAAAGGTATCTCAATTTTAGAACATAAGACATCATAAATACAGAACCAGCAACCCATAGGGGATGGTTTAGAAAAGTGAAAATGGATAACCATAGTTCTTGTGTTCTAAAAACTGAAATGGGTGCCCTGATGGTATTTGGACTTCAGAAAATGGCCCCTCTGAGCACTCAAATAGATCTTCTCCCTCTAGCCTCTTCTGGGTATTTACCTTGAAGCATTTTACCTGGACTATTGAGTTCAAAACCACTTTTTGCAAGTAATTGCTTCCAGTTAAGATTGTGCACAAAATCCTTGAATACCTTCTTTTTGAGGTATTTGAGAAAATTCTATGGCATATCTGATGCCTAGTATGTGCCAGACACTATACTGTCTGGAGTGAGGAAAACATGAAACCAGCTTGCTGTCAAGAGGACTAAAACCCAATGGCAAAGCAAAGAGATTTTAATAAATGTTGGTTTTAATCACAGCTACAAATATTTGTAAACAATAAGGTTCTGACTAAATGAAGTGAAAAGAAAAGATTTCCAGCATAGGGATTATGCACACAGCATCTCTCTGTAATATCTGACCAAAATCAATGTGACCTAACCTAAAAAGGAATGTTTATATCCTATTACTGGATATAAACTTTTTTTTTTAGTTATGATTTAAGAGGTGACCTACATGTGAGGTTTAAGTTCCAAAATACCCATTTATTTCTCTTCTTTTCTGGCAGACACTAACTATTCAATTGACTGACAAGAGTATCAACCTGGAAAAGTTAACTGAGGTTACTTGGATTGATGGTGATCCTGTACTTCCCACTCCAACTAAGACAAGCACCATCCCAATGAGTTCTCCTCCTTCTCCATCTACTACCAATGCCACCAGTTCTGAGACAATCACCAGTTCTGCCAGTGCAAATACTACCACTGGCACTACTGCTACTATTCCCATCACAACCACATCTTTCCCAACAAGTACTATTGGTGTTACAACTAATGCTACTGTTCCCAATACAACTGCCCCTTTCCCAACAAATGCTACTGCTAGCGCTAATGCTACAGTTCCTATCCCAACCACACCTTTGGCAACAAATACTATTGGTGTTACAACTAATGCTACTGTTCCCGATACAACTGTCCCTTTCCCAACAAATATTGCTACTGCTAGCACTAATCGTACTGTTCCTATCACAACCACACCTTTTGCAACAAGTACTACTGGTGTTACAACTAGTACTACTGTTCCTGATACAACTGCTCCTTTCCCTACAAGTACTACTACTGCTAGCACTAATGCTACTGTTCCTATCACAACCACACCTTTTCCAACAAGTACTATTGGTGTTACAACTAATGCTACTGTTCCCGATACAACTGTCCCTTTCCCGACAAATATTACTACTGCTAGCACTAATGCTACTGTTCCTATCACAACCACACCTTTTGCAACAAGTACTATTGGTGTTACAACTAGTACTACTGTTCCTGATACAACTGCTCCTTTCCTTACAAGTACTACTGGTGCTAGCACTAGGGCTAGTGTTCCTTTTACAACCACACCTTTCCCTACAAATACTGCTGATGCTAACACTAATAATACTGTTCCTAATACCACTATGCCTTCTCCTACAGGTAGTACTACTGTGAGTACTATTGCTACCATTCCCATTTCAGTGACTCCTTCTCTGACAAGTACTGCTGATGCCACCATTAGTACTACTGTACTTATTGCCACTACTCCTTCTCTAACAATTACTACTGATGTTAGCACTAGTACTACTATTAATGATATAAGTACTCCTTTTCAAACAAATACTACTAATGCTAGCACTAGTACTAATGTTGCTAATATAACTGCTACCTCTCATACAAGGACTGATGATACTGTTCCTAATAATACTGTTCCAATTACAGCTATTCCTTCTCTTGCAAATACTGGTGTTGACACTACTAGCAACAGTTTTTCTATTATGACCACTTCTTTCTCTGAAAGTAGTAATGCTATGGATACTGCTGTTATTATGGTAACCACTTCTCCTACAAGTGCTGATGTTGCTAGCACAAATAATGATGCTTCTGTGACAAATTCTCTTTTAGCTAAAATGTCTGCTGGTAATACAACTAGTAATAGTATTTCCATAACAACTACTTCTTTTGGTAATAGTGTTCCTATTGTGACTACTCCTTCTCCAAGTCCTGATGCTACTACTACAAGTAGTAATACTATTCCTGGCATGACTACTTATTACCAAACTTCTCCTACCACTCCTACCCATACTCTTACTTCTATTCCTAGCTCTATTACTCCTATTTTGAGCATGTTTCCAACAAGTCATACATTCACTACTGATAAAATTACTAATTTTACTACCCCTACAAATGCAAACACCATAATTTTCAACACTCTTGATACAAAAAGTACCATGATAATAGATGCTATGGTCACTATTACCAGCACCAGAGATAATACCATAAGTCCGGATACAACAGTTACTTCCACAGACAAATTCACCACACACATCACACAGTTCACTACTCCCCATTCTACTACTACTACAACACTGGCCTTAAGCCACACATCATTAGCTCCTACAAATCTTTCTAATATAGGCACCATGGATATTACTGATGCAGATAACTCCAGCAGTGTTACAGGTAACACTACACACATTTCTGTTTCAAATATCACAACAGCTTCAGACACAATAACAGCTACTGGTCTAGATTCACAAACTCCCCACATGGTAACAAATTCTGTGGCTAGTTATTTACCTATTACTGCAACTAGTGCTACCAAAGATACTACAAGTATTACAAAATATGCTTTAAATACTGCCACTCCTGATAGTACAGTACATACCTCTGCTACTTCACCTACTTATATTACCAATGCCATAAATGCTACTCAAGTTCCATGATTACTACTCAAGGCGGGGTAGTTACCTTATATAACTCCTTCAAACAACTATTACAGATATAGCAAATCAGTTATGAGATACTCTATCTTATGCTACTTAAGTTTTCACAAATATTAGTACTTTAGCCATAAAAGACACAGCTACTCCAAACACACTCGTCGTTGCAGACATGTTTAGGAAGGCTTACAAACCTTATAGATTTCACCAAAGCAGCTGTGGGTACTTATTTTGCAGCCATAATATGTACTCTTATTCTTTTAAATTATAGTTATTATTCCTATAACCTCATCAGTTAAACTACAGATGTTTTATATATCCTATATATCCTTACTACAGATTTCACAGGTAACTTTGGTATCTCAGATAACACCACATTAGGCTCTGTAAATACTATTGCCTTAGATGTAGTTATTGAAGTAGCCCAACTTGTTTCTTGGGTCACATGGCATAATACCGTAACTGAGAGCACTGGTGATACTCCTGGCACTCAAATGGTTTCTATACCAACAGTTATTGATATTACAGTAGAGTATGTAATTAGTAATGCTAAAAAAATGCACTTTATTTTCCTATGGACTATTCCAAATGCCATATCTACCAATAGAGTCTTTTGCATTACACATACTAATAGTATTATTGCTTCTGAAGAGATCCTAGCTGTAGCTACAGATATGGAAAATGCTACCTTTGAAGATCTTGTGTAACCTTACTTCAGGCACTGAAATAATTTAAATTATAAATATTACATGTGGGTTTGACTATCATAGAAAATAAAATTATTATAGATCCTAAAACATAAATTCCTGAACTTTGTGACCATTATTTCATAGGTACTACTAATACTCTTACTACAGATTTTATAAGTACTTCCACTTGTAGACAGTAGAGTATTCTCAGAAACTTAGAATTAATCTAAATTATGAGATAGTCTTAAAGCCTCACTGTTACCACCAATGACTGGCTCTGACTCTAGTATAAATCAGAAATTACCCAGACAGAGGTGAGAATGTAAATATACAGCATAAGGAAGACAGCCTCCACATTGGAATCAGAGTTCATAATCTTATTTGCATTTTCTTCTATTAAAACAAGCTTTTCCCTTATAATTTCACTGTTCAGACTCTCCTTCATTGTGTTAGGGTTTTTGGTCTATTCCTGGTTTTTCATATCCAAATTCATCGTTCATCCTTGATCCATTCTTTTCTTAGATCACTCAGACCCCCATGAGTAGACCCATGGTCATTACCAAATCTGGTCAGTTGGATATATTGTAGGTTTAACCCTAGGACAGTATTCTCAAAGTTTAGTTCAGGGATCCATGGGGTTCCCCAAGACTTTCTGGGGCACACAGGTTCTTCAAATCTACTTTCATAATGATACTAAGTTATTTGTTTTTTCAGTTTCATTGTCTCATTAGTGGATAGTGGCACTGTCCAGATACTCTATGCCATATTGTGTCATAATAGATGAATATAGAAACAGAAAAAAGAATCTAGCTGTCCTCTGTTAAGCTAGACATTAAACAGATTTACAAAATGTAAAATAATGCCATTCTTCTCACTCATTTTTTTTTTGCTTTGGAAAATATAGTTATTTTTCATTAAAAACATATTTATGTTATCACAAAGTGAATATGTTATTATGAATGAAAAATAAATATTTACAAAATATTTTACAAATGACTCAATTTTGATTTCTCATGCAGTAAATATTAGCAGATATAACCCACATAAATAAAGCACAGTGCCCTCACCAAATTTGAATGTAAAGGGATTCTAAGGTAAAGAGTTTGAGAACAACTTCCTTTAAGTGGGCAGAAACATCATATTTCCACTCTCGTGTCCTTGTCAAGTGTATTATCAACTTCCCCAGCATGTAGGTACTCCAGCATCTGTGACTTACTCCACATGAATATCTTCCCCTGTCTACAAATACATCTGCCCAGCTTTTTGATTTGCCAGCCCAGCTGTACTATTGTCTAGACGATTTGATGGTGCTCCAGATGAGGGGCACAGATTCATCAGTCAGCAACATTTGCCTTTTGGAATCTGTCCACAAGCTACAGTCCTCTGAACAAAGTTGATAGACCTTATTCTTGTGTATACATGAGTCTTAACTTGACCTTCCAACTCAAAACAAAACTCCAAATTCTATGGGCTTGGTCGCAGACTCCCTCACTTGTATCTTTACTGAGGGAAACTTAGTGCATTTATCTTGTTGGCACCACAAACTCTGATACAGGACAAAGTGCTCTGTGTGCTAAGGTACCGTGAGATTCTGCTGCCAGCCCACCATACCAGTGCTCATTCACTGACCAACAACTTCTCTTGAAGCAGCTGGGATTTGGAAAACTGAAGATGAATCTGCTTGAACAAGCGTAGTTCTGAAGCTACCAAAGTCCAACCTCTTAAACACGTAAATGGAACATAATGGAAATCATGGAATTTTGAAAAGGTGAGAAATACTTTGAATATACAAAAGTCTGGACTTTGGTCAGATGTTTGAAGAGACTTGAGAATTGAAACTCAGGAGTCAATGCACAAGTAGTGGTCCTGGAACCAGGTTCAGAAAACATGAGGGCAATGTTGACACACTAATACTACCATTGGCAACACTAGCAAAACCTGTGCGTGGACTCTGATTTACAAAGTCTAGAGAAACTCCTAAGCTCCATAATGACTGGCCCCACTGGGTCACCTACATATGTGATGCTAATTTTGTACTAATGATTATAACTCATTTTCTAAGTATAAAGAAATTTACTTTTCTACACTTCTGGTACTTGACACATTCCTACCTTTACCATTACCATGGACATCATTATTATTACACCTAAAATTTCTAGTTATTAATTTAAACTTCATTTTCTAGTATTCCAATCATCACTATGTAAACACTATTCATGTTGACTATTTAAGAGATGCCACACATAGTACATGGTTAATTTTTCAGTGAGGAATACAGATGACATGTTTCGGATTAACAGGAAACTCACTGGGAGTCTAGAGGTATTTAGGAATACTTCAAGGAGTAGGGGAAGCTGGGAGGTACCCTGTAGCACCAAAAAAAAAAAAAAAAAAAAAAAAGAGTCAAGGAAAGCCTTTCAGGTGGGGAATGAGTTGGACAAAGAGACTGACTTTACATAGTATGATTAGGAGATATAAAATAGTCCACTATTTCTACAGGAGGAGCATTGTGAGAAGAGACAAGATTTAAAATATGTCAATTGCCATCACCAGACTTCAGTGTATATGAGATTAGACTTTCAAATGAGGGTTGAAAGAGCATTCATGCCAGTAAAGGAACTTATAGGGCTAGAGCACACTTTGGTTTTCACATTTCCTTCCCCATGGGGAGTGGAGTGGTGCTCTGTGTGAAGGGCACTGCAGAAGAACTGCTCATGGAGATTAAGAGTGCCTGTGAGGAGCTGGGACTGGCATCTCACTCCCAGCTGGGCACTTGCTGAACTGCAGGAACTCTTACCCCTCACCCCCACTAGGTGATACAGTGGAGCATGGGCAAGGTTTTCAGAAACCTCATCATGCATCTCCTAGAGTGTGGAAGCCAATGAAATCTCAAAGACTCCAGGCGCTGGAGTCTTACCTGGAGAATTCCAAAGGTGGCAGGGATTGGAGACCCTGCAGTAGTGGATGTGGAGCCAGGGAAGTAGTGGTGCAACCTGGACTCAACAGTGTTCAATGGACAAGGAAGCTGAGGCTCCTCAGATGGGTGTGAGGAGGTGGCTGGACTAGGGCTGTCATGCAGCAATCTGTCCAGTGGAGAAGAGACTCTAGTGATGAGAGGTCATAGAGGGATTTCCAAGAGTAGAAACTAAGTTTGTAGTGGGGAGAGGTCAAAGTAGGTCATGCAGATTGCATCTCACCTCATGTTAGATGCTGCACGAGGGGCCTCTGAAAAACTCACTAATGTGCCCATGAGAAGAAATCAACACTGGGGTCCTCTCACACTGAGGGTACCCAAGGATGCCTTGCCATAGCATCCATCACATGGGAACCTTTGTCTTTTCCTTTAATTTCCATTGGTTGTGAAGGATACCCGGAAACAGTCAAGGAAGAGGAGAAGGAGAATATGGAAGTGTGAAAGCATAGACCATAATCCCCTTCCTCAGGTGCTGGAGGTGGTCTCTGGGGAAGCAGAAAACTTGACATGGATGTGAAAATGACATACTGATTTAGATGATACAAATTCTTGAAAACTTCCAAATAACTAGAAAGTGATGAGGTCTGTTGACTGGATAAGAAAAGAATTTCAACTTAGCATTGAGGAAGAGGGGCTAAGATTAAGAAAAAAGGAAAGCCTGAGAATACAGAAAAGACATACACTGCCTCATTTCACATTGCTCTTACCTGTTAGAATGATGGGTGAACATTCATCCTTAACATTGTAATGCTTTATAAATTACTTATTCCAAGGAAAAATGGAGAATCAGTTGGAGTACAAAAGTTAGATCTGGGATCCAAAGGAAGTTTGAGGTTTTCTCACCTTAGCCAATCTCTGATGGCTTCAGAGAAGGTGGCTTTGGAAATTTTTTACTATGTAATTGAGAAAAGTTTGGCTCAAGAAAAGAAGTAAAGGGATCTGTATAATCTATGGGCCTTGTACATAAAAACAACCCCTTATATTTGCACCATAATCCATCGTTTGCAAAGGGCCTCCCATAAATGTTTTAGTTAGTTCCACTCCTGCTGTGAGGCAGAGAGGGAAGGAATCCTTACACTTTTTTTCTCAGAAGCAAAAAGGAACACTTTGAAACGTTGAATGACTGCTTCAAGAACACAGTTTCTTAAAACACAGTAGAGCTTGGCCTTCTGATTCACTTCCTACTACCCGTCTGTTTCAGGGTCCCATCTCCTGAGGAAAGTCACCATATGCCGTTCGCTCCTCCCTCTAATTCAATGACTTCTCAACAAATACCACCATTTTAATATATTTATTATTCATTTAAAAATTTCCTTTTACTTAAATTAGTATTGCATAGGCAGTTTTGTAGACGAAGATTCTTATTTATTGACTTTCTACAAAAGAAAATTGTAATCTTTCTCAATCAAAGGAAAACCCAAATTTTTGAGGGTAAGCTATACAAAGAGTCTCTTCAGGGTACATGTGTTTGGACATAGAGGTGGTAGTAGAGGGAGAATTGACAGACCTTGTGGTTCTAAATCTTCCCCTGGGAGGTTAATTGCTCCTTAGTGGTCACTTACTGATAAATTTCACCTCCATATGCTGACATCAGGCAGAAGTGGAGTGCTGATGCAGGACAAGCAAGCCCACAGATTGGGGCTCAGTCAGAGAGGGTTCTTGGCTTTGCCCAGGAAATAATTCAAGGGCAAGTGGGTGGTGCTGAACAGGAACTTTTACTGAAGTGGCAGTGTATAGCAGCAGCAGAGGCACTGCTTCTTGTGGAACAGGGCTATCTGTAGGCAGTGTACCCAGAGTAGCAGCTCAGAGGCAGTTCTGCAGCCTCATTTATACCTACTTTTAATTACATGTAAATTAAGGGGCAGGTCATTTAGAAATTTCTAGAAAAGAGGTGGTAACTTCCAGGTCATTGCCATGGAAAGGGTTGTAACTTCTGGTTGTTGCCATGGCAGTGGTAAACTGGGAAGAGGTCAAGTGGCATGGCATTGGTGGACGCATCTCAGGGAGAGGTGCTTTTGCCTTTTCCCTATTTCAGCTAGTCTTCAAACTGATCTGGAGTTCAAGCCCTCCCTCACTGCTGTTTCCAATACTCTGTCCAATATAGATTGTCATCTTTCTCTTATTTTAGAATGCAGTTGAGATAAGGTGGAACAACTGAACATTTTAGGAAAGCATACTAGACAGGAAACAGTATAAGAATTATGATCCTTTTCTCTGTAAGATAAGAATCCATCCTTTCTTACTGAGTTCTCAGAGAAAGGATGTCTGAGCTATGTCTGTCTGTTAATTAGTCCATTTTTCTCTTTCTTAGGTCCTGACTTTCTTCTTCTTCCTTTCCAGAGGGGAGTCCCAACAAGATCACAATTAGTTATTTGAATAAAAGGACATTTTCTTAAATCTACTAAAGATTTAATCTACTAAATTTAATCTGCTAAAGACCCTGTGCTAAGCCTTTTGATTCTATAGACATGTGAAATAGAAAAACAAAACTGTTGTTCAGAGGATTAAACAACTGGTCTGATACTGTTTATCAGGTTAAGCGTTGGAGAAATGATTGCAAAGAGATCTGCCCGCCTGTAAATAGCATTATAATTTCAAACTTCCCCCGAGGAAGAACCTTTGGGGTTCCTAAAAGCTGCTTTAGGGTGAGGGAAGGTCAAACTCTTCCTTCCCAGTTGTATCAGAGTTGCTTTGTTTTTTTGTGTTTTCTCTTCTGTATTTTTGCATAAGATTTTATTTGAAGAAAGGACATCATTGCTTTAAAAAAAATGAGGAAAACCAATTCTGAACAATGACATACTTTCTTTAATTTCTGCTGTGTGAGTTAGGCACTATATCGTGGGCTAGCTCAGGAACCTAACCAACATGCTTTCTAAGTAGGAAGCATATTAACTATAAATCAACTATCAGAACACAATCTCCGTGTAATCTAAGAACTTTATGTAAGGATACAAAGATGGCCAAATTGAAGAAATCCTTAAAGCAAATGTTGGGAGATTAGGAGAAGGGAATGAAAGCCTCTTCCTCACGATGGCAGGAGATATCCGGTTCTCAGGAGAGGGAAGACTACAGAGCTTGTCTGGGACCCAGGCTGCCTTGGCCTCTAGGACTTGCCCCATATGTTGAGCAAAGGATAGACTGAAGGAACAGCTCCACTGTTTTTGAATAACCTCTTTACTACGACCTGTTACTCTTCTGTCGTGGCAGCCCGGAGAAGAATGGGATTTTTTTTTCCCCATTACATGATGTTTTCCATTTAATGGGATTATAATATGAGCTATGCATTTAAAGGTAGTACTCTCCATTTTTTCCAAGTCTTTGTTTTTTTTATTTTTATTCATTTATTCAAATATAATTTCAATTTCATTTTAGATTCAGGGTGTGCATGTGCAGACTTGTTAACTTTGTATATCATGTGATGCTGAGGTTTGGTGTATGACTGATCCCACCACACAAGTAGTAAGCGTAGTACCCAACAGTTTTCCAAATCTCATCTCCCTTCTTCCCTCCCCTCTCTAGCAGTCCCCATTGTCTGTTGTTGCCACCTTAGGTCCCACTTATAAGTGAGAACATGTGGCATTTGCTTTTCTGTTCCTGCATTAATTTGCTTAGAATTATTGCCACCAGCTTCATCCATGTTTCTACAAAGGACATGATTGCATCCTTTTGATGGCTTAGTATTCCACAGTGTATATGTACCGCATTTTCTTTATTGTTGAGCTTGTCATTTGTGGTGGTGTAGGGAATTAATCACATTGTACGGGGAGTGATGTCTTAGGCAGAAGTCAGCTTCATAGCTATCATTTACAGTATTTGGTGGCATTGTACTAAATGTATTACATGTGTTATTGAAGTAAATATGCAAAACAATACTATTAGAAATATAAAGAAATACTATTTTATTTCCATCTTATAAATGAGGAAATTGAAGCTTATATAAGTTAAATAATTAGCTAAAGATGGCAAGTTCGTAAGTAGCAGAGGTGAGATTTGAACACTTGCCATCTGATGGCAGACCCAGAATTATTAAATGCTATGCCACAGAGTTTTCCCTTATGCCTGGGAAAATTCCTTAAAAACCAAATCCAATCAAGTGAAAAGATCCCTGGATTTGTATTCATCAGACTGAGAGTCAACATTCAACTCTGCTTTTAGGCATCCTCTGACTGGAAAAGTCACTGGCTAGAGATAATCTTATCTCTTGTGGTCACAGCCCCTCTTCCTCATCTCTTATTTCTTCCCTATTTCTTTTTAGCAGAGTACCTAGCTCTCCAGAAAACCTAGATTCCCATGTATTTGAAGGGGTTCTTAGTTCTCTTCCCACCACAACTTCTATCCTCTGTTCCTAGTTTTGTATTAAAATTAAGTAATTATATGTCATTGTTGACTGATTGAAACAGAGAAAACGGATAAAGAATACATTTTAAAGCACAGGAGAGTACCTGGTCTTGGAAGTAAACAGACATTCTGGAAAGGGAGCTGAAGGTATGGAACGAATTGTGTCTCCATAAGTTAGGATAAAGGAACACAGACAGCTTGGTGCCTAGATATAAGGAAGAGAGTGAAGAGGCCACCAATGGGCAGGGATGGGCTGCCTGTGTGGAGATAGAAGAGGTAAAAGCAAATTAGCAGCTTCCTACTTTTTTTTTTTTTGATACAGAGTTTTGCTGTCACCCAGGCTGGAGTGCAGTGGCACCATATCAGCTTGCTGTAACATCCACCTCCAAGGTTCAAGCGCTTCTCCTGCCTCAGCCTCCCGAGTAGCTGGGATTACAGGCATGCGCCACACATCCAGTTAATTTTTGTAATTTTAGTACAGACGGGGTTTTCACCGTGTTGGTCAGGCTGATCTCGAACTCCTGACCTCCGGTGATCTGCCTGCCTTGGCTTCCCAAAGTGCTGGGATTACAGGCATGAGCCTCTGCGCCTGACCAGCAGCTTGCTACTTCTGAGTCCTGAGTTCAGCTGGCTCAGATGCCAGATCCCAATACGTGCAGTAGACTCCACTGGACTTGTGCTAAGAGCACCACCTGTGGGGGCTGTTGCTTCAGATGGACACTTTTTTTTCCTTTCTTGCCTCAATTCCCACATCTGGAGGATGAGGTAAACATCTGAACTACAATAAAGTACATGGAAATGCATTTTCAGTCTGTAAAACAATGCACAACGGTTTATTATTATTCATGATTGTTATTCTGTAATTCCCTGAGTGTTCTGATGTCTATTTCAGCTGGTTTTTTTTTTTTTTTTTCTTCCTTTTTCTTCCCCTTGGATCTTCTGGAAGCAGAGAAGTTTCTCTTTAGTGCTGGTGAAACAGGAGAGTTCCCTGATCCCCCCTGCAATACATGTGACAAGGGTGTGGCCTGCTTGGTCACCCCGCAGCTCAGCCCCCTATAGGGGGAACATGCAGATGGCAGGTGCGGAGACCAGCATGAGTGCTTCAGGGCTCCAGTCCCAGGGCAGTGTCTAGGGGTGAGTGTCTGAGACTCCTGAAGCCCAAGTGAACATGTCTTACTAAGCTCTTTTAGATATGCTGTCTGCAGATGGCTTATGTATTAATCAGCTTGGTGGATCCTCTGCCTTATTGCAAGGACAGGGGGCCAGTGTGACAACCTTCTGCATCCCAAGTCCTTGCCCAGTGTATTGGAAGAATCAGATCACACATGGGCTTGAAGGATGAGTGCAAGATTTTATTGAGTGGTGGAGATGAAACGTTTTCTCCACTTCAGTCAGTCAACAATGGCACATAATTACTTAATTTTAATACAATGCTAGGAATAGAGGATAGGGGTTGTGGTGTGAAGAGAACTAAGAGCCCCTTCAAATATATGGGAATCTAGGTTTTCTGGAGAGCTAGGTACTCTGCTAAAAAGAAATAAGGAAGAAATAAGAGATGAGGAAGGGGGGCTGTGACCACAAGAGATAAATAAGATTATCTCTAGCCAGTGACTCCCCACAGTCAGAGGACGCCTAAAAGCAGAATTGAATGTTGACTCTCAGTCTGCTGAATACAAGTCCAGGGATCTTTTCACTTGATTGGATTTGGTTTTTATGGAATTTTCCCAGACACAAGGGAAAACTCTGTGGCATAGCATCTCATGGGATGAATGGGGAGCCAGAGAGGGGGATGGAGTGGGAAGGTGGTCTTCCCCTGAGTTGGGCCACCCAGCAGTGGGAGAAGGACTCTCCTCCAACTGCCCCCAGCTGAACTCCCTTAGGTATCCAGACCTCCTTTTTCTTCTCTCTTTCTCTACCTCTTGTTCTGTCATTGCTGTTCTACTGGTTCCAACATTCAGTAGCTTGCTTGCATGTGCCCGCTAAAGTCTAGGGTTTATATGTGGGCAGGATGACGGCAAAACAGAATTGCCTGTCCCCACTTAGGGCCATGGGTCTTCAGACTTGAGGGTGGGGCCTTTTCTGGGGAACCACCCTCTTCTACCCAGCATTTCCGCCTCCTGTCTGTATCACTGGTGCTTTATAATAAGGCTGCGCTGAGTTTTTTTTTCAAACTGAAGCTATGTGAAGGGAAGCTATCTCCAGAGGTGTCTCTAGTGTGTCTCAAACTGTGATTGTGGGTAAAATGGGCTTTTATTTGAACTTGAACAAAATGTTTCACTGCTAAATTAAATAATGCTCATCTTTCCTCACTTTATAAAATAGTTCATGGATACAGTTATCCCAATTTTATGATATTTTTCAATTTTTTTTTCTTAAGTCTCTTATGTTTGCTGCTATTCATTTGTTGCCTTGTAGAAGCTCTGGCTAAGCACAAAATGTATGAACAAATATCAGGCAAGAAAGAGTTTGAAGCAGTCAGTAGAGTGCATATTGAATGTATCAGTGTGGTTGACCATTATTTTATGTGGCAATATACAAGTAAAATTTTCTTTGGTTTGTGTGATTAAATTAAACATAGTGTTTCATCATGTTCTTTCTTTCTTTCTTTTTTTTTTTTCTTTTGAGACAGAGTCTTGCTCTGTCGCCCAGGCTGGAGTGCAGAGGTGCAATCTCGGCTCATGGCAACCTCCACCTCCTGAGTTCAAGCAATTCTCTTGCCTCGGCCTCCTGAGTAGCTGGGATTACAGGCGTGGCTAATTTTTGTATTTTTACTAGAGACGGGGTTTCACCATGTTGGTCAGGCTGGTCTCGAACTCCTGACCTTGTGATCTGCACACCTTGGGCTCCCAAAGTGCTGGGATTACAGGTGAATAATCCTGCACGATTATACCACCACTATGCCCGGCCATAATGTTCTTCTAGGAACACTGTTATTTGATGGTGATCCACAGAATAAATGTGATCATTATTGCTTAGAGAGACCTTGGCTTGTCTCCTGTTCTGGCAGTGAGATGTTGAGTTTCACAGTGTTTTTCCAAAGCCGACTGTATCCAGCCTCAGCTGAGGTATACACAGGATGCTAATTGTCCCTCAACTTGTCTGCACATGGTTCTATTTATACTCACTTATGTTTTGTCAAAATATGATATTAATATTGAAATATTTGTTGAAATAAGTTATAAACATTTTATAATCTATAAAAATAATTCACATTTGAAGTAGAATAATATTAAGATATAACATCTTGGTATTTTTCAATGTATTATATTTAACATTCAATTTTTAATATTCAAATTATTATTCATCCATTACTCAATCTCACCCTGTTTATAAAGTTGTATAATTTTACAACCACAGGGAATATTACAGATGACTTTACACAACTACTTAATTTTACTGCTGTGGAAAGTAAGGTTCATAGTGATTAAATGATTAAGCAATTTGCGAATGTATTATGGCAATTCGTAGTCTATTGATCTTTCTACCACACGGTCCCCAGCTCTGTTTAAAAATATTTCTGAGAGCTTAAAGAAGTCAGCTCCTCCTCTGCACCAGACACTGACCTGTGGCTAAGAGAGTCTTGTCCAAGCCGAGCAGTGGTGGCCAAGAGAGTCTTGTCCTTGGAGAAAATACATTCTATTGGGGTAGGCTAACAATAAATAGGTAAACAATTACATAATGATAAGATTTCAGGACTCCACTGACAGCATGAATGTGTGCATGGACACTGGCTACCCACACCTCCCCTTCACTTTGGCATGGCCACCAGTGTAATCATGTACACGGAGGCCAGCAGCCCCTGCCACAGGTGCCAGTGCAAGCACACACATTGACAACCCTGTCTCCACCTGTGACTCACTGCTGGCGTGAGCCTGTGCAGGAATGTCACAGCCCCGCTTCTGCCAGTACCCGCCTGCCCCAGCCAACATGCATGCATCCTGCTGTGCTGCCACGGCTGCCAGCACAACCCATCAGAGTGTTGTGGCCAGTGGACCAGGAATACCTCGGCCCCCTCAGCACAGTGGGTTCCTAGCCTTGAGGGGCCAGAGAAGAAAGCTGGGGTCCTGGAACCAGCTCCCCAGAGTTAGAGCACACGGCTCAGATGTGCTGAGCTGAGCCTTGGGACCCAAAAATCTTCCAGAAACAACCCCAGTGAACTGAACCCATGTTATACCACAGTCAAACCCCCAAGGGCATCAAAGAAAATAAAAGCAAGCAAACAAACAAAAAACCATCCAAAGTAGAGCGCCTTCAAAGATTGAAGAAACATCAGCCCATACAGATGAGAAAGAACAGTGCAAGACGTCTGGCAACTCAAAAAGCCAGAGTGTCTTCTTACCTGCAAGTAAGTGTATTAGTTCCTTAGTAATGGTTCTTCACTAGGCTGAAATGTCAGAAAAAGAATTCGGAATATGAATAGTAATGAAGATCATCAATATCCAGGAGGAAGTCAAAACCTAATCCAAGGAATCTAAGGAATCCAATGAAACAATACAGGAGACAAAAGACAAAATGGCCATTTAAAGCAAGAACCAAACTGATCTGATAGAGCTGAAAAACTCGCTTTGAGAATTGCAGATACCATCACAAGTACTAATAGCAGAATTGACCAAGCTGAGGAAAGAGTCTCAGAGCTTGAAGAATGGATCGCCAAAATAGTCAGATAAAAAGGAAAAAAATAAAGAAGAATGAACAAAACCTCCAAGAATTATGGGATTATGTAAAATATGAAATCTACGACTCATTGGTGTGCCTGGAAGACAAGGAGAAAAAGCAAGCAACTTGGAAAACATATTGAGAATATTGTCCATGAAAATTTCCCCAACCTCACTAGACAGGTCAACATTCAAATTCAGGAAATGCAGAGAACCCCTGTGAGATATTATACAAGACAACCATTCCAAAGACACATAATCATCAGATTCTCCAAGGTTGAAATGAAAGAAAAAATGTTAAAGACAGCTAGAGAGAAGGGACAGGTAATCTACAAAGGGAACCCAATCATGCTAAGAACAGACATTTCAGCAGAAACCCTACAAACCAGAAGAGATTGGGGGCCTATGGTCAAGTATTCTTAAAGAGAAGAAATTCCAACCAAGGATTTCATATCCAGCAAAACTAAGCTTCGTATACAAAGGATAAATAAGTTCCTTTTTAGACAAGCAAATGCTAAGGAAATTAGTTACCACCAGACCTGTCTTACAAGAGGTCCTTAGAGAAGTGCCAAATACGGAAAGGAAAGACCATTACTGGCCAAGAAGAAGACTTAACTATCTTAAGTATATATACAGCCAACATTGGAGCACCCAGATTCATAAAACAACTACTTGCTTAATGATTTATTTCTTCTATGAAGCATATGATGATGTCATCCGCTGCGAATCAGAGATGTAGGGAGGTGGTTGTTGGAAGCTTAAGAAAGAAGGTAAAATAGCCATCCTGGAAAGAAGAAACATTAAAAGACAAGGGACCTACCTACACAAGGATTGAAAGCTGTGTTGTAAGCCAGTTTGTTGCAAACACGCATGAGTGCTGCTTCTTCTGAAACAGTCAGTTACATGGGTACAACTGAAGGAAAAAAAGGTAGATAGAAAATTTGGCCAGAATTGAGATATTACTATGCAAATATGACAGAAAGAGAGAGAGGGTTAATAAAGGTAAGGATGTTTGTAAGGAAGCAGTTATAGTTCTGGCCCATGGAATCTGGCCTGGGAAAGAAGGGAAGTTAATACAATAAAAGACTGAGTTCAAGAAACTGAGAGGCTGGTATGCTGGACAGAACCACTCTGTGAATATCAATATTTCCAAAAAGACACAGGAGGAGTGGTGGTAGAAGAGACAGTTGGTTGTAGTCATCAATGGATGACTGGTGTGACTTGCAGAGGACGTTGGATGACAGCAACAAGCAGCTGTGGAGGGTAGTAAAGTTGTTAGTACAAGCTTTTCAAAGGAGCTGGGGTTTGAGAGAAGAAGTGAAATTGGAGAGGGGAGTAGGGAAGATGTCAGTCTACCTCCACTTAATGCAAAGAGATGGTAGAAACTTTGAGAGAGTTTGTTGATTTCTAAAGGTCTTTCATTGTAGAGGGGTTTAAGAGAAGGTGTGGGAAGGGGTTAGACTGGGGTTGTGCAGAATAGTGTGTGGATGAGGGCTCTTAGGATGGTGAGTTACCTCAGAGGATTATATTGTGGATGGTGATTTGGCATATGGGGTTATGAGCAAGATAGGAATGGTACTGTGGTTGGAGAGTAAGCAGTGATTTTCCCATGGCTTGAGGGTTTTCTAGATCACATTAGACAGTGGGAAACCTCAGAAAAGGTGATTGTAATCCAGCTGAGGATTGATTTATTTGAGGAAAAGATGCTTAAAAAATTCCAGAGAATTACTTTCACCCAATATTAGATTTTTACAATGTGATAATTACAAGAGTAATACAAGCTATTCTAATTTCAGATTAGACTGGACATTATACTTTTCTTCCTGGCAGGTTATAACTTATGATTACAACAATTCCCGTGACCCGTATGAAGATATGTATTTCTCATTTCAGCTTGAGAGAGATTTAGTCTTTTATTGGATGATTTAAGTAGATGATTAGTCAGAGGGAAAATTGGTAATATAGAGGACAGTGTGTGTTATAAGATGCAACAGAAACTTTCCCCCAATATATGCCCAGATAAAAGTACACCAGAATAGGAACAGAGTTTAGGGTATATGTAGTTTAAAATTTCCACCCATAAAACAGTTTCATCCACACCATATGTTTCCAATCTCATCAGCATGTGATTTATACATCCTCAAAAGGCTGCCCATTAAATTTTTGGGCAGTATTTATTTTAAAACATTTTGTTGGTACTGAGATAAATTTTGGCTCCCCAGAGGTCAACTCATAAGCTTTAATTTTTCATCTTAAACCGTCTCTCTGATACTGTTTCACTTTTTAGATAATGGCTACTATTTTCTTACCAATCATCCAGATTAAAACTCCTCATTCCTCTAAAACATCTGTCTCACAACATGTAGCTAAAAGGAATATATATAATATATAG
>NW_016809984.1:1756569-1779712 GCF_001698545.2 Rhinopithecus bieti
AAAATTTATAAATACATATATATATATAATTTGAATTCCACCATCTTGTGGTTATTTAAATAATTATCTATAAAATCCTATTTAGGTATTTTACAGCCTTAAGCCTTGGATGTTACTACTGGTTATCCAGACAGCTTGACAGCTGAAATTAGTCCAAGGGTCCAGGGGTATACTATAGCCCGGAGATGGAAAGTTCTGTGCTCAGGATGAAAATTGGTCAAGACCTCTTGCTTGGGAAAACATGCAGGTGTTGTTTCTAAACAACACTTTTCTAATTTTTTTCCAGGTTACTCTTTCTCTGCCTTGTTTCTGCTTTTCCTACTTTCTCCATTTTTTATTATGTTTTTGTATCAATCCTGTACTGGTTTCTTTGTTTTAATTAATATTTCATTTTCAAATAAGCTTAAACTTGAAGAAAAGTTGCAAGTATGGTAACAAATCCCAGTATTCTCTTTATCCATATTTCCCAGTTATCACCTGTAAATTATAAATTGTTCACTATATTTACTTTATCACTTTTCTCTCTTTTTCTCTCCTCCTTCCCCCCTCTATCTCATAAATATTTGACAGTTTGTATACAATATGCTTCATTATCACAAAAATACTTTAGTATGTATTTCCTAAAAAGACAAGAACATATTCTCACATAACTACAACATAATCATCCAAACCAGAAAATCAACATGCATAAAACACCACCATAGAATGCACAGACCCCAGTCACATTTCACCAATTGCACCAATAATGTCCTATATAGGAAGCACAAACAACAACAGCAACACAAAAGAAATTAGTCCGGGAGCACAATTGCATGTTGCATTTAATTGTTTCATTGTTTTATTTTGCTTGTTTTTTACTCTCCTCTGTTCTGAAACTATTCCTTAGTTTCTTTTTTTCTTTCATGATTTTGACATTCGAAGATTACAAGTCAGTTATTTGTAGAATATCCCTCATACTTGGGGGTTACCTAAAATGTCCTAATGATTGCACCGAGGTTATGCATTTTTGATGGAAATAACACAGGCATGATGTTGAGCCCATCTCAGTCTTCCCTATCAGGAACCACACAGTGTCCATCTGTCCATCGTTGCTGAGGTTCTGTGGGGTTACTTGGTTGAGGTGGTGTCTTCCAGGTTTCTAAAGCTACTATTTTTTCTCAGCATAATTAATAAATATATTGTGAGAAGATACTTTGAAGCTATGCAACTATCCCATTTGTTAGTTTTGGCATCCATTGATGATTCCTGCCTGAATCAATTATTACTCTGAATTTTGTTAAACAGTGATTTCCTATCTCCTTATTCCTTCTGCATTTGCTATTTTGCATGGGAAGAACTTGTCTTTCTTTGCTATTTATTTATTGAGTAATGTTTGGTAATAGCCACTTCCTAAGGCCTCTAAATGCGCCCCTTCTCTGAGATCCCCACATATTCTCACAATCTAGCAACTAAAATTCTAACTACAGGAAATCAGGGGTCTTCCAAGATTTATTTCCACTGATATTCATTTTGACTGGTCAGTGCCTGTGCTGTGGCCTAAATGTGTGATATTAGAATGTGATTTCTGTTCCATCCAGGAAGTAGGCTAGTGAAGAACATTTGAACTTCTATTTCAGGGATCCTCAGTCTTAATAGCATATTGTTCAACACTAGGCCTCTGGAGTAGTGACACAGAGTTTGTTGAGACTATAGTCCTGGTTTCTAGGGGATTAAGATCCCTCTAAACACCTTTGGATAACCAGAGTAGGGGTCCCTCTTAGATGACATGAACAATGAGCAAAGCGATTCATAGATGAAAATGGTGACTTTAAAACTTGAAGAATAGGGTGGTGCTGAGCTTGTCAAGCTTAGAAAAATACATAAATACCTCCAGAAATTCTCAAGGCAGCCACAGTGAAAATTGTCCTTTCCTGAAAACTGAGGTTGTGAATTGCATCCTGACTCCATGAACCATTTGCACCTAGTCACTGCTCTGTTCCTGTGCGAACCTCCTTGACATGCCTGGGCTCCAGTGCTAAGGACTGCCTCTCTCTGTCTTGCCCTTGTCCAGATCTTAGCATTCAATCCAGCCTGCCTGCTCAGGTTGGCTCTTGAAACCTAGTGGCCTGAGTGTTGACAACGTGACACTCAATGGGATAAACAAAGATCGTTGGACAGCAGGGATACAGGTGAGGAGAGCAAAGCTGTGCATTAAATGTCACATTTGGACAACCAGGTCCTCAAGTGCTCCCTGAGGGCCTAATATAGAGTAATTTGAGACCATCCAGCTGCCCTTCCTGGAATAAAAGCTCAAAGGAAAGAGATGGCAACAGGAAGCGAGCCGAGTTTTCTTTAATACGATGTATTGAGATGTGTCCTTTATAAACAAAGCCCCTCCCTTTACTGCAATTACTGTTTTCTCTCCCCAACTTACAGGGCCAGGCACAAATGCCAGAAGAAAGAGAAACAGAAACCACCTCCAGGGCCAGGTATGGGCCAAGGGAGATTTACAGGGCTCTCTCTCTGATTCAAGTCCCTTCGTTTTCATACATCTTCTTAAGAAAGCTGGGGCACCAGCCTTCTCAGAGAGTGGATCCATTACCTCACACTCAGCCTTGGAATAAGACTCTGACAGAAAATATGTGGCCCCACCAGAGATTCTAATGCTTTAGAGGATGATTTGCATAGCTTGTCACAGAAGAATCTTTATGGAATATGTGCAGTGCCCAGGACTGCAGTGTCAAGACCTGGATCATAAGAAGGAACACAGATGAGGGATTTGGGGGGGCAATGCAGGGAGGAGTTTCTGTGTTTGATGATAAGGGAGGACTGAGGAGAGAGCGGCCTGGGTATGTACATGAAGAGACAGCATCAGACTCCAGTCTGCGGCATGGCCAGGAGCCAGGAGAGTGTGCGCTACACCAGCAGGACAGCCGCCAGGGGGAGATGCCTCAGGGTGGCCCTGCTAGAGCTTGAGAGGGCCTGAAGCCTGCAGGGGTCTTGTCCTGGGGCTCCACTTTGCCTCCCGAGGACTCCAAGCAGGGTCCCCGGGGAGTAGGGATGATGTCTGGAATCCAGCCTGTTGTGTTTTCCACCGCCTCCTGCAAGAGAGGGGGAAAAACAAGGTAAAGGTAAAGGATCTCCCTTTTCTTTCCTGAGATCATCCCCAGTCCTCACAGAGCTCACAGGCCTCACCATGAGGCTCTGATCACATCTGCAACCCAGGACAGCAACAACCCACCTTTCCGCTTTCTCAGCACCCTGTTCCCTGACCCAGTGTTCCCACCATTGCCATTCACGTCCCTCATTCTTTCTCTTTTTCTGCTTCTACCCAACACCATCCCCCACCCCCCATCTCTAACTCTACAGGGTGGTCTCTCCTGGGACACTCACATCAATGGTCTTTATTATCACTGTCTGCTGGGCCTCCTTGCAGGCTTTCTCAGCTTTCTTAATGCTCTCCGGGGTCCACTCGACATTGTTCATGGCCATGATTCCCTCCATGGAGCTGCCATGGGTGGTAGGATCAGGACAGGGAGAACAGACTGTAGTTTAGAGTTGACTTAGAGCTTCGGCAAAACATGTACCCTCATTTTTGTCAGAATCAATTCCATGTCAGCAAAAGCCATAACTAATGTCTTACAATACAAAGAGACAATTATAATGAGTTTGACAAGAGAAATACCAGAACTCAGAGAGAAAAGATCAACATTTAGTCCTCATCACAGTTTGGAGGCTGCAAGTCCAAGATCAAGATCCAGGTGCTGGCTGGGCACGGTGGCTCACGCCTGTAATCCCAGCACTTTGGGAGGCCGAACGCAGAGATGAGAGTTCAGAGGGAGAACTCAGAGATGAGAATTTTAAAACATTAAAAAGCAGATCTTCTGACTCTTTAGGAAGTGGTTCTTCCTCTGGAGGGCATGGAGTGAGACAGGTTCCCTGAAGTCACTTTATTGCCTCCTTCTTGGAGGCAATTTTATTGCCCTGAAATTGTATGTGAAATAGATTGCATTTGCACAGATGGACATTTTTTTCATGCAAAAACATTTCATAGTTCTCATAAGAACCTCAGAAGGGATCCTTACCCCAAAGTAATGACAGGTCATGACTTGAAAGTAAACAGTCTTTGGCTGAGTCAAGTAGTGTATGCGAAAAAAGGCAGACAAAGAATTTGTAAATAAAGGATCTCACTTCTAGGGTTGAGATTTATCTGTTCCTCTGAATGACCTTGCTGATATGGGAAAAGAAGTCCCACAAAAATTCCTGTCTTGTGCCAGAGCTTTCAGAGTTAGATACTGATGGGAACAGGAGCAAGGTGGGCAGGAGCTGGTCAGGCAGCCCCCGAAGGAATCCTGGCTCACCAACGTAGGAGGTAGTGGGTAGGCCTTCTTTTCTTCCTCCCCCAGTCCTCCCCAAGGTCCCTCCCCACACACGAGGTCTTATATTTCAGGATGACTCACTCTGATGCCTCCTCCCCCAGCTCGTGGGCCACGTAGATAATGTCAGGGTACCCCATGCAGCTGGAGATGTTATTTCGGGGATAGTAGAAGAGGAAGATGAGGCACATCTCATTAATGGTGCTGGGGCCTCCCTGGAGGAAATAGACAAAGACAGAGAGACAGAGATACAAAGGCATGCAGAGAGAGGAGAACAAAGCAAACAGAAAATAGTTGAAGTGATGCCATTCTCCTTTTCCCTTAAGGTAGAGCCAGCTCACTCCCCTATTTGCTGCTCTGTTTTCATTGGCGGACAATTATTGATATTATTTCCAAAAAACCATTCCATATATCTGCCCGGTGCTCAGCTTCACCGCCACTATCCTGATTTGGGCTAGATCATCTGCCTCTCAACTAGTGTCAGTTACTCATCTGTTCTAATCGCAATCCGACCTCTGTAGAGCTGCCAGACAAGTTGTTTACAATTGAGCTTGCATCCTGCCATTTGCCTATTCTGAAACCTCCAGTGGCTCCCAATAGTCCATTAAACAATAGTCAGTCATCACTAAACCAATTATTTGATTCTATCTAATAAATTCCAACCTATTCATTCATTCCATTTACTTACCTGGCAAATATTTACAGAGTTAGCCCTGCTGTCCTGGAGATATAGGTAAGTCAGGCTCACCCCTGCTTCAAGGACTGTTTCCAAGTTTATCATCCTCATCCTCATTCCATTCCTTCAGATATCTTTTCCCAATTTTTAACTTCCAGCCAAACTTCTTCATGTGCACCCCATGCTTTCCTTATATACAGCTTTCTCCGTTTTTTCCTTCTCCGGAGTTCCCCTTCTCTATGTGTCTAAAACAGGACTCATTCACCTACGTCACATGTTCAGTTCACTGTAGTAGGATCTCGTGATTCTTTCCTGTGAATTTCCCCGGTGGATTATTCCCATTCTTCTTTCATGGTATATATCACTTACTACCTTATATTATAATCATTTGTAGGGCAGTATTTTTTTCCTCAGTAGCCTGCAACACCTTTTGAACCCCACAAGCACTGAACCACTTCTGATGCACGGGGGATTTTCTTGTGATCATAGAAACAATAGCCAACTTTAATTGATCATCTACTACAAGTCAGGCAATGATCTAGGTGTTTTGCATGTGTCAACCAACTCTCACAACAATCTTTATGAGGTAGAAAGTAGTATTAATCTTATGCAAATTGGGAAACTGAGATACAAAGAAGTCAAATAACTTGTCTAAAAATGTGCTAAATGATTGTGCTGACATTCAAACCCAGGCAGTGAGGCCCCAGCATCTCTGCTCTTAGTCGCTATAGCATACTATATTTCCATGATCTTGGTGGGCTATTGGCAGAGAACGTGAGAAATCCCTGTTCCTATCTTAGATGCATGGGGTGTGAGAACATGAAAAGCCCTGTGTGGATATGTGATGCCATTGGAGGAAGGAAGGGGCTTCAGTGAAATCACAAGGGTCACTAGATAGTGAAAGCTGTGAGTGGGCTCTCCACTGGGGTTATGGTCCATGGTGACCATGGTGGGGAGAGAGGTCACTTACAAATGTCATGAAGTCACGGTCCAGTGTCTGGTAGTGACATTCGACCAGCAATTCATCTCCCTGTTCAGAGTGAAACATGGAGGCTGAGAGTAAGACACAGAGGGACTGGTACAGCTTGAGAACTTTCTTGGCTGGCGGTAATGACGTATGATGCTGCTGCCCCCAACTCTTCCGGCCTCCCTCAGACTCTCACCGGCTTGATCTCCACTCGAGAGGGCAAATCTCGAGTCTCCTGCAGATTGAAGTCGTAGGAATCATCTTTACAGATTGTGCGAAGTTGTGTTCCATTCCTAGAGGAAGAGAAGGTGGGAATTCAGAAAAAAAGAGAAGATGAAATAGAGAGGGGTCTGCCAATAAAGATGTAGCACGTGGGTGGGGTCATTCTGTGAGTAGATTATCCACAAAAATAAACAAAAAACTTCTTCCACAGTCTTATTCCAGTTATTTCTACTCTAAATATAGTTCTAGCTCTTCCTTATTCTCAACTGGGCATAACCGTATGCTACAGAATAAATCACTATTCTTAAAATTCATTCCCAACTACAGAAGGGAAAGCTTCAAGGTCTTTCCTCACCTGTATTGCACGGCTTGCAGAGCCCGTCCAGCCAAGTGGGTGTGCAGCAGGTAGCCATACACCTGTATGTCAGGCACGGGGGCTCCATTCATCTGTAACAGGGAAGGGGTGCACCTGAATTGTTAAGGACTCTGTTCTTGACCTGCTGCTTGATTTTCCTCCCTTGATATTTGACACCTTCCTCTGATGACTGACATTTGCCAATGTAGTTCTTATTGAACCTTTCTGGCCCTTCTTCCTTCCCCACTCCCCTTGTTCTCAAAGCCCCGACTCCTTCCCTTCCTTGCAAAAGTCATGTTAGTGAATTTCCTGAGCACCAGGCTGTAATTATTCTCCAAGTCTGGGGCTCAGGCTGTGTGGGCTTGCGAATCAGACCAGATCTGGGATGGGGGGCAAGGAGAGTGTGTTTCCTCCTCAGGAAGGGTGCGCCTCCCAGCTCCACCTCCTCAAACTTCTCCGTCCTACACAGCCCGTAGGACAGGAAGGACTCAGCGCCCGGGGGGATGAAGTGGATGGGAAACGTGAAGAAGCCCAGCTGGAGGACGCCCATGTCATATTTGCGCAGCTGAGAAGTGTAGTACACGCGAATCCCCGAAGAGTCATACACACCTGGTGCAGAGAGGAAAAGTCAATCACAGGAGGCAGGAGACTGGGTCACAATGTGGACAGAAAGAGGCCCAGGAAAGCTGGAAGGGGGCTGTGACCACACGGAGTCAGCACGCATCCCACAGTGCGCTCCCAATACCTAAAGAACGAGCCAGCCCCACCAGCCTCCCTTCCTTAAATCCTCTGGGTGCTCACCAGGCAGGTTGTTAAAATTGCTGTAATGAATCTCCAGTCGGATCCACTGAGGGTCCAGGGGAGTCCCAATTGAGACACCCACATCATCTGGAAACTGGTAGCTCTGTTGGAAGAAGGGACATTTGGCAGCAAGAAGGGCTGGGAACCAGGTGTAGGGACTCGGGGCTCCTGGCTTTGTTTTCTAATTGTCATCCCAGACTTCCCCTATCCCCTGGTCTTCCACCAGCCCAGTGATCTCATTACCCAACCACATGCACCTGCTTAGCCATGTGTTTCCCCCATCACAGGACTCACAGTGCCCCCGACAGCCCAGCCCACGATGACCTGTGAGCAGAGGGAGAAGGCAGGGTCGGCCCCATAGCAGTCGCTGATGCCTGTGGGGAGAACGCTAGCATTGCCACAGGCATACACCAGGATGTGATGCACCATTGTCTCACTGTGGTAGACCAACTTAGGCTCAAACTGGGCGGAAAAAGGAGAGCAGAGCATGATCAAGACCTTCCACATCAAATCCATATTATCTTCCTTCCTTTTGTCAAATAAAACGATACCCATTTCCCTCTTCTCTCTGTTTGTCTCTCTCCCTTTTTCTCTGTTTTTGTTCCCCCAGCTATTATTTTCCCACCCACTCAGTTTGACTCTTCTCTCAACTCCCTCCTCCTTTAAGACTCTTCTGGAGAGCAGACATATGAAATCTAGCCAGGGACATTCCAAGACTTCTGCCTCCCCTTAGTAACCTCCTCAGTTCACTGTATCTGAACATGTAGCCATGCCTTTTCAAATTATCTGTCTGAAGAAAAAAGTCTCCACACTTGTCACTTATGATTGTGAGATCATACCTTTATTTAATTGATCAAAATTGAAATCACTCAAATATGAAATTGGGTTACCTAGTTTGAGTTCATTCTAGCCAGACTTCACCAACCTCCTGACAGTCCCTGGCCATATCCTCTCCCTGCCTTTACCTCCTCTTGGGCTAAGAAAGCACAATTCTGGGGCCAGGTTGAGGCTCATACTTTGTTCTTTGCAAACAATTATTAATTCATAACTTACATCAACATGTCTGTTGCACTGTGGCTTAAATAAAACAGTGCTGGGAGTTACAGTTCTGGGCTCAGGAAATGATGTAGCCACGGCCTCCACCAAGCCCCGCCTGTCCCCCTGTTCTTGCAACTACTTCCCTCTTGCTTCCTCCAAGAAATTTTCCAGACTTCATCATCTGGGGTTGACCACACCCCCTGCTCCGCTCCAGCACCCTTCCCTGCCTTGACAATGCCCCCCATCTGGTCCACCATACCTTGTAAATGTGATGTTTCTCGCTAACAATGGGGAGAGGAAGAAAGGTGCAGGCGTACGTGGTGTCATCCTCTGGAATGAGGAACTGTGGAAGGGTGCACAGAAGCTGAGCCAGATGACAGTGAGGCTCCGAAGAAATAGGGTAAGGGCCAGGCCAGGGAAGGGGTTTCACGTTAGGGTCAGACTGGCAGTCCTTAGGGGACAGAGAAGAGTCAGAGCAATCTCCACCCAAGGGATGTACTGAATACTGGGTGCTAGAGGCGGGATCTGGGTTGAGTGGGGAAAGGAGAAGGGAGCTGGAGGCTGCTGGGTGGGACCAAGGCATCTTACATCAGTGATCTCCAAGTCATGAATGATGGTGTCCTCGGGGACATCCAGATCGTCAGGGTGGACGACTTGTAGCAGAAAGATGGACTTGACAAAAGTACGCTCCCGATCCAGCTTCGGAGTGTCATCCAGGCCATAGGCGGCCAGCACCCTCACAGTGTCACTCTGCGGGGTGCCGTGAACATTGTGGTGCTGCCACCTGCGAGCAGCACTCTGCATATCCCTGCACCCAAGGACCTACACAAGGTACTTGCTCATATCTACGTGGTGGAATGGAAGGAGCTTCACACTAGGAGTGAGAACTGGTCAGGTTCTATTTCTGCCTCTGAGGCTCACTTGCTGGTGATCTTGAGCAAGTCACATTCCCTCTTGCATGCCCTCTCTAAGCCTGTGTCCACATCTGTAAAATGAAAGGACTGAATTAAACTCTTAAATCCTAACGCCCTAAAGGTCAACGAAACTGGTTAGAATTCTTCAAGAGGAGAACCCTGGGGTGGGTGGGCAGGAGGTGAATCAGTGGGAGGCCACCCTGCGGAAGGCTTGTGGATTTCAGCAGGTGGCACAATTGGAATATTACCTGAGAAGGCTGTGAGGAATAGAAGTCCTGGGAATGATGACTAGCTGCCTGACTGGGGGCAACTACCTCTCCAGAAGGAAAACCTGCTTGTGATTAAATGCTTTTCTCTGCTCGCTATCTTACCATAATATCCAGGTCATGCGGGTCGCAGGAGCGGAAGGGCCTAGAAAAGCGCATGGTGGTGTAGACAGCATCTTCTGTCAGCCCCAGCAGCTCAGCATCCTGGCTCCCATCCTCCTTCAGAGTGTCTCCATTTACCAAGTGCTGATCCTTGGGTCCAGTGAAGGTCAAGAAGTAAGAACTAGGAGCTTCAAATTTCATGCTTTGGAGCAGTAGCTGTCCCTTCAGCTCCCCTAGGATACTAGAGTAGCAGAACCCAGGTGTTCTCTATTATGTAGTTTTCTCCTTGGGCAGAGCATGGGCTGAAGAACATGGCAGAGCACCCTTTTATGGATAATGGAGTTTCACCACCTGACCTTGCTTTACTTCTCCCATTTCAAATCTCATCTCCATAAAGTCTAATATTCCTGCATCCGTAATACTTGAAGGCTCACATATTATCTGAAGTGTGCGTGACATTCATTTTCTCTCATGTGGCTCTTCATGTAACTCTTTCTCAAACAGCTTTGAATTTTCCCCAGTGACCTGCATTTAGTGGGCTATCAGCAAGTAAGGGGTGCAAAAGTATCTCACAATTTAATGGTTTCATTCTCTCAGCAGTCTTAGAGACATGCAGTATAGAAGCCCTAGATTTCAAACTCTACAGTGGATTATTTCTGGAGGGAAACAACCAGCATTCAGCTGGCATTCTGGGAGTGTGTTTAGATATCCTTGGGGAATGTGGATTGTTTCTGGACAGGAAACCAACCTCAACCCAACAAAGACCCTCATCCTTGGAAGCAAGTCACCCTCAGACTTACCGAGAAATAGACATTGCCATTAGGCAAGACTCCTCCAACAACCAGATCACTTCCCACGTTGGTGTAGCGATTTGTGACACCTAAGCCCACCCAGCCAGCTGTCCGGACCTGGAGCTCAAAACTGATGATTTCAGCCTCAAGATCAAAGTCCCAACGCAGGAAAATGACATTGGAAGGATCTAGGAACCTGGAATAGCGCAGGCGAGACGTGGGGCCAAGGCGATTACTTTGTAAGGGGGCTGCCAGGGCCAAAAGTGGAAAAAGCCTGAAGAGAAGGTCATGAGCCATGGCTCCTGCGACCTGGAGCATCTCCCCTGCAGAGGAACATTGGAGAACTTCGGAGTTTTATGTCCTACCTGGGCCAGGCACCATGCCATGGGGGAGGGCCAGGCTGGGGCACTTCTGATCTGATTATCCTCTGGGTTCAGAGCCGTGCCCCTTACATAACTCTGGAGGTCAGAGGTGCCCGGAAAGGATACAGGGCAGGTTGCTTTCACTCTGAAGCAGGGGCCTGGCAGAAAATTCTCAGGATTGAGTCATTTAGACTTTCCACCCTGACCCCATGCCAGCGTCCTGCCAGTGGGGACCCTGCAGAATCAAGAAAGTTTAGTTTCTTTTTCTCCCCCTCCCTTCTTGCCCCCCTCTTCCATCTTCTATCCTGGGATGTCTTTACAGGACATTCTGCCTCTGGAATATGCCCCTACCCCACTTTTTGTGGGCATTTTCCATTTTGTCTATGTATAGAACTGCAGTACTAGCAGGGATGTGGGACCGCTTGTAAACCTAGTCTTTTAGTTTCCCAGTGCAGTGCAGGAAGGAGGAAAGTTGCTGGCAGGGACTGCAGGGAAGGCTGTGATTTCCATCTGCTGGAGGAGGCTTTGCTACTAATCCCTAGAGGGATACTGAGAGGAGGGATAATCAGCTTCTCAGATGGTTGAGTCTGGGGCAGCTTTGGTTTTCTGCACACTCCTGGGGAGGAGCAGGAAGCGAGGGGAGGTGAGGGGAAGAAGAAGGAGAAGATGAGAAATAAACATGAGTTTGCCTTTGGGATGCTTTGTGCTTTCCCTTCCGGCCATCAATTACCTTTAAGAGAAATTAGTTTAATGGCTCCATGGCAGGCTGAACTTGCCCGATTGAGCACATTAGTATTATGCAAACAATGTAAGCAACACAGAAGGAAGGTTAGAATATTACAACACCAGAATAGAAAAGAACTTTAGAGCCACTTAGTTTTCCAAAAATTCCAATCCAGTTAATTTCTAGATGATGTGAAACGGGAGCTCCAAAGGATAACAAGAGTGGTGCTTGATGCTCCTTGAGTCAATGGCGGGTTATGGTCCCTGACCATAATTTCCTTAGGCCACAGACACCCCACAGGTACCAGATCCCTGCCATGCATTTCCACATGGCTTGTCCTGGAGGAGGAATTTAGTGACATTTGTTGGATGCTTCTTAGGGAAGAAATGAAAGCCTGACCCCAACTCCACAGTATCCCCCCTGGAGACTGACACAGCTGACCTAGAGCTAGAAGTCACCTCCTCTGACTCCCGGTTGCTGGCTCTCCATTTGACAACGGAGAAGACGTGGGCCCTGAGGGCCTCTCCCATACAGACTGGACCTCACATCTCCACAGAGGAATTCAGCTCAGGTGTGGGTGTACGGATGCCAGTGCGATCTGCTTACAGCTTCTCATTGCAGACACAGTCTTTGTGTTAGCTACTGAGCTCCTCAAAGCTGGTAAGGACTCAGCTAAACTTGTTTGCTGCTGCTGTGAGCACTTGAGTAGTAACTGGGGTGGGGTGAGGGAGAAAACAAATGCCCCAAGGGGGCAGTCACAGCCCCTAACTCTACGACTGACAGAGAAGGTAGGGAGCTAGGCAGCCACCTGGAAGCAAGAGGCGTATCTTGGCGCAGGACCAGAGCTGAGCCAAGAGGTGAGGAGAGGTCGGAGCCTGGGAGGCACTGACCTTGAGGAGCAATAACACCAGAGAGATAACAGGTGCACGGAGACACTCTGATCCCAATCTCACTTGAGGATTAAGGGAGGGGGCAGCAGGGAGACAGGATAGCCAGTCCTGTAATTGAGACGGGCCCAGATTCCCTTATCCTGCAATGTGTCCTGCTGGCCAGAGCACCCTCCTCAGCAAAGAGGCAAGGTACTCATGAAAGAGCTGGGAGCAGCAACTGCAGACTCAGGGGGTCTCTTCTCCCGGACCCTTATCTGGCTTCCACCCCAGGAAGCCAGGCCATTGCTACACCTACGTGGGGCTCTCTAGGGAGATGGGGCTGGGGTTGACCCTGCTTCCTTTCTGCATTTATCAAGTGCCTGTGACAGGAAAGACACCGCAGGAGGGACACTGACCTGAGGGCAGTGCAGTCCCAGTTCTTGAAATAGTGAAGTTCAGCTTCTAAACTCCTCTGTGCCTCCTTCTTGCTCTCTGTAAAATGCTGAGGTTGGAGAGATGGTGGATACAGGGCCTTTTAAGTCGAATTTCCCAGATGATTGGTTTCCAAGCTTTCTGAAAAATGAGGCCTCTTGTTAATGTTGAAAAATAGGTGGATCTCATTCTTTTTTATGACTGAACTTAAAAAATGTAATTGGATTGTTTGTAACTCAAGGGATAAATGCTATTTATTTATTTATTTATTTATTGAGACAAGGTCTCAGCTTGTCACCTAGGCTGGATTGCAGTGGCGTAATCATGGCTCACTGTAGCCTGGACCTCTCAGGTTCAGGTGACCCTCCTGCCTCAGCCTCCCGAGTAGCTGGGATTGTAGGTGTACACCACTATGCCCAGCTAATTTTTGTATTTTTTGTAGAGACAGCGCTTCACCATGTTGCCCAAACTGGTCTCAAACTCCTGGGCTCAAGCGATCCACCTGCCTCCGCCTTTCAAACTGCTGGAATTACAGGCGTGAGCCACCGTACCTGGCCTAGGCTAAATGCTTGATGGGCTTATTTTACATTGCATGCCTGTATCAAAATATCTCATGTACCCCCACACCTACTATGTACCCATAACATTTTTTAAAAATAATTTTAAAATTAAAAAAATTATGAAAATTTAAGCTTTTTTAAAAAATTATACTTCAAGTTCTAGGGTACATAATCTCGGTGGAGTACTAAGTGAATGGTAATTAAAGACTGAAGTTACTACCACTTGTCATATTTTAATTGAATTTAAAATTTACCATTGCAATCATAGAAGTCAACTCTTACTGAAAGCTTGGTCTGTGCCAAGCTCTATTCTAAAATGTATTGACCCTCCATTTATAGTTTTTGTTACTATTTCCATCCTATGGATGAAGCTGCAGAAGCCCAAGGTCACACTGCTGGGTAGTGGCAGCATTATGAGTTGTTGGGAAAATATAACTAAACCCATTATTGAGTTTCAGTAAAATAATTGAATATTATATACTTACATGAATTAATCAAATATAATTAAATATATTTCATAAGTAATTAAATATTATTAGAAATAATTCAAGGAGAAAAAAATCCCCCATCCCAGAAAACCTCTCTACAAAAGTAGATAACAAAATAGCTTTAAAATCTTTGTTTTTTTTTTTTTTGAGATAGAGTCTCGCTCTGTCGCCCGGACTGGAGTGCAGTGGTGTGATCTCAACTCACTGCAGTGTTTGCCTCCCAGGTTCAAGCGATTCTCCTGTCTCAGCTTCCGGAGTAGCTGGGATTACAGGTACTCGCCACCACGCATGGTTAATTTTTATACTTTTAATAAAGACAGGGTTTTATCATATTGATCATGCTGGTCTCAAATTCCTGACCTTAAGTGATCCACCCACGTTGGCCTCCCAAAGTGCTGGGATTACAGGCGTGAGCCACTGTGCCTGACCAAAAATCTTTTTTTTTTTTTTTTTTTAACTTATTTTAAGTTCAGGGGTACATATATGTGCAGGCTTGTTATATAGGTAAACTTGTTTCATGGGGGGTAGTTGTACAGATTATTTTGTCACCCAGGTATTAAACTAGTTATTATTGGATAAACATTAAGCCAGAATGTGATGCAAGTTAATGCCAACCTGCAAAGAGATTGTGAAAACAGAAAGAAATGTCCTCTGCTGTACAGCCTAGCAGATACAACCTACTACATACATGTTCTCAAGATAAACAGCATCTACTCCTCAAGTTAAGAGGACTTGACAGGCTAAGGCAGGTGGATCACTTGAGGTCAGGAGTTGGAGGCCAGCCTGGCCAACATGGTGAAACCCTATCTCTACTAAAAATACAACAAAATTAGCTGGGCATGGTGGCATGTGCTTGTAATCCCAGCTACCTGGGAGACTGAGGCAGGACAATTGCTTGAACCAGGGAGACATAGGTTGCAGTGAGCTGAGATGGTGCCACTGCACTTCAACCTGGGTGTCAGAGCAAGTCTCCATCTCAAAATAAATAAATAAATAATAAATAAATAAATGTAAGACCTCAAACTACAAAAATTCTAGAAGAAACCAGGAAATGCCCTTCTTGAAATTGGCCTTGGCAAATAATGTTTTGCTAAGTCCCCCAAAGCAATTACAACAAAAATTAAAATTGACAAGTGAGACCTACTTAAACTAAAGAGGTTCTGCACAGTGAAAGAAACTATCAACAGAATAGACAACCTACAGATTGGAAGAAAACATTCACAAGCTATACATCCAAAAAAAATCAAATATCCAGATTCGATAAGGAATTTAAATAAGTTAAGAAGCAATAAATCAAATAACCCCATTAAAAAATAGGCAAAGGAGATGAATAGACAGTTCTCGAAAGAAAACATACGAGCAGCCGACAAACATGAAAAATGCTCATCATCACTAGTCATCAGAGAAAGGCAAATCAAAACCACAACGCAATAGCATCTCACACAAGTCAGAATGAACATTATTAAAAAGTCAAAAAAGCAACAAATGCTGGTGAAGCTGCAGAGAAAAGGAAATGCTTATACATTGTTGGTAGCAATGTAAACTAGTTCAGCCACTGTGGAGAATAGTTTGGGGATTTCTCAAAGGACTTAAAACAGACCTACTATTCGACCCAGCAATCCCATTTGGGTAATTATATTACCCAAAGGAATATAAATCATTCTACCAAAAAGACACATGCACTCATATGTTCATCTCTATGCTGGCCACAGTAGCAAAGACCTAGGTGCCCATCAATGGCAGACTGGATAAAGAAAATGTGGTATATATACACCATGGAATGCTATGCAGCCATAAAAAAGAATAAAAGCATGTCCTTTGCAGCAACATGGTTGGATCTAGAGGCCATTATCTTAAGCAAATTAACGCAAGAGTAGAAAATAAAATATGCATGTTCACTGTTATAAGTGGGAGCTAAACATTGAGCACACATAGACATAAACTTGGGAACAATGGACATTGTGGACTACTAGAGAGGGAGGGAGGAAAGCGGATGTGGGTTGAAAAACTCCCTATCTAGTACTATGCTCACTACTTGGGTGCAATATTCCCACGTAACAAACCAACACATGTAGTTGAGATTTTAAAAAAGTATTAAAGTATAGTTTTTCAATAAGTATTTAAGTGACTTCTCTCTGCTGAATTTACTAACTTTAAAATCTGAGAAAATGTCATTGCCACACCACCAAATAAAATTATTTCGAATTTACCTTGTGAAAAATTACAACTTCTAAGAAAAAAATTTGAATTTTTACTATTTGTATGAACAAAATACATTACATGCTTGCCAATAGTTATCATCTAGCAGTACTCAGATAGATTAACTATTTAACTGGGTGTCTACAACAGAAACTGTCACTAAAGAGTCCAATTACAGCAAATTCTCAACTACCCTTATAAATGAATTAAATTACAGTCTGTGAAAGGAATGAAGATCTTACTAGACCACTGTTGTTGGTTTAGTTACCCAATTTGAGGTTAAATTTATTTCTTTAAAATTTGAAAATGGTAGAAAATAAGAAACTATGGGCAAGAGATAAAAATTAAGTTTCTAAGACAATGTTGCTGATTTGCAAAGAGATTCACCAAACTATAAGTAAATAAAAGATAATTACTTCTTTTTAATTATCTACTAATTCACAGCTAATTCCTAATGCTCTTTCTACATACATATATATACCAATATATATGTATGTGTATAATACAAGCATATAAAACAATTATTTCACAAAAGTCAGCTAGTAAAATGGCCTAATTTTTGAAATCTGAATTTATACAACAATTAAAGTAGATATGACTTTATATCATAGAAAGGATTTTTTTAACCTTGTGAACAGTATTCACCAAGAGTTTCCTTTACCTTACACATGCTAGGTATAAAAATGTATGATTTAATATTTACAAAACTTTTCAGAAAATGTACTATTTATTTGCCACTTGTAAATAACATTTAATTATCCTTCACAATAGTCCTGTGAAGCATAGTTATGAATTATGCATAAATATAATTAGATAAGGGCCTATGTAATGAGAAGTCCAACTACCAATAAATGTACTTGTCAACCTGACTATAATACCCTATCTCTATTTTTCACTTATGCCTGTCTATTACCTATTAAAGAATCTGTCTATTAGAAGCTATCCTTTTAATATTCCCCCCCAAAAATGTATTGTTGAAACAGAAAAGCAGCCATTTAATATGGGAAAATGCCCATCCATTCAAAACTTCGATAATGAGAAATGATTTTGTTAGCATTGTGCCATTTTCTTACATTTAGCAAGGAAAAAGAAAACTATTCAAATAAGAATAAAGCCTACAAATTAATGCATTCCTCTTCTCCACACAAAAAAAAATATTGTGGAATTCTAAGACTGGTAAGTGAATATGGCCACTTAAGAGAGCTGTTTATTCTCCCTTGTCTCTGTCACCCTCTCAATTAACCGATAAATGGATACGATACTTATTAACTTTTAGATGTTTACTAGATACAGTGTGACTTTCAAGAAATATGTGGCATATTTCCTCTTCACTTCCTCCAGATTTTACTGCTTTTCTTTCCTTTATTATTTCTTCATTTAAAACATTCTCAGAGAACAAAAAGCATGAGCTCAAAAATTCACTTGGAGTTCTGAAGGCAGAGAGAGGAGAATATTCCTTTATCATTCAGATTTATGCAACCAAGCAGCAACATAGCCTGAATTTATGGCCTATATCCCATTATTTCAGGGCTTCTGAGGAGGAGAACAGAAATGGAGCTAATGGAGAGGTAGGGGCTTAGACACAGGTGAGCCTGAGGAAGCGTTCATAATGGGCTAATATGTATTAGGGCTTCAGGGTCGGTGGGAGGCCCTTGAGCTTAGGCACACATCCAGCGTTCCCTGTTGGGAGCTAATATTAAGGAGTCCATAAACAGATAAATGGCGTTTGGTGGACTTAACAAATCCTGACATGAATTAGCAGTTAGCTAATCTGAGGAGGAAGTACAGAATACTAGAAAACTCTACACAATTACTTGTATAATTAGTCGCATAGGGGTATGGCAACTTTAACACTGTTTTGCTAATTTTGGGGTTTTATTCCTTTTCTGCAATAGGTGTTTATTAATTCTGAAATCAGGGGGAAATACTTCAATAGCAAAGCATCTTTATGTAGAAGTTGGTTACTAAAATGTTGTTAAACTGTACTTGTCTTATGGTTATTATATTTATAGACCTCTATCCAAAGAAGTACAATACTATTGTTTAAAAAGATCTTCTCTATATTTTATATTTAAGGGCTTCTCTTTCAGTCAGGCTGGGTAAGGCACAGATGCCTCAAACTTGAGAAGGAGTAACATATATAGGCAAATTCAGTTAGAATCTTTGGCTCTCTGACTTATGAGTTATCAATTATTTTGTGGACATGAAAATAGTTCCCACTCTGATTGAAGAAAGATAAACACAGGTGCTATGTTTGAATGTTTGTGTCCCCCCTGACATTTACATTGAAATTTAATCCAATATTAAGAGGTGGAGCCTTCAGGAGGTGATTAGACCATGTGGGGTCTACCCTCCTGGGAGGATTAGAGCCTCATATAAAGGCTCTTGGGAACTAGCTAGTCCCTTGTTTGCCTTCTGCCTGCTACCATGTGAGGATGCAGCCAAAAGACCTTCACCAGACACTGAATGCTGCTGGCATCTTCATTTTGGACTTTACAGTCTTCAGAACCGTAGGAAATAATTTTCTTTTGTTTATGAATTACCCAGTCTCAGCTATTTTGTTGTAGCAGCACAAATAGACAAAGACAAGTGTGAAAAAAAATGGTGATCTAGATTACCAATCATTCCTTGTCAAAGACATAAGTGAAATTACAATTTATTGAGCGCCTACTGTGTGCTAAGTACTATGCTACATGGCTTACATAAGTCATTTTATTTATTCCCAACAATCCAGAGAAATATTATTGATCTCATTTTAGAGATAAAGAAAGTGGAACCAGAAAGGTTTGATTACTTAATTATTGGCTTAAGGACACATAGCTAGTAGCTGTTGAAGTTGGAATCATTGATTGATCCCAAATCCGTGCTCTTTGTACTACACTACAGTGGACAGTTGGATTCTATTCCAACTGTTACAGTCAGTGACTTCAAATCAAAGCTTTTTTCTACCCTGATTTCCTATTTCACAAAACCAGTTTTATGATTTATAAAATCTATCTGTTCCTGGAGTGAATACACAAAGAGGAGAGTTGCAAATTCTAAGAAGTCTTGAAAGTCTCATCAGTGCAGTAACTAGTGTTCATCTCTGTGCACAAAAATAGGCTCTACCTTGTTTTTGTCAGATCTTGTCCTATCAATAGGCATTTATCTTTAAAGATCATAGCTTTTCAAAGTTGATAGAGGTATTTATAGAGGATCTTTCTTACTAAATACCACATGAAAGGCAAATAAAATCTTGAGACCCTAAATTCACTATGCCAAAGGGAACAGTTAAGCTTCAGAACTGAGTCGTGCAAAACCATCTCCCATTTTGTTCTTAAATAGTAGCTGTGAAGATAGGATGCCACGCATCTTCCCAGGGAGCCCACCTCACAATTTTCTCACAAGAAAATTCCTTGTGGGCCGCAAGATCTTTATCCTAAAAGAGAGTTCTGTTGAATTCCACCCTGACGATGTAAATCAGCAGCTTATTGTTACAGGTATGGATAAAGACTGAACTAAGAGTCATTCCCCCCTCACCCGAGACAAATGCATATCTGATTGTGTCCTCTATTCTATGTTTATCTTATGTAAAAATGCAGATTCACTGAGTGGAGAGGAATGCGTAGTTGACCATTCCTCTACCCCTCTTTTCAGATGCAAAATGTGAATATAGTGAATGCTAATCTAGGCCTCAAAAGAACGCACCCACTTGTCTTATTGATCTACCGTCCCCCTTTTGCTTTTCTCTTTCCCCTTCTTTCCCCTTTAATTATTGAAGTACCAAACCCTCTTTGGAAAAAGTATAGGCCACCGATCCTACTGTGGCTTGTGTCTCTTTTTCCCTGGGTATGTTCTCAATGGCAGCAAAATAAACCTCTAAATTGATGGAAACGTGCCTCAGTCATTGTTCTTTGGTTTTACAAGAACAACTTTCTCTCCAAATCCTAACATATTGTTAGAGTTTGAGGAGGTTAAAAAATGACACTCTTATTGGTACAATAATTGATAGAAAGAAATTATTTAGGCAGGTAGTGAGGGCAAGAAAGTCCTTGGCAGAGCTTCCCTTCTAACAAAAAGCAGCCAAAGAAATGATTTTTTTTCTTTTTTTCTTTTTCTTTTCTTTTCTTTCTTTTTTTCTTTTTCTTTTCTTTTTTTTTTTTTGAGACAGAGTCTCACTGTTGCTCAGGCTGGAGTGCAGTGGTGTGATCTTGGTTCGTTGCAACCTCCACCTCCTGGGTTCCAACAATTCTCCTGCCTCAGTCTCCCAAGTAGCTGGGACTATTGGCACATGCCACCACTCCTGGCTAGTTTTTTTGTATTTTTAGTAGAGATGGAGTTTCACCATGTTAGCCAGGATGGTCCTAATCTCCTGACCTCGTGATTTGCCTGCCTCAGCCTCCCAAAGTGCTGGGATTACAGGCATGAGCCACCGCACCTGGCCTCATTTTTTCTTTTTTTTTCCCTAACAAAGAGCATACAGAAATATTAAGCTGGAAACTTGCATGGGGGGATGCCTGCAGCTACACCAAAAGAAAAGGTGTACCTGGGGGCCAGGCATGTCCACCATGGAAGCTCCATCTTCCCTTTTTTGTTAGCACATGTACAGTAAGAAAGAAATGGGCAGCATGGTGCAGCTCAGGCCAGAGAGAGTAGCTACTTGTCCTCACTCAAAATAACATATTCTGAATTTAGATTTTCTTTCACCTGTCACTGTTACTGTCCTAGCATCACATTCCTTGGATTCTCTGAATGCCTTATTGCATTCCACACAAAAATGATGTGTTCTCCAACCAAGGAGGTCACCTCACAGTGCTAGTGGAGTCTTATGGATAGTGGTAATGCTCAAGGAATCCAGTGACCTTGCCATGTTTCACCATCTAGGATCAGCTGGTCTTATACAATATCACTATGATCTATTGAAATCTTAGGACCAGCTCAAGTTGGGAGACATCTTTAGAGGCTCAGGTGCTCCTCTGAAAAATGGCCTCCAAACCATTTTTCTCCCAGACTAAAATTTCAGTTAATAAAATACGTGAAGATGAAGCTCTCACAGTTGCACTTAATAATTCACACTCAAAATTTAGCTTCTCAACCCTGCAAACTAGGCATTACTGATTTAGGGGTTTTAGAGCCCTGGAGAGATCAAGTCTTCCTACTGCAACTTCTGCTTCCTGCGGTGGTTCTCTTCTTCCCTAGCTGGGCTGAAAGACTCCGGTAGTCCACTTGTAGCAGCCACAGGCTGAACTCTCTAAAATCTGTTCTTGTTTTTGTTTTTTTAAATACCCAGCCAACTGGCCAAAAAACCCCCCCCCCCCCCCGCCCCCCGCCGTAAAACTATCAATTAAAACTCTCAGGAGGTAACAGACTGCAGGGTGAAGTGAAAAGAGAAGGAAGGAAGGGAGGAAAATACTCTAGAGTGAGAAAGTGGAGTTCCTGGGCAACTAGCTTTATATAAAAGGCAAGTATGTACTAGGAAAATCTGTCATTGATTTCCCATTTATCTGCTGTGCCATAAACCTCAGTCAACTCTTATAGTAACTCTTCATGTCTCCAACAAACACCCAGAATCCTGCAAAATGAATGACCAGAATCCATCTACGGCATTGAGAGCTGTAAGGGCAAGGAGAAGTTAGTGTAACACCTCCCTCTCACCTTTTCCCTCCCCTACACTTCTATTTAGATTACTCTTTATTAGACTTTCTTTTTGCAATCAGCATAGTAATGTGCCAAAATCACACATCGTCTCATGGCTGTGGGGTGGTCTTTATTTTATGTCAGTTACCAATTCGTTACAGAGAACATAATTCCCACTTCATAAACTTCAGTTATCTAAGGAATTTTGGGTTTTCCATTCTTATCTAGAAGGCAAGAAGGGTTGTTATGAATAATCACAGTGAAGATATGTACAAGTAAAACTGCTCAAGCACCCATTCTGTTTAGCAGAAGTGAGACAGGTATGCAGTGAAGTGAGACAGGTAGCAGAAGTGAGACAAGTGAGACAGGGGCAATGTAAGGAATTAATTTATATTCAATTCTAAAGCTGAACGATGGGGACAAGCCATGTCACATGGTCCACAACTGCCGCAGGAGCTCAGTTATTTTGGATTACATTTTCAATCCAGGGTATATAGTAAAAAATTTTGGCATAGATGCCAACATCGGCTCTCAAAACACATCCATCCGCAAAAGACAGGATTCCTTGAAGTATCCCGTTGCAGATTGCCGGGGCAGCAGAAACTTCCTGCCAGGAAAACAATGATAACAGCAACAGAAAAGCAGGTTATCTTTCTGGCAAGACAGAAGGAAGAAAATGGGAAAATTAAAGCATGGAGAGTATTTTACCTTGCAGGGCTGCCTCCTTCCTGGCACGATGCCCACACACAGCATATTTTCCTTGATGTTGTAGGTTTGATAGGCATCGCGGCACTGAGGCTTGGAGATTACAGAGATGTTCACAGTTTGCAGTGAATCAGGCTCCTTGTCTAAAGAAAAGACAGAAGTCAAACTTCCTTAAGAGTTCTCTTAGGTATTAAACCTTCTTTTAAAAAACTTTTCTTCTCCTACCATCAGAAATTAGAAGAGATCAAACATTCAGAGAAATCAGAACTGTGGCAGTTAGGACAACGAAGGTACAGGAGATGATCAGATTAACAATTTCTTATGATGCAAATGTCTGACCTTATAAAAGCGATCAAATTCTTGGAAGTTGTATGTAAATATGAGACACTCCTGCAATGAAATGAAACACTTTGTTTTAAACTTTTTTGGGCACAGTGGCTCACGCCTGTAATCCCAGCACTTTGGGAGGCCGAGACAGGCAGATCACCTGAGGTCAGGAGTTTGAGACCAGCTTGGCCAACATGGTAAAACCCTTTCTCTACTAAAAGTAGAAAATTACCTGGGTGTGGTGCTGAGGGCCTGTAATCCCAGCTACTTGGGAGGCAGGAGAATCACTGGAATTTGAGAGGTGGAGGTTGCTGTGAGCTGAGACCCTGCCATTGCACTCCAGCCTGGGTGACAAGAGTGAGACTCCATCTCAA
>NW_016809984.1:1779752-1805259 GCF_001698545.2 Rhinopithecus bieti
GCCTGTAATCCCAGCACTTTGGGAGGCCGAGACAGGCAGATCACCTGAGGTCAGGAGTTTGAGACCAGCTTGGCCAACATGGTAAAACCCTTTCTCTACTAAAAGTAGAAAAATTACCTGGGTGTGGTGCTGAGGGCCTGTAATCCCAGCTACTTGGGAGGCAGGAGAATCACTGGAATTTGAGAGGTGGAGGTTGCTGTGAGCTGAGACCCTGCCATTGCACTCCAGCCTGGGTGACAAGAGTGAGACTCCATCTCAAAAAAAAAAAAAACAAAAAAAAAACTTTTCTCGAAATTTAAACATTCAAAGTTTCCTTTGACATGTAATTTTTAGAGTTTGGAGGAATTTACAGATACCTGGCCTACTTTCTCATTTGTCAGGTCAAAACAAAACCAAGTATCTGCACAAAAAAGTCACTGAAAAAACAGTTTTCTTAAACATATAAAGCTAGTATGTGGTAAAGCTGGGATTTAAAACTGGGTTTCCTGGTTCCTAATTAAAGTTCTTTTCTTTGTGTCAATGGTCCACAAATACTGTGAACTGTGCACACTTATAACAAAATTTGTCCAATCTGAAACAAAATGAGAAAAACAACAAAGTAGTATGAACACATGTGGCACATGTTCTTTCCACGGATGTTTCTTTGGGAAGAAGTGCTGAATTTTAAGATTTTTTTTAATAATGGAGGAGTATGTTTAATGTTTTTATTTGAAAATAATGTATTAGTTCTTGAAAAGAAAATGTTTGAGATCCTTCACTTTATTTTCCAAGCAATAATTTCATGGCTAACCATTTCTTTTGGGAATACTTCCGTAGGAAATTCTTACTTAACTACTTCATGAGCCAGATAAAAATAAGATGCATTTTTTTTGAAGTTATATCTCATTTTGACCCACGTGCCATAACCCAGATGCATCAAACATACTGCTCACCAGAAGGACATTTGGCTCTTTCCAAAAATCAAATTGACTCTCAGAGGACAAATAATTTCTACTTCTTAATATATTCAAGAAAATGTGCTCCAAATCTGAAGGTATTTACTAAGGAGTAGATTTAAAAGGCTTGAATCATGGCAACAATGATAGAATAAGTGTATATCTGCCCATTGGCTTCTATAAAAAGAAAGTAGTGATGGATAGATGAATGTAACCTGACAGGTTTGTTTCAAATAAATCTCCTTTTCATACTGCAGTATCTAGTGTATGATGTGTATTATACATACTCAAACTTATGAGTAAAGTTGCATTAATAATTATTCATGGGGGATTATATCATTGTTCTATTTTGCTAATAGGTAATCAACTCCCCTTCACCACTACTCTCAACTCTCATAATTAACAACTATAGGCAGTTAATTAGGGTTTGCATAAAAATTTGGAGATGGGGTAATGGGCAGATGGGGATTCAACTTAGAAAACAGAAAGCTGCCTTGAGTTGTGGGAGTTTTTTATGGAATATGAAATATGAGGCATAGAAGAAAGTTTAGATAGAATATCTAGTTCAAGAGTTTCAATTTATGTATAGAAGACTTCTATTGATAAAATAATGGGAACCCTTTGTCAGTTTTCTGAAGAAATGAGTGAATGCTTAGAATGTTACCAATTAAAAATGTTTATTTCAGAAGTTCTTCTTAAAATTTTAACTGTGTATCTTTATTACAATCTTTCATAAGGAAGTTCTATCTCATTTAGTAAAATATGATGCATTTATTTTACATTTAATACATTGATATTTATTTCAAGTTGCTTTATTGCCTGAAATGGTTTGAAAATACACAACGTAGTAGTCTGCTTTATTTTAGAGTTAAGGAAATTGAGGCTCCAAGGCAAAATGATCTGCTGTCACATGGAAAATTAGGATTAGAATACAAATGTTTTCTTTCCACTAAAACCACTTCTATCATATATGAAAGAAAAAATGATAGAAAGATACAGTGAGTGAGTAAAAACCCAAAAACCTTGAAGCACTCCTTCGGTGAGGTACAGAGAAAAGGAAAGGGGAGAAAGAGGATGAATAAAGAGGTTAGAAGAAAGCTTCACTAGGCAGAATTGAAGAAGCCAAGAGTTGCGAAGGTGTAGAAGCATGTCTAATTCTGAGAGAACATTGTCTTGAACTCACAGATATCACACACGTTGTAGCTCCAGGTGGAGACAGAGCACATGGTATTCTCAGAGATAGTTTGGTAGGGCAGGTTGGCTAGTTTCACATAGTCATTGAGTTCAGCCTCTGTTTTCAGCTTGATGAGCATGATGTCATGATCAATAGACGTGATTGAGAAGCGTGGGTGATGAATCATCTTCTCATAGCCAATCACTTGCAGATGGTTTTCACTGGAGTCTGCTGGGATTGTAACCCCCAGTATCACCCGAAGCTTTCTGGAACAATATAGACATTTATGAGTGGACTTAACAGAGATGGCTTCTCCATCTTTATGAGCCTATATTATTATATTATTCCTCCCTACAGACCTTCTTCTGTACCCTCCTATGTCTCCCAAAGGCCTTTCTAATCCCATTTAATCTCAGTCTGTGCCCAACCTGAGAACCCAAAGAATGGAGTACCTTTGAAGGCTTATCACTCACGGTAAATTGCAGTGTGCAGCTGTGATCACCCAAAGTGGGTGGATCAGGACTCCAGCGCAGGGCAAGTAGTCAGATTTCAAGTAGACCAAGTAGGGAGGAGTGGGACTGACTGTGTAATCTGGATTAAAGGCCAAAGCAACTAGAAAGAGAAGCATAGAAAAGAAATTCCAAGATTTCTCAGTCATCACTAGAAGAACTTCAGGAAAGTCATTTAATAGGCTCCAAGTTCCCCTACCCTTTTCTGTAAACTAAATCTGTAAAATGACTTACTTTGTTCTAAAACATGAAGAAAATGATAAATGGTAGAAACATATCTCTTTTGAAAAACAAAAAGTGTTTGGCTTTTTCGTTGTCAATAAAGTCTTTCAAATTAAATGTTAAACTTTCTTAAATACCTTCCACAATTTAGTGGGTTGTATGCTAAGTCAACGCATTTTTTTTTTTTTTTTTTACTATTTTAGAAATTTTAGAATGCTTTAATAAGTCTTATCTCTTTTTCCAACAACAACTCAAGACAGAATTATATAAGTATCATGACAAGAACAGACCAAATGCTAAGAGTCTAAGGAGGGGAAAGATAAGTTATTGTTTTAACAAATATACATTGAGCACCTAATATACGTCAAGCTCTGTTTTAGGAGCTTGGGCTAAATAGTGAACAAAGTAGATATTCCTGCTCTCATTTACTACGATTAATGAATATATTCAGTAATAATAAACACAACACACAAATAAATTATGTAGGATATTAAATGGTGATTAGTGCTCTGGAAAAACATGCAAGTAAACTATATATGATGTTAAATGTTGATTAGTGCTATGGAAATAAAAGTAGGACAGGGAAAGAGAGAAAGGTATTACCAATTGTGTGTTGGGGGAGAAGGAAGGGTATAAGGCAGTATTTGTTTATTGTTTGTTTGAGACAGGATCTCACTCTGTTGCCCAGATTGGAATGCAGTGGCAAGATCAGGCTCACTGCAGTCTCAACTTCCTGGGCTCAAGCAATCCTCCTGAGTAGCTTGGACTACAGGTGTGTGCCACTACATCTGGCTAATTTTTAAATTTTTGAATTTTTTTTATAGAGATGGAGTCTTGCTATGTTGCCCAGGCTGGTCTCAAACTCTTGGGCTCAAGTGATCCTCCCATCTCAGCTTCCCAAAATGCTGGGATTATAGGCGTGAGCCACCACATCCAGCCTCAGGTAGTATTAAACCAGTCATCAGAGTAGAACTTCATGGGCAATGTTGAACAATAACATGAAGATGGGGGAAGTTGCATAGTCAAATATCTGGGTGAAGGGACTCCAGGCAGAGGAAACAGCTGCAACATGGGTCCTGAGGCTTATGTCAGTTATGTCACAGAGGCCATGGCTGCTGACCCAGAGTGAATGAAGGGGAGCAGAGCAGGAAAGGGGCTCAAAGGTGAATGGAGGGTTTTGTAGACCATTGTAAGAACTCGGCCTTGTTTTCTGAGTACAAATGGAGCCACTCAAGGATTTGTGCAAAGAAGTGATGACAGTCTCCTCATGGAGAACCTGTAGAGTGCAGAAGTATAGAGGTAGAGGGATCTGTTAGGAGAATAAGTTGCTAATCCAGGCAAGAGGTGGTGGCTTGGATCATTGTGAGCAGCGGAGACGGCGAGATGTGATTGGATTTAGGATACATTTAGAAGATAAAGCCAATAACGTTTTTCAAAGAGATCAAATGTGGGGTATGAGAGAAAGAGAAGATTTATGAATAAACCTGGGTTTATGCCTGAGTAACAGGAACTGTGCCAGGAGATATCTGACTTTTCAATGTTCTGCTGTGCCCTCTGTGGTACAGAACATCAATTCTGTTGCAGGCAGGTCCAGAGTCAGCTCTTAGGAGTGGGTCTGGTATTTGAGTGACAATGTCCACACCTCCCCCAAAAGTACACAAGCAATCCTCCTGCGGCAGGCAGGCAGGCACTATCACAGGAGGATACTTGATGGGAATGGGGCAGTGGGGAGGGACAGAGCACCATTCTACACTTGAGTTCTGGAATGACACCTCTCGCCATTACCCATCGTTCATGCTTTTCCCAGGATTTCTCTTTGGTGAGTAAAGAGACAAATATGCACACACTCACCAGTCAGATTCAAGAGCGCCCAAAGGACGATGAACTTCATGTTGATGTTGAAAGCCCAGTTTAGCTGCAGTCTCTGGAAAACATGGAAGAGAGAGAAAACGACTAAATAAAATAAAGCAAGTTCCTGAATTGGAAAAATATATCATCTGAATTATTTTAGTAGCAAGATTCAGTTTTAGAAATGGTGTCCATTACTCAGAGGAGGGCGTAGTGTAGTACGTCAGAGAGATAAGAATAGAATCAAGTGATTGGTCCCCAATACGGTTGAAATGATTCTGGAATTCAGAGTTCTGCACTCCGTCTTCAGGGAAGAAAGTATTAAAGCTAAGATAAGTTGAAGTTCATGATGTCTCTATAGCCACCTCCTGTCTGGTCTCCTTTTTGCCAGCCTTGGCAGGCAGGTGCCCCTCTAAACTATGTGTGGGCTGCTGCCCCTCCTGTCTGTGTGATGCTATCCCCCACTATGAGATGGTATTTTTCTCCAGTGGACATAACGTAGCCCTGTAGAGCTGACATTGCTTCCTCTGCCTGACATTAAACTCCTCTTCAAAATACATTAACTTTTCCTTCATGTCACTGTTTATCCATTTATTCTGTGAACCAACCTGCAAATTATTTATCTTATGTATCTAATTTGTGCTAGGATCTGTGCTTGCTGTTGGGGTTGCCTCAGTTTAAGGACTTCTTCCTTACCTTCCAAGGGCTTACAGACTAGTGGGAAAGATACTTAAGCTGATGGTTATGAAACATAGTATTCAGGGCTAAAAATTGAGATATGCCACAGACTAGATATAAATATTTGCAATACACATATCTGCTAAATAATTCATGTATAAGCAAATATTAAAATTCAACATTAAGAAAACAACACAACCTAAAAGTGGGCCAAAGATCCTTACCAAATGTTTTAGTCTGCTTGGACTACCATAAAAAAATACCACAGTCTAGGTGTCTGGCACGACAGATAACTTACTTTCTTATAGTTCTGGAGGTCAGAAGTCCATGATCAAGGTGCTGTCAAATTCAGTTTCTAGTGAGGCCTCTCTCCCTGGCTTGTGGATGATCACCTTTTTATCGTGTCCTCACATGGCCTTTCCTCTGTGCACACAGAGAGAGAGAGGGAAAGAAAGCTCTCTGGTGACTCTTTTTATAAGGACACAAATCCTATTGGATCAGGGTCCCAACCTTCTAACCTAATTTAGCCTTAATTAGTTCCTTTTAGGCCCTATCTTCAATACAGTTGCATTAAGGTTTAGGGCTTCAAACAGATATATTTTGCAGTGATGGAGAAGATAACGCCAGAGAATATAAACAGATGGTAAATGGCATATGAAAAAATTCTTAACTTAATATGTCATTAGGGAATTACAACAACAATGGGATACCACTACATACCCTGTGGAAAGGCTTAAATCCAAAGAGTGAAAAAAAACAGATGCTAGTGAGGATATGAAGTATCAGGAACTGATGCTGGTGAGAATTTATTGCTGATGAGAGTGCCAAATGGTACAATCACTTTAGAAAATAGCTTGGAAGTTTCTTATTAAGCTCAATATAACCTTACTATATGATACAGCTATTACACTTCTTGATACACCAAAAGATTTGAAAACCTGTCTTCACAAAAAATCCTACACATAAATATTTGTAGTATCTTTGTTCAAAGTTGCCAAATCTTGGAAGCAACCAACATGTCCTTCAATAGACAAATGGATAAAGCAAAGTGTGATTCATCCATATAATGAAATGTTATTCAGAGATTTTATGATTTATAAAACTTAACTCTCAAGTCATGAAAAGACAACGAGTAAACTTATATGCATATTGCTAAGTGAAAAGAGCTAGTCTAAGAAGATTATATACCATATAATTTCATTTATATGACATTCTAGGGAAGGCAAAGCTATGAAGACATATGTGTGTGCAAGAACCTTTTTCCTATAATGACTTATTTTCCTCTGGATAGATACCGAGCAGAGCAGTGGGACTGCTGGATCAAATGGCAGATCTACTTTCAGTTCTTTAAGGAATCTCCACACTGTTTTCCACAGTGGTTGTACTAGTTTACAATCCCACCAACAGAGTAAAAGTGTTCCCTTTTCACCACATCCATTTCAGCATCTATTATTTTTTGATTTTTTGATTATGGCCATTCTTGCAGGAGTAAGGTGGTATCACACTGTGGTTTTGGTTTGCATTTCCCTGATCACTAGCGATGTTGAGCATTTTTTTCATATGTTTTTTGGTCATTTGTATGTATTTTTTTAAGAATTATCTATTCATGTCCTTAGCCCACTTTTTGATGGGATTGTTTTTTTCTTGCTGATTTGTTTGAGTACCTTGTAGATTCTGAATATTAGTCCTTTGTCAGATATATAGATTGCAAAGATTTTCTCAGGGTTGTCTGTTTACTCTGCAGATTATTTCTTTTGCTGTGCAGAAACTTTTTAGTTTAATTAAGTACCATCTATTTATCTTTGTTTTTGTTGCATTTGCTTTTGGGTTCTTGATCATAAAGTCTTTGTCTAAACCAATGTCTAGAAGGGTTTTCCTATATTATCTTCTAGAAATTGTACGTTTTCAGGTCTCAGATTTAAGTCTTTGGTCTGTCTTGAGTTGATTTTTGTGTAGAGTGAGAGATGAGACCAGTTTCATTCTTCTACATGTGACTTACCAATTATCCCAGTGCCATTTGTTGAATTGGCTGTCCTTTCCCCACTTTATATTTTTGTTTACTTTGTCGAAGATCAGTTGATTATAAGTATATGGCTTTATTTCTGGGTTCTCTATTCTGTTCCATTGGGCTATATGCCTATTTTTATGCCAGGAACATTCTGTTTTGGTGACTATGATCTTATAGTGTAGTTTGAAGTCAGGTAACGTGATACCTCCAGATTTGTTCTTTTTGCTTAGTCTTGCTTTGGCTATGTGGGCTCTTTTTTGGTTCCACATGAATTTTAGGATTACTTTTTCTAGTTCTGTGAAGAATGATGGTGGTATTTTGGTGGAAATTGAATTTGTAGATTGCTTTTAGCAGTATGATCATTTTCACAATATTTATTCTACTCATCCATGGGCATGGAATGTGTTTTCATTTGTTTATGTCTTCTATGATTTCTTTCAGCAGTGTTTTGTAGTTTTCTCTGTCGAGGTATTTCACCTCCTTGGTTAACTATATTCTTTTGTGTGTGTGTGTGTGTGTGGCTATTATAAAAGGGATTGAGCTCTTGATTTGATTCTCAGCTTGGTTGCTGTTGGTGCATAGCAGTGCTACTTATTTGTGTACATTAGTTTTGTGTCCTGAAACTTTGCTGAATTCATATAGCAGTTCTAAGAGCTTTTTAGATGAGTCTTTAGGGTTTTCTAGGTATACGATCATGTCATCAGCAAACAATGAGAGTTTGATTTTCTTATTACTAATTTGGATGCCATTTATTTCTTTCTCTTGTCTGATTGCTCTGGCTAGGATTTTCAGTACTATGTTGAATAGAAGTGATGAAAGTGGGCATCCCTGTCTTATGCCAGTTCTTAGAAGGAATGCTTTCAACTTTTCCCCATTCAGTAGAATGTTGGCTGTGGGTTTGTTATAGACGGCTTTTATTACCTTAGGGTATGTCCCTTCTATACCACATTTTGCCAGTTTTGCTAAGGGTGTTAATCATAAGGAGATGTTGGATTTTGTCAAATGCTTTTTCTGCATCTACTGAGATAATCATGTTATTTTTGTTTTAATTCTTTTTATATGACATATCACATTGGTTGACTTGCAGATGTTAAACGATCCCTGCATCCTTAGTATGAAACCCACTTGATCATGGTGGATTATCTTTTTAATATGCTGTTGGATTCTGTTAGCTAGTATTTTGTTGAGGATTTTTGCATCCATATTCATCAGGGATATTGGCCTGTAGTTTTCTTTTTTGTTATGTCCTTTCCTGGTTTTGATATTAGGGTGAAACTGCCTTCGTAGAATGATTTAGAGAGGACTCCCTTTTTGGAATAGCATCAACATCTTTTGGAATAATGTCAGTAGGATTGGTACCAATTCTTCTTTGAATGTCTGATAGAATTCAGCTGTGAATCTATCTTCTATCTGATCCTGGACTTTTTTTGTTGGCAACTTTTTAATTAACATTTCAATCTTACTGCTTGTTATTGGTCTGTTCAGAGTTTCTATTTCTTCTTGATTTAATCTAGGAGGGTTGTATATTTCCAGGAATGTATCCATCTCCTCTAGATTTTCTAGTTTATGCATGTGAAGGTGTTCATAGTAGCCTTGAATGATCTTTTGTATTTCTGTGGTATCAGTTGTAATGTCTCCCATTTCATTTCTAGTTGAGCTTATCTGTATCTTCCCTTTTCTTTTCTTGGTTAATCTCACTAATGATCTATCAATTCTATTTACCTTTTCAAAGAACCAGGTTTTTTTTTCATTTATGTTTTGTATTTTCTTTTGTTGTTATTTCCATCTCATTTACTTTTGCTCTAATCTTGGTTATTTCTTTTCTTCTTCTGGGTTTGGGTTAGGTTTATTCTTGTTTCTCTAGTTCCTTGAGGTGTAACCTTAGATTGTCTATTTGTGCAATTTCACACTTTTTGATGTAGGCATTTAATTCTATGAACTTTCCTCTTAGCACCTCTTTTGCATATATCTGAGGTTTTGATAGATTGTGTCACTATTATTGTTCGGTTCAAAGAATGTTTAGGCTGGGCGCGGTGGCTCAAGCCTGTAGTCCCAGCACTTTGGGAGGCCAAGACGGGTGGATCACGAGGTCAGGAGATCGAGACCATCCTGGCTAATACGGTGAAACCCCATCTCTACTAAAAAATACAAAAAACTAGCCGGGCGATGAGGCAGGCGCCTGTAGTCCCAGCTACTTGGGAGGCTGAGGCAGGAGAATGGCGTAAACCCGGGAGGCGGAGCTTGCAGTGAGCTGCGATCCAGCCACTGCACTTCAGCCTGGGCGGCAGAGCAAGACTCTGTCTCAAAAAAAAAAAAAGAATTTTTAAAATTTCATCTTGATTTCATTGTTGATCCAGTGATTGTTCAGGAGCAGGTTATTTAATTTCCATGTATTTGCATGATTTGGGGAGTTCCTTTTGGAGTTGATTTCCAATTTTATTCCACTGTGGTCTGAGAGGGTACTTGATATAATTTCGATTTCCTTGAATTTGTTGAGATTCGTTTTGTGACCTATTATATAGTCTATCTTAGAGAAAGTTCCATATACTGATGAAAAGAATATATATTCTGCAGTTGTTGGGTAGAATGTTCTGTAAATATCTGTTAAGTCCATTTGTTCTTGGGTATAATTTAAGTTCATTTTTTTGTTGTTGTTGACTTTCTGTCTTGATGATCTGTCTAGTGCTGTCAGTGGAGTATTAAAGTCCCCCCACTATTATTGTGTTGCTGTCTATCTCATTTCTCAGGTCTAGTGGTAATTGTTTTATAAATTCGGAAGCTCAGGTGTTAGCTGTGTATGTATTTAGAATTGTGATATTTTCCTGTTTGACTAGTCCTTTAAAAAAGTTACGTAATGTCACTCTGTCTTTTTAAACTGCTGTTGCTTTAAAGTTTGTTTTGTTTGATATAAGAATAGCTACTCCTACTCACTTTTGGTGTCCATTTGCATGGAATATCTTTTTCCACCCCTTTACCTTAAGTTTATGTGAGTTCTTATGTGTTTGGCGAGTCTCTTGAAGACAGCAGATAATTTGGTGAGTTCTTATCCATTCTGCCTTTCTGTGTCTTTTAAGTGGAGCATTTAGGCCATTTATATTCAATGTTGCTATTGAGATGTGAGGTACTATTCTATTCGTCATGCTATTTATTGTCTGAATACCTTTTTTTTAAAAAAATTGTGTTATTGTTTTAAGGGTCCTGTGATATTTATGCTTTAAGGAGTTTCTATTTTTGTGTATTTCAAGGATTTGTTTCAAGATTTAGAGCGCCTTTTAGCAGTTTTCTTGTAGTGCTGGCTTGGTAGTGGCAAATTCTCTTAGCATTTGCTTGTCTGAGAAAGACTGTATCTTTCCTTCATTTATGAAGCTTAGTTTCACTGGACACAAAATTTTTACCTGATAATTGTTTTGTTTATGAGGCTAAAGATAGGACCCCAATCCTTTCCAGCGTGTAGGATTTCTGTTGAGAAAACTGCTGTTAATCTGATAAATTTTCTTTTGTAGGTTACCGGATGCTTTTGCCTCATGACTCTTAAGATTATTTCCTTTGTTTTGACTTTAGATAACCTGATGAGCATGTGCCTAGGCAATAATCTTTTTGTGATGAATTTCCCAGATGTTCTTTGAGCTTCTTATTTTTGAATGTCTAGATCTCTATCAAGGCCAGGAAAGTCTTCCTCAATTATTCCTTCAAATATGTTTCCAAACTTTTAGATTTCTATTCCTCCTTGGGAACACCAATTATTCTTAGGTTTGGTTATTTAACATAATCCCAAACTTTTTGGAGGCTTTGTTCATTTTTTTTTAATTCTTTTTTCTTTGTCTTTGTTGGATTGGGTTAATTTGAAAGCCTTTTCTTCAAGCTCTGAAGTTCTTTTTTCTATGCATTTGATTCTGTTGCTGAGAGTTTCCAATGCATTTTGCATTTCTCTAAGTGTGTCCTTCATTTCCAGAAGTTGTGATTGTTTTTGATTTATGCTATCTGGAGATTTTTCCAATCATATCCCGTATAACATTTTGCTTTCTTTAAGTTGGACTTCACCTTTCTCTGGTGCCTCCTTGATTGGCTTAATAATCAACCTTCTGAATTCTTTTCCTGGCAATTCAGAGATTTTTTTTCTTGGTTTGGACCCATTGCTGGTGATCTACTATGGTCTTTTGGGGGCATTAAAGAACCTTGTTTTGTCATATTACCAGGTTTGTTTCCTGTTTCCTTCTCATTTGGGTAGACTATGTCACTGAGAATATCTGGGACTCAGGGGCTACTGTTCAGATTCTTTTGTCCCATGGGGTGCTCCCTTGATGCAGTGCTCTCCCCTTTCCTCTAGGGATGGGGCTTTCTGAGTCCTGAACTGCACTGATTGTTGTTTCTCTTCTGGATCTAGCCACTCAGAGGAGCTTCCAGGCTCCAGGCTGGTACAAAGAGTTCTGTGATGTGATCTGTATTCAGGTCTCTCAGCTGTGGGTACCAGCACCTGCTCCAGTGGAGGTAGCAGGGAGTGAAGTGGACTCTGTGAAGGTCCTTGGTTGCATTTTTGTTAAGTGCACTGGTTTTGTGTTGGTTGGCCTCCAGCCAGGAGGTGGTGCTTTTAGGTGCACATTAACTATGATTGCATAAGAACAATACAAGCTTTCCCTAGGGTCACCTTTGGATAAGTATTCAGGTTTCTCAGGCCATAGAGCTCCCAAGAGATTATATCCTTTGTCTTCAGAGTTCCTCGGCTATCCCACAGAGCCTGCAGTGGCAATCCACCTCCTTCAAAGGGTCTGTGGATTCTCTTGGCTTTCCTGTTATGTTCCTGCAGTAGTTCTTGGAGAAAAAGTTCATGATGTGGGCATCCACTTTCTGTTGTGTCCCTCCCAGTGGGAGCTGCAAACTAGTCCTGCTCCTGTCCACCATTTTTTCTTGAACTCCTCCTAAATGTGTATTTTTATTAAGCCATTAAATTTGTAATGTTTTTACACAGCAATAGAAAACTAATACAAATGCATACTGGATGCTGGCATTGTATTCGATACTGATGATTCCATGGCAAGGGAGATGAGAAGCTTGCTCTCATACATCACAATGCTTAATGAAGGGGAGACAGATGTAATAAGAATAATCATCGTGAATGTCAAAAGAAAAGGGAGGTAGAGAAGCATGTCACAGGACCCTAATATAAAGTCAGAAGAAGACCTCCTTTGGGAAGTGAAATTTGAGACTTGAAGGATGAGTACAAGTTAGCCAAATGAAGAGTTGGGGAAGAAATCTCCAGGTGGATGAACCAGAGCTCCAAGGAGAACATGGAATGTAAAAAAGAGAATGGAGAGAGAGACAGGCAAGGAGACACAGATAGGAGAATCCTATGAAACAGACTTTGCAGGATTTGTCAAGTAAGAACTGCCTGCAAAGGAGATAGAGGAGGCAACCAGAGAGTAGGTCAAAGAAACATGTCCTTGGGTTCTGTACTTTAGACGAACGAGGCTTTGTTTTCCTTAAACAATAACAGGAAGAAGGTGATAGATAGGGAAAATTGGAGATAATCAATAAAGCAAGTCCATGAGGAAGTCAGAGAAGATGGGGTCCATTTCACAGGTAGAGATAGAGGCTATAAATAATGAAGTCTTGCTTCCAATATAGCAGGAAGAATGAAAAAGAAAAAAGGTGGGGGAAAGCAGGTATGTTTGCAGTTTTGGTGACGGCAATTTCAGGGAGGTATGTTCTGCTGGTTTCGACTTTTCCCTACTCACACACTAGAGGTCATCTGCTAAAAGTGAGCATTGAAAGTTTGAGGAGAGAGGAGAGGGTTTGAAATTGCTGCTGCGGAGAATTATACAAACAATTTACTTGGAGAAGATAGGATTGCCAATAAGTGCTAAAAATGTAATTCAAGAGTTACAAGAAGTGATTAGTTGAGCTCTATAATCCTAAGCGAATTAACACAGGAACAGAAAACTAAATATTTCATGTTCTCACTTATAAGTGGGAGCTAAACATTGAGCACACATGGACATAAACACAAGAACAATAGACACTGCAGATTACTAGAAGTGAGAGGGAGGGAGAGGGGCATGGGTTGAAAAACTACCTACCAGGTACTATGCTTACTCCCTGGGTGATGGGATCCATACCCCAAACCTCAGCATAACACAATATACCCATGTAACATACCTACACTTGTCCCCCGACATCTAAAATAAAAGTTGAAATTAACAAAAAAAAAAACCTCTGGCACAAATACAGACATGATTCATTAAGGGTGCTTTGGGCAGTGAGTCAGAGACAGGAAACTGGGGAAAATGTGAGAGAAGACTGGCAAACCGAGGGTAGAGATTACAGAAAAAAAGTCATACAGAGAATGAAATGGCCTTAGTATCTAGATTTGAGAAAAAAGAAAATTTCTGTGAATGGGCCAGAACAAGCTATTGGTCTTAGATGCACCTAAGCTCTCTGGTTTTGGTTGTTATTGTTGTTTGAGAGACAGGGTCTTGCTCTGTCACCCAGGCTGGAATTCAGTGGCACAATAATGACTCATCGCAGTCGTGACCTCTTCCCCTGTCAGCCTCCCATGAGTTAGGAGTTTTTTTTATTACTGTTTTATGTAGAGACAAAGGTCTCTCTATGTTGCCAGGGCTGGTCTTAAACTCCTGGTCTCAAACAATCCTCCCACCTCAGCCTCCAAAAGTGCTGGGAGTATAGACATGAGTCATCACATGTAGGTTTTATTTTGTTTTGTTTTTTTGCTTTAGGAGAAGAGAAAACACATTCAGGCATCCAGGTTCAGGGTCCAAAAACCAACTCACCTCTGCAGCCTTTATAGGTGTCCTAGATTCACTGCGCCCCTCAAGGGAAGAAACCTCAAACCTCATTATGCCTCCCACAGGGGTTTTTCTCCTATGGTGTGGCTCTCTGTTCCCATCTTCACTGGCCTCCTCTGCCCATCTTTTCTTTTTTAACATAAGATCCCTATGTCACATTGATCCTTTTCTCCCTGATGCTCTTTGGTCTCTCCTATGTCACTCAAACCCCTAAGTTTGGGGGAACACTCAGAATCCCCTTAACTTTGTCTCTGTTTTTAGATGCCTTGGTCAGTGACTGTGGGATGCTGCATATCTCCCCAACATATGCCAGTGTGCGAGAAGGGCTCAGCACCCATCACAGCTCTTCTCCATAGCAGAGAGCCCTCCCAAACCCCGCAGCTCCCACCCACCAACGTAGGACTCCTATTTGTTAGTCACTCCTCAGGCAGCATCTGGGTTTCAGATCACTGTCTCCAACTGCCTGCTGGAAATAACCACCTCTACATCCTTTAAGGATTTCAATATAGCAGGCCACCTGTCTCCTCATGCAGGACCTGCTCTTGATATCTTGCACACAAATGCACTTGTTATCCTCATATTATCTTTGAGAATCACCATCTTACCTGTTGTCCAAGTCAAAAGACTTAGGAGTTATCTCTGACACCTCCCTTGCCTTTTCTTCTTACAGTAAGTATGTCCAAATCTTACAGATGTTACTTCCTTAGTATCTCTCAAATCAGAAATTGCATGGTATTCTGTTTACTGTAAAAGCTTCAATGACACCCCATCTAATGCCTATGAGATAAAAATCCAAGTTCCTTTATAGAGCAGGTCAGGCCCTTCATCACCCAACTTTTGCCTGCCTATATAGAATAATATTTTGTCACATTATTTTTCTTTTCTACAATTTATTTTCTACCCTCAAGGATTGCTTATTTACCTATATTTTCCAGACTTTACCACACTTTCATATGCTTTTTTGTCTTTTAATAAACTATGTGCTCAGTTTTATAATATCCTCCCCTAATTTGTCTGCCTCTCTGGTGTTACTTCTCCTGACATTGCCATTCAGAATGTTTTATTTTATGTGTTCATGGAGCTTACTGCTCATCTCTGTTATAGCAGTTATCACAAGTTACTATAATTAGCTAACTGATGGCCAAAGTCATGTCATAGTCACTCAGGCATCCTTAGCAAAGGCAGTGCCTACTAAACAGCTAGTGGTTAATTTTTGAATGAATAAATGAATGAACAAACACAAGGTGAAGAGGTTACTAAATTTCTCATTATCCTCAAAGTTTACATGACAAAGGCATCAGGAGTCACGGCATGGGTTCTTAGCCACTCATTTTTTTTTTAAATCAGATGTTTCCTCTTTGGATTTTGTTCCAAAATAACAAAGATGAAGAGAGTTGTAGATCCAGTGTAGAAATTATGAAGAGGTGGTACTGAGGGAATATGGGAACAGAGGCGCCTCAGTGGGTATCCATAATTTTCAAGATCCATCTTGCATAGTGATGAATACCTGTGAAGAATCCTTCACTTCCTAGGGTGACGCTTCCTTCTGCCCAGGACAAGATTCCATGCAATCTCCCATTGCAGATGGCTGGGGCTGCCGAAACTTCCTTATAGAGAGAAGGAACAGAAGGTCAATGTGTCCTTGTCCTTATGGAATAACAGTAAATGCCAGCTGGGTGTGGTGGCTCAAGCCTGTAATCCCAGTACTTTGGGAGGCCAAGGTGGGTGGATCACAAGGTCAGGAGATCAAGACCATCCTGGCCAAATGGTGAAACCCCGTCTCTACTAAAATACAAAAATTAGCCAGGCGTGGTGGTGCGTGCCTGTAGACCCAGCTACTCAGCAGGCTAAGGCAGGAGAATCGCTTGAACCTGGGAGACGGAGGTTGCAGTGAGCCAAGATCACTGCACTCCAGGCTGGGTGACAGAGTGAGACAACATCTCCAAAAAAAAAAAAAAAAAAAAAGTAAATGCCAAAAAGTGGCACATAAGAGTAGCAAAACCATCTAAGAGAATGGGCTTATTTTTCTTGAGAGGTGGCAGACCTCTCTTTACATCCACAGAATCTTACCTCTAAGGTTCAAGCTTGACCCAACCCCAGTGCAAGCAAGACAAAGGACAAATAGTTCTACCCCAAATCTCTCCCACTCTGAAAGATGAGAAGGGCAGTGGTTAGAAACCCAGAGGAGAGAGGGGAGGGGAGAGGGACTTCAGCTCTTTGCTCCTCACTCTCGGGAGGCCTTTTGGATGAGTGCTCTTTGATTCTGCATTGTCACCACTCCTCCCATGGGACTCTTGCTATCTTCCTGTATACAGAAGGGAGAAATACCTTGTTTTCAGATAGGATCCTTAGAGGGTGTCCCACACAAATGATGTTTCCTGCCTGTTCTTCTTTGAGTCTATCCTGACAGTCATGGAATGGAAGAGAATATTGGTTGATCCATGTCAGGATGTCAGGATCACTGACTGTGGGAAAGAGAAAACAAACTCCAGAGTGACTCTTCTTATCACAAGGGCTCTTGTAACCAGATCCTGTTTCGTAAATAAATTCAGTCCTGAGAATATTCAATGCAGGTAGCAGCAGACACTCCATTCTCCATAGGATTCCTTGTTCAGTAATCTCCATGTTGGAGAAGTAGGTTTATAAGCCCCCTTTGTCAGATATAAAATTCATAGTTCTTTCTGTACTATGCATCATTTATAAAAAGATTGAAAAAACTGTGAGTTATTAGTGACCACAAGGAGAAAGAGACAGTAACGAAGCCGTTGTCCCAAAGATTTTGCCCCTACCATACACCTTTATTGGGCATCTACCTGATCCTTTTCACGTTTAGTTATAAAGGGAAAAACTATTTTAATGCATATAAAACTGCTTTTGAAGTTAAACAGATTATTTATAAGTGTTTATAATATGTGTATTGATATAAATATACATATATGTTTCCCCCTAAGTAGTTGCCATGTTGTTCAACTCCGTAATAGCAATTGCTATTATACTGTCAACTTCAGGATACAGGGACTTTAACCAAGGTATTATGTAATTTAAATTTCTGGTAGAGAATAGCAAAGAGAAAGGAAAAAAAAAACATTGACCAGAGATTGCTCAAACTAAGTCCAGTGTTGTTTAAGGAGCAGGGTTTTTTCTGATAGAGTGTATCCAACCAAATGCCCTAAAGTAGATTAGGCCAGAAGGTGTCAGGCCAGAGAAGAAAGAGAAACTATGTTCAGTTTTGTGTTTTTATGGGAACTAAATTAAAATACGTGTAAAAAGCTAGGTGAAAGTAACTTAAGTTACTTGAAATCAAATGAATTTCTAACAAATATTGAAAGTCCTGCACCAGAAAGCTTATAGAGGTATAGTTTGTCACTGTGATTTTGACATGCAGAGCCTGTATACCTCTGTATAGTTTTGTTTTATTTTCAAATGGTAAGGAATAAATTACATCTGTAAGTTGTGATTCAATTACTTTGAATAAGACTTATAAAGTAAAGGACAAAATTCATCCAAGCTGCAATTGTTCAGAAAACGTGTTCACCTAGATTCGCAAGTTCTTTGTTTCTAAATGGAAAAATGAAGCTGCAAAATACTGAGAATATAATAGTTTCTGCTTTTTTCTGTTTTTTTTTTTTTTTTTTTTTTTTTTCACCAAAGACTGACTTTTAAAATTTCACTTTTAATTGCTTTTACAGAACAGGTGCATTGTTCAGTAGCCACCAGAGAAAGATTTAAACCTGATTAATAGATCCAGGACAACTTGCTTGAGTGAACATAGCTTTTGCAAGATAACCAATGTCGGCCTTCACTTCTTAAAATCAGCCGATCAGGATCAGAGGTCCTCTGAAAGGACCTCTCAAATGTCTCAAAGCGCCAGCCAATCAACAGCAATCCCCCTGAAGTAGCCAGGCCTCGACAGATGATAGAACCCATTCATACCTCTGAAAGTCCTCCAATCCCTCGACTCCAAGCTTCCCACAAACCCCATATGCTAATCAGCACTCCACTCTGCTTAGTGGGATGGTGCCTGGTCAGCATTGCTCTGACTTGCTGTAATAAGCAATAGATTTAGATTTGTCATTTCATTTCAGATATCAAGTGGTGGCATCCTTATCCTCAACAATACCTAAAGAGAGAATAGTGGAGTAACAGCCAACAAGGACCAACAAACACGTTAGAAAGTAATTTTCTTCATAAGTGTTCTTTATTAGACAGACTCCTGCAGAGACCAGATCTTTCTGCTCATCCCAGTTTCAGCTCACAGGGGAGACGGGTGTGTGCTTACAACATGCGCTGCCATTGTTTTTCCCATGAAGCATGTCAGGCCAGGGAGATACCAACTGATTATGTCATAATAATCAATTTCCTTATGAACCACCCAAGTCTCCACCTCTTAGTGGGAACTCTGGGATGGAGCAGTAGGTATGAGTAGCACTCTGTGCAGGGAACCAGCTCTGGTGACAGGACAGGTGCTCCCTCAACCATTCTCTTGTCTCCCAGGGTTCTCTGCACATAATTGGGTTCTCTGTGAAGGGTGTAGGAAGCATCCTCTGCTGCTTCACCGCATTACATATATTTTATGTTCATTTCCTCCACTGTTCTTCCATTGTGTGATGGGTTTTCAGCAACTATCAATGAGTAAGCCACCCTTCCACAGACTGCCTTCATGCTGTCTTTTGTGCATGAGGACTCCTATTTCTCCCACCTGTATTTCAATCCAGTTCTCTGGACTCTTGTCTTCAATATTCTAGAGATATAAAAATTATTGTCTGCTCCATTTTTTGATGTCAGAGTGGCTGCCCTTTATCAGTCTCTTTGAATTTTGTCTTTGACCTCCAGTGATGGTGGTTTGGGGCCCTGACAGGAATCCCTCTATAATGGATAACTTTGTCTCATAGAGGCGATTTCCATTAGGGACATCCCACTACATTTTCTCCCAGCTCCAACCTCCTCAGCAGAAAGAACACAGCATCCAACACTTACGGTTTTTATATTCATTCCAGGTCCAGGTTGGAATAAAGCAGGACTCATTAAATGGAATGGGTTCCAAGGCTATGGCTATAGTCCCCACATGGGAGTTGAGTGAAGCAGGTGTTGACAGTTTGATCATCATTAGGTCATTGTTCAAGGATTTTGCATCAAAGTCAGGGTAGGTCACAATTGATGAATAGTTTCGTATCTGTTGTTTCTTATTTGTGATGCTAGGTTGAGAAACTCCCAGTCGGATTTCAACACTTTGAAAGAAAGAGGGCAGAGAGATGAGAAGAAAGAGAGTCATAGGATGACAGATTACAAGAAATTCTACAGGCCACCCTCTTTAATTGTCTTAACTTTATTTCTTAACCTGAGAACTGACATGGCCTTCCTTTGTCTATAAAATAATAGCAATAATTTACAGAATTGTTCTATTAGAGACATAAATTTGTAAAATATCTGACATGGTGTCTGGCACCTAAAACACAGTCAGTGGAGCCTTGTTATTAAGATTTTTATCATCTGAATTAGCAGCTAATAGAGAGGCACCACACATCCTGTTCATGGGTTAAGTATGGATGTAAGAAAGAACATCTGCGTTTTCAATTCTTATTCTGGAAGGATGTGAACTATGTACTTCCTTTGTATTTCCCATATACCACAGAGCAGAGGTTAGTCTGTGTTAAACTAAACTGCCTTGAACAGCCAGATGGCTGAGATTTCTGAATTTGAAAAGATCCTTCTATACTCATGAAACTGAGTAGGTCTTGATCACACAACACATTCTCACATACAGCAGAAACACTGAGATTTGCAAGGAATTGCTTTATTTTGTACTGTGCTCCCGTGCCCTCTACTGTCACTGCGTGATACGGCTTTTGCCTAAGTCTTTGACCTCATCCTATGAGCATCCCCCCTACTCATTACCCTTAGTTCCTGCTGATTTCTATGCTTGCCAAATACCTTAATGTCTTTGCTACTTCAGGGAGTGTATGAATATTGTTCCCTTGGTCTGGAATATCCCCCAGGATTTATTCATTTGGCTGACTCCTCTTCCTATGGATCTCACCTCTTCAGAGATGATGGACATGACCACATTAACTAAAGCAGATCTCTTGTTTCATGCCCATATATTACAGCTTACCATTAAAAAAAAAAAAAAAAAAAAAAAAAAACTTTGTTTTTGGCAGTTTATATTGTGTTGGCTAAACCCTCTACCAAAATGTTAAGCTCCATGGAGGGAACCACTTATTTTTCATCTTGTTCACTCACGTTTATCCAGTGAATATAAACAGGGCCCTTGCGTATTATAATAATATGTTTAAACAAGTATTCTGTGTTGATGAATGAATATTATTTACTACCCATGAGAGGCGGAATCTCTGATCCTACGTTTCCTTACTGGATCTCCTAACTGGGCCCAATTTGTATTCTATTTCCCACTGGAACAAGAGTCTCTCCTTTTCCGTGTCGTTCTGATTTTACTAAAAACTTTTCGTGGGGCATACATCACCAGATCTACATTTGTTTTGAACAGATCCTCCGAGCTCACAGGAAAAAGCAATACTACGGCAAGGGCGGCAGTGGGCCAGCTGTCAATACCCAAGCTCGAGGGTGAATGCAGAGACCCACGCAGGGTCTCTGGGAAGGAACTGCAAGAATTAGGCCATGTAAGGAATAGTAAAATTGTATGATGAACTCCTGATTATCTTTAGAGTCTTTAGCCAAAACAGCTCCTGGAGAATCAAGGGCCAATGTAGGGTCGAAAGAGAAAAAGAAGTTAAAGGCCACAACATGGCTAGGGTAGTTTTCCCTAACCTAACGGTTTTCAACGTAACGCTAAAGGTCTGGGATCAATTTATCTATTACTATTTTAATCAAACGAAAATTTGCATGTCCCTAAGTTACACACAATAAGAAAAGTTAAGCACCAGTAGCCTTTGCTGAGATGAAATTTACATTAAAATTCTGTGAAACGTAATTTACATGCTGGATCAGAAACTCTGACTGCGCGTGCTTTGCTGTGCCTTACAAGGGGTTTGAAAAAATGACTACTTGAATTTTTTTTTTTTTTTATAATTCACTTTTGCACAAATTGGGGGTAAAAGATGATCCTGCCTGTACTTTGGTGGATGGAAAGAATTAGAAAAGCTTAGGGCTTCAGAGCCCTGATCAGGCTCCCCCCCTTTCCAGGCCCCATGTCCTCTAATGTGCGTTTCCTTTTGTTTTCTTCAACAGTTTGGGTTTTTTTTAAATGTCCTCCAGTTCCTAGCTTTTTAGTTGTGCCCAGCTCAATCCTCTTTCCAATCTTTCATAGACTATCCTGGGTGTCAACGGCTAGGCAGAAACAAAGCCCCAAACTCTCACCAGGCTGCACTCGTAAGAGAGCGACGGTGGAGAAAATCCTTCATGGCAGAATGATCTCGCCCAGGAGCAGGCCAAGTTGATCAAGCTGTAAACTGTCTCAATCTTTAGTCAAGCTGTTCCTTGTCAGGAACAGCTGCCTGGGAGAAACACTAATTATGGCCCAGAAGGGAGGAGATGATGAAGGAAGCGAGCCTTATCAGGGACCCACAATTTATTATATTGGCTATTTGCTGGGAAGCTATGGTCTGATGTGGGATGACAAGATAGTGGCACAGACCAAGCCAACGGTCCGGCTGTCTCCTTTCCTTGCCTACCAAATACTTGCCGCGAGTCATTATGTGACCTGCTGATGTCCCTTTCCCTCTGTACTCTAATGTTGTCTTCTTTGTGTCTTTTATTACTCTCTTTGTTTTTTATCTCCTGTGTCATCCCACCTCTTCCAGAGACTTCCAGAGATTGGGTATGAAATGCACTGATATGAATCATTGCTTTTTTCATTCCTTCTAATTTTAGTGATGAGGAAGCTGTGGTTCTCTTGGAAGTTAGTGGCAAAGACAGGACTCAGAACTCAGTCTCCATATTCTCTGTGTCAAGGCTGAACTCTATCTTAGCCTGTGTTCCCAGAAAAAAGCAATGGTTAAGACATCCCCCCACTGTTTTGTGTTCTTGGAAATGAATTACCACAAAGAACTACCTTTCCCATATGCCTTAGATAAGACTCTCTGCCCCTTCTATCTCCCAACTTCCAGAAAATTTCACCTCTCTTGCTTACCCATGACACATTAAACACAGACCCTTCCTCTTTTGCCCATACTTGCTGACATGGCCAGACACAGACCATCCAACTCCCCATTTTTTGTTTCAAAAATGTTTACCTGAGATTAGAATGGTTTGTCTCCTCAAAAGTAGCTACATTCAAAAATAAACATGTCCTATTCAGCCAACTGACTGAGACTTCCCCCTGATTGTAAAACAACCCCAATTATAAATCTCCCCACCTCAAACTTATCTTTCTCTCCCTATAAAAGGTCCAGGGCAAAACCACCCTGCCAAGACACTTCATAATCTTCAGATCTGGGATGTTTTCCTATTGGGTGGTCTGAATACAACCAGACTCCTTACTAGGTCACTTTTTGTCTTCTATGCTGATTATTCTCTCAAAATGCACCCCATTTTTTTCTTTTTATTAGCTACCCTTATATGATAACTTCCAGGCTGTCTCACAGAGGCAAGTAATAACAGTAGGTTCAATCTCACATTTTATATAAAGTAGACTGGACAAATGCAAACTGATCAGGATCAAACTGATCTTTATCAGAGTAATTAAAGAGCTGATCAGTTGTAAAAGTCCATAAACATAACATTCCTATATGTGTAAAAATTGTAGGCAGACTTAGTTCTCCTAAAATTTAATTATTAACTTAAAACATGTCATCAGTATGTTCCCATGTACTCTAAACTTTTGGAGACAACATTTCTTTAGTACCCAAAGGTTTTAAAATAATAATAATTATAATGATAAAATCAGTATTTGTTTTGTACCATGTGAAAAATACTGTGTTATATGCCCAGCATGTGTGACCTAATTTATCCTTTATCACAAGCCTATACATTAAATATTATTATTTCTCACTTTCAAGTTGAAGCTCTATATGGTTAAAAACCTTGCTTACTGCCGAGACCAGTTCAGCTGGGGAGACCCTAACGCAGTGGCACTAGAGGAATTAAAGACACACACATACAGAAATATAGGGGTGTGAAGTGGGAAATCAGGAGTCTCACAGCCTTCAGAGCTGAGCGCCCCAACAGAGATTTACCCACATGTTTATTAACAGCAAACCAGTCATTAGTATTGTTTCTATAGATATTAAATTAACTAAAAGTATCCCTTATGGGAAACAAAGGGATGGGCCAAATTAAAGGAGTAGGTTGGGCTAGTTAACTGCAGCAGGAGCATGTCCTCAAGGCATAGATTGCTCATGCTATTGTTTGTGGTTTAAGAATGCCTTTAAGTGGTTTTCTGCCCTGGGCGGGCCAGGTGTTCCTTGCCCTCATTCCCATAAACCCACAACCTTCCTGTGCGGGCATTAGGGCCATTATGAACATGTCACAGTGCTGCAGAGATTTTGTTTATGGCCAGTCTTGGGGCCAGTTTATGACCAGATTTTGGGGGGCTTGCTTCCAACATGTCCCCCTTCTCTAATTTGCAGAGATAAAAGTAAGGGCAACTTTGTCACGATGAGCTACTTCTCTCAGGAGTCAGGATCTGCATCTGCACACTGTACAAAGACAAACAACTTAGATTAAAAGCACAGTCATCACTGAAATCGCAGAGCTTCCAAGTGTTTTTATCCATTTTAATGGGTTACTAGCTGCTACTTTGTCTGCAGCTCCTTCAAGCACTCCAGTTCCTGGCATTAAGGTCAGGTGTGCCTGGGATGCTTTAAATATTTGTTCTTTTAATTTTGCTATATCCAGAAACAAGTTTGTAGAGTGTCCTTCCAGATGCTTTTTTAGTTTTTCCCGAATTTTGATCTTATTAAGAGCATTTAATAGTTTCCACAAATCCTTATGTTTAGCTCCTAGAGCAGGCCATAGCATTTGAGGTTGAGGTGCCACTAAACTGCCATGGTTCCAGATAATAGGAATTTTGCCCTACTTCTTATCATTTCTACCATCTGACTGTTTTGTTCAGATCATCGAACATAGTGTGACTATGGCATGCAGACTGAGGGGTGCAATTCAAGCTAAACATCCCCTTAGGGGACCAATTAATGATTCCATAGGAATCGTTGTGCAGCACCTCTGCCTGTTCTGCAAAGCAATCTTCCTAAACAAGTACGTTCATTTTTTCTAACTGGATCCAATCCTGCTCACAAATAGGTTTTTAAGGGCTGTATGCCTCGATTATAGGAGCAGATTTATTATGGTAAATACTGAGATCAGAAAGCATGTGTAACAGTGTTATAGAGTGATTGCATCCAGGCATTATTACCAGTCCTTATTGAAGGAATACTCACGGTAGTGGTGATAATCACTATAATAGCTACGATTAAATTATTCATTGTGACTGGTTGTCCCGCTTTCCTCAGGTTTTCTTCCGCCGTCTGTGACAGTTTCTTGATCTGTCCCGAGGTGGGTGGCTGTGTTGGATGGGTGTTCCTCGTGACAGTTGGGGTCCTCCTCAGTATCAGTCTCCACATGGCTGCAACTGGGGGGTCCTCGGGATTCTCCTGGAGTCTCTTCCTTGGCATCTGGCTTATGATAAGGTTTCAGGTGCCTTGATGGTACCCAAATCGGCTATTGATTTTGACCTGGAGAAATACAAGCATAACCTCTACCCCAAGTTATTATTTAATAGCTTTAGCTTCTTTCCAGGTAATGGTGTGTCTGCGTTTGAGACCAGAGACATTAACGTGGGTCAAATTGTGAAAGTGGCTAGCATTAGATATTGCAGTAGCAACCAGGCGATCAGCCATCTGATTCCCTTCAGTCAAGGGTCCTGGAAGAGGTGTATGAGCTCTAATGTGAGTGATATAAAAAGGGTGCATTCTATTCCTAACTGCTGTTTGCAATTGAGTAAATAAAGTCAAAAGTTGTTCATCTGTATGAAATCATAACTGAGCATTTTCAATTAACTGTGTAGAATGAACCACGTATGAAGAATCAGAAATCACATTAATAGGCACAGCAAAAGCAATCAATACCTCAATTATAGCTACAAGCTCTTCTTTTTGAGCTGGAGTATGGGACATCTGGAAAACTTTACTTTTCAATCCAGAATAAGAAGCTTTACCATTACTAGACCCATCTGTAAAAACATTCTCAGCACCTTCAGTTTGTTTAAATTTAGTTATTTTAGGGAGAATCCAATTAGTTAATTTCAAAAACTGAAACAGCTTCATTTTAGAAAAATGATTATCGAGAATACCCACAAAGTCAGCTAAATGGGTTTGCCAAGTAAGACTATTTATAAAAGCTTGCTGTATTTGTGCCTT
>NW_016809984.1:1805480-1811671 GCF_001698545.2 Rhinopithecus bieti
CCCAATCCCTATCATAGTAGCAATTTGATCTAAATAAGGAGTTAGAGTCTGTGAGTTAGTATGTGGAAGAAAAGCCACTCTACTAAGTCCTGTTCTTAGACAATAACACCAGTAGGTGAATGCTGTGTCGAAAAAATTAGCAAATCTAGAGTTTTCTCTGGATCTATTCTATTTATCTGAGCTTTATGGACTTGCTTCTCAATCAGTTGTAACTCTGCCTCCACCTCCTTTGTTAATTGCCGAGGGCTAGTGAGACTAGGATTTCCTCTAAGGATAGAAAACAGATTACTCATGGCATAGGTAGAAATGCCTACAGCAAGTCTATCCAATTAATATCCCCTAGTAGTTTTTGAAAGTCATTTAATGTTTCTAGTTGATTCCTATGTATGGTTACTTTCTGAGGCACAATGGTAGTGTCATTTACTAAGGTCCCCAATTAGGAGTAAGGAGTAGCAGTCTGAATTTTGTCAGGAGCTATAATTAAACCAGTGCGAGAAATCGAATTTTGCAAATGATCATACCGTTGGAGTAGTATTTCTCTAGTGGGGGCAGCACAAAGTATATCATCCATATAATGAATAATGTAACACTGTGAAAATTTTTTACCAGTAGGTTCAATTGCTTGCCCCACATATGTCTGGCAGATTGTTGGGCTGTTTGACATGCCCTGTGGCAACACTTTCCAATATGCTTTGCAGGCTGCAGGTTGTTTACTGCAGGAATTGTAAATGCAAACCGTTCACAGTCTTGCTTAGTTAAAGGGATAGTAAAGAAACAGTCTTTTAAATCTATAACTATTAAAGGCCAGTTTTTTGGAATTATAGCCGGGGAAGGCAATCCTGGCTGTAATGCTCCCATAGGTTGTACAACTGAATTGATGGCTCTTAAGTCAGTTAACATTCTCCATTTACCTGATTTTTTCTTTATTACAAAACCTGGAGAATTTCAAGGGGAAATGGTGGAGCTATGAGCCCGTTTCTAATTGTTGAGTAACTGATTTCTCTAAAGCCTCCAGTTTCTCTTTACTTACCGGCTATTGCTGTATCCAAATTGGCTTATCTGTTAACCATTTTAAAGGTATAGGTTCTGGAGGCTTAACAATGGCCGCCTTTAAAAATTATTTCCTAATCTTTGGCAGAAACTTTGTTTTTCCACTTGAAGCAGGTCTTTCAAAACTTGCAAACTTTTTTCTAGTCCTGTACCAAGGACATACCCAACTTCATGCATCATATGTTGACTTTGAGGGCTACATAATTGTTCTGGAATTAGAACTTGTGCTCCCCATTGTTGTAATAAATCTCTTCCCTATAAATTTATAGGTACAGAAGTTATAATTGGTTGAATAGTCAGTCCCAGCTTGTCCATCGGGCCCTTCACAATGCAAAATATAACTGCTTTGATATACTTCAGCGGCTTTACCAACTCCAACTATGTTAAATTGTGTGGGATGAATTGGCCACGTGGACAGCCAGTGCTGTAGAGAAATGATTGAAATGTCCACTCCTGTATCTACCAAATCTTTAAATTCCTTTCCTTGAATAGTTATTTCACAGGTAGGACGTTTATCACTAATTTGATTTACCAATAAGCTGCTTTGCCTTGTTTATCTGTGGTTCCAAATCCTCCTGTTAGTTTAATTTCAGCCTTACAATCATGGCAGAAGGCAAGAAAGAGTAAGTCACATCTTACATGATGGCAGCAGGCAAAGAGAGAGACCTTGTGTAGGGGAACTACTCTTTTTAAAGCCATCAGATCTTGTGAGACTTATTCACTATCACAGAAATAGCATGAGAAAGACTTGCTGCCATGATTCAGTTACCTCGCACCAGGTCCCTCCCACAACACATGGGAATTCAAGTTGAGATTTGGGTGGGGACATAGCCAAACCATATTAATGACAAAGACACCAAAAGCAATCACAACACAAGAAAAAATTGACAAGTGGGATCTAATTAAACTTAAGAGTTTCTGCACAGCAAAAGAAACTATCAACAGAGTAAACAGACAACCTTCAGAATGGGAGAAAATTTTTAGAAACTGACAAAGGTCTAATATCCAGCATCTATAAGGAACTTAAGCAAGCTTACAAAAGGAAAACAAATGACCCTATTAAAAAGTGGGCAAAGGACATGAACAAACACTTCTCAAAAGAAGACATACATGTGGCCAACAAGCATATGAAAAAAGCTCAATACCACTGATCATAAGGTAAATGCAAATCAAAACCACAAGATGCCTCACACCACTCAGAATGGCTATTATTAAAAAGTCAAAAAGTAACAGAGACTGGTGAGGTTTCAGCACTTATACACTGTTGATGGGAGTGTAAATTAGTTCAACCATTGTTGAAAGCAGCACAACAATCCCTCCATGAGCTAAAAGCAGAACTACCATTTGACCCAGCAATCTCATTACTGGGTATATACCCAGAGGAATATAAAGGGTTCTACCATAAGGAGACATGCACGTAAATGTTCATCGCAGCACTGCTCACAATAGCAAAGACATGGAATCAACCTAAATGCCCGTCAATGACACACTGGATAAAATAAATGTGGTACATACACCCCATGAAATATTATGCATCCATAGAAAAGAATGAGATCATGTCCTTTGTAGGAACATGGATGGAGCTAAAGGCTATCATCAGATTAGCAAACTAACACAGGAAAGGAAAACCAAATACCACACGATCCCACATGTAAGTGAGAGCTGAATGATAAGAACTTATGAACACAGGGAGACAACAGACACTGAGGTCTACTTGACGGGGGATGGTGGGAGAAGGGAGAGAAGCAGAAAAGATAACTATTGGGTACTGAGCTTAATACCTGGGTGATATAATAATATGTACAACAAACCCCTATGGCACATGTTTATCTATGTAACAAACCTTTACATGTATCCCAAAACCTAAAATACGACTTCTAAACAAGCATAATTCTGTTTCCAAGAGATTTTTCCTGCATGTGAGATGATGTGGTGGCTTAGACAGTACTCCTGTATTGTTTGGCTCTCTTCTCTACAATATGTAAATTCTAATTTGGTTCCTCTTAAATGTGAACTGGCATAATTTTGGAGAACAGATTCTAAAAGTCAATAAATTTCCATCTGGCTCTCTTCCTCAAATATTTAACTTAGAGTACATGTGCTTTGCTATAAGTAAGCCCAAGCCATCCCATCTGGAGGCACATAGAGAAGCCATGCACAGGTGCTCTGGCCAAAAATCAAGCTGAAGGCCCAGCTGACAGCCAGTATCAGCCACCAGACCTATGAGTGAGGAAGTCTTTGAGATGGCGCCAAGCCCAGTCACCAGCTGCCTGCAAAGCATGAGAGATTCCCAGCAACGATGCCTAGAGGAGCCCAGTCACACCCTAAAGCCATGAGAAATAGCAATAACAAGTGATTGACGTTGCCATACTCTGCTAAATTTGAGGTGGTTTTCTATGCAGTAATGAAGAACCAGGACAGGAGACAAGTCATTTCCAGCTCTACTCCATTTTATAATGGTGGCAGGTGAAGCAAGTGTTCCAAGAGGGTGACTCTGCCTGAGTGGTTCCCAGTTCCACTGTTGTGTCCTCTCAATCCTGAAGGACTCAAAAACAATTTATCTGGATTCGTTAGTTTGCTCTAATTTCATGTTTAACCCTCAATTCTGAGGAGTGGTGGCTTGATGGAGGGAAGGATCAAGATCATCTGGAGAAGGGTTTGGTGGGGCAGTTCAAAGTGAGCATGAGGTATGATTCTTTCCACCTTTAGGAGTAAAATAGAAAAAGGATTAGACAATGCTCCTATGAGAGAAGATGTTGGAATCTATGATAGAAAAGCTAAGAGTATGAGTCATTCATAATATACTGCCTATAATTCTCATGGTAGCCTCTGAAGCTTGATATTAATGAGCTCTGATTATGACACATTTTGTAGTCATACGCCCTTGGGCAAGTTTTTTATCTCTGTCTTTATCAGTTTCCTTTCCTATAAAATGAAGAGCCCATCACATCGATTGTTTTTAGGAAAATGAAAAGAGTTCATGTTTTTAAAGTGGCTTTGGACACTGCCTAACAAATAGTATATTTAAATGTTAGTTAAACAAAATAAAATAACTGTAACTTTAGGATTCCCATATTTTCCAGGCTTTCAGGAACAGTAATTTATCTTAATGTAAAAATATTGTTGTGAAGTTCTTAAATCTTTATGATATTTTCTTGTTTTTTGTGTTGTGTTGTGTTTTGTTTTGTTTTTAACATGATTAAGAGCATGGGCTTTGGAGTTGGCCTGATAGGGTTCAATTCCTATTGACTTATCAGCTGCCTTATCCTGAGAAGGACATTTAATTATCTTAAGCCTCAGTATTCTAAGCTATAAAATGGAAAGAAGATTAGTATTTACCTCGTAAGATAGTCATGAGGATTAAATATTATTTAAAAACACTGAAGCATAGTATATGACAAACAGAAGATAATAAATATGAGTTATTGTGACTATCATCTTTTTCACCTCTGCAAAACTCCTGAGTACTAGACAGGAGAACATCTTCTGGATGGTACTGGTTCACAGAATTGTGTGATTTGGCTCCAGCAATGTCCCGGAAATGGGTCCCTCCTGAAGTTAGGAATTCAGAATTACTGAGCTTCTTAGGCTTCAGCTCTTCCTAGCTCAATACCCCTCCCTCTACGAGAAAATGTATTACCCCCTACAGTTCTACTCATGTTTCACTAGGGACATCTTGTGACAAGCATGAGGCTCAGAAAAGATGTGGGGGGATGAGAGGATGGAGGAGGTCAGTGCTGGGAAGCCTCCTAGCCTGACTGGGTTGCACTCATTGTCAGCTGGCTTTCTTCCTGCAGATTAGGGTGGATTAAGGGATTTTTGTAAGGTGAGAAAGATTAATACTAAATTTTATAAGCCAAACATCCTGGAAATTTCATTAAAGACAAATGTTATCTTTGTTTTATAAAACCTAACACTTGTTTATCAAGAAAAATGCAGAAAAGGAACACAAATATGAAACAACAATAAAAACCTGCACTCCTTTTAGAGTTGTTCGCATTAACATGTCAGGCACTGCAAAATGATCTTTTTGCTTTTTCCTATTCTCTATGTTTTTTCCCTCACCAAAAAAGTAAATCATTCTTTTTTTCTCAAGTGATTCTCCTGCCTCAGCCTCCTGAATACCTGGACCTGCAAGCATGCACCACCACACTCCGCTAATTATTATTATTATTATTATTATTATTGAGACAAAGCCTTGCTATGTTGCCCAGGCTGGTCTCAATCTCCTGGCCTCAAGAGATCCTCCTGCCTCAGCCTCCCAAAGTGCTGGGATTGCAGGCATGAGCCACTGCACCCGGCCAAAAGTTAATAGTTCTTTATACTAAAATTTCTCCTTTTTATATTGATGAGTGGTTTGTGTTTCCTGAATGAATCTGGAGTAATACAATGTCTGAGGAAAAAATCTTTGGTGGAACCCAGAGCTATGGGGAGATAAATTTTCTATGGTGTGAAGACATTTTATTTCTAATATTTGGTAACTGTTATGATTGACAAAGAAATATACCTTCCCCATCCTGCATCATTCTTGTTACCCGGATGTGGATCATCTTTTGCCCCAAACCAGTGTTAAAGCTCGTCTAACTACTATTTTATTCCATTGTCCAAATCAGATTCAAAACCAAAATACAGTAGCAAAATAAAATTGTTCTGGACACTACACTAACAATTTTAGAACACTAAAATTGTTCTTTAGTTTCTTTAGGAAAACTAAAGAAGAGAATTTGTATTATATTACCACACAGCATAATTTTCTAAAGATCTATTTTAGTTACTTTTATTCTTTTTTGAAATTTCTTCCTAAGTCTTATCCTACCTTACTTCTTTTCTTCTTCTACTTCTCTAACGTCTCTCTCTGTCTCTCTCTCTTTCTTTTTTAAGATTATTGTCTTCACCATTAGATCCAGCCTTCAGTTTGCATATCTCACTCAGTAGAACATGGCAGCTAGCTGTCCCGTGGGAGGGTGTAACTCTCCTATCCCATGTAGCTTATGAAGTTATTGATTGAACAAAAATGTAGCAGATTTGGATTGAAGGAAGGGGGTTAAATTACATAGCTAAAAAAAGGAATAAAATATTTTGTTATGCCTTTTCTCAAATGAAATGAGAGATTTTGTCTTTTTTTTTTTTTTTTTTTTTTT
>NW_016809984.1:1811956-1818665 GCF_001698545.2 Rhinopithecus bieti
TTTTTTTTTTTTTTTTTTTTTTTTTTTTTTTTTGGTAAACACATGTAAAACAAAGTAATAATGTGGAGACCATGCTAAGTTACAGTGAAGAAAATTTGTTTTTCCTAGACATGGCAGTAAATGTAAATTTCTTTTTCAAGGGCAAAATAATCCTAGTAGTTAAACAGGAAGAAGAAAATGAAAAGGACTTCAGGGGATTCAAGTGTTGATCATCAAAAATGGAAAATGTGATTTTGAAGTGAGGAAACCCCCAAAGGAAAGTTATATGGTAATTCAATGGTGAGAGTCACATCAGAGCAGTATCTGTAATTCTGTGTGAGTGCTCCTTGAAAAAGAAAATGGAGGAAGAGGTTCTATGGAAGAGGCAGTCACGTGTAAAGAAAGTGTAGGAGCTTGGAGAGGCATTTCTCAGAAATCTGCCAAGCCATTCCATTCTACATGTAATGGAGAGGAAATGCAGTGGGGTGATGAGGAAAGCTTCTAACACACCAGGATGACAATCCAGTGACTCCCAGGGAAGCATAATCTTTTATCTTATAATTTTTTTAACTGCAGATATAGTATATGAGTGGTATGAGAAACTACCACAACACAAAATTGTGTGAACTGTGAAAGTTCCCCTTATGAATAAAAACAAAACAGACTTTCCATCAGTTCTTCAGACCATATGGCCTTATTTTCTATTTGGAAAACAGGGTACTCTGCTGCTATCAGATCTCTGAGCCAGAAGCTGGCCTTGGAGGAAATCTGTGGTCTTTCAGTGGTAGCTACCATGGGTTCCTCCAAGTCTAGTAAGAGTCTCAGAGGCAAGGCTGGCAAGGGCTAAGAACACTGCAAATAGAAATGGACCACAAAAATAGGAAAGTCATTTTAAAAATGAACTTGGATTATACACATGGATGTGTCCTTAATAATGAACTCTGTTAAGTAATGAAGGCTTTGCATGGGGACTGTGTACATAAAATCACAGTAGACTGTTGAGGTCGTGTTGGAGTGCTTATATAACTCTCAGGTAAGTTTTGATGAAGCAATTTGTGCCTCACAGTGAGAAGATGAGATCAGTTGGTAAAGGAGAAAATGAGTTTATTTATTCTGTGGAAGTTGGGAACTTGTTAAAAAAATGGAGAAACAAATAAATTGTTGAAAACTGTGATTTCTTCAAGAGGTCTGGAAATCCTACAGTTTAGATGGCATACAAATAGAAAGTGGTTAGCCTGAGCTAGTCAGAACAAATGAGTATCTCTGAGACTAAGACTTTTGTATTTGTGCCCCATCAACAAATTTACGTTTTAAATTGACTTTTAAAAGTAAGACTAAATAATACGAGGATAGCAAATATTTTTAAAGACCTTTTAAAATTTGATTTCAAAACTAAAATCACTTTCCATGAAAGATAAATAGTGCTGTTACAGCAAAATAATAAATTAAATAAGATGTATAGAGAAAAAGAGATAATTTATTTATAGAGATAAATTTAGTAATTTATCTTATTAAAACAAATGTTCTTACATAAATGTTCTTAAAGCCCTCCCTACTCCTAAGCTTCCATTTGTGAATTTTTTAAAGACTGTATTAGTTAGATATTCTGTTCCTTGCAACTTCCTAAGAGATGTGTTCACATTTCTACCTTCTTTTTTTAACTTAAATGCTGATTTTATTAGGGTGAATTTATAAAAGCTAAGTTGTTGGTTAAAATGGCATATGACAGATACAATTTAATAAAAATTCACAAATTATAAAGCATTAAACAAAATAAGAGACTGAAAATGGCAAGAATAAGTACTAAACAAACACTGTTGGATAACATAAAGGATTAATAATTTGTTTGCCCTTTTCTTTTCTCTGGACCTGCCCTGATCTCTCATCTTTTGTGTATCTCACACTTCCTGTCAAGTCTTGGAACCTTCCCTCTATCTGGGGTGGGAAGGTGAATAGGTAGGTATTGATGGTGGTAATTAAGTGGAGCAGAAAAGTATTTCAGAGAGAACAGGGAAAATTTAATCTCAATTTGTTCAAGAGAGAAGCCCAAGATATTTAGTTGGGGTAGATCCAAGGCTACCTATTTACACAAAGAGAGCTATATACGAAATTAAGTTAGATTATACACAAACAGAAAAACAATTCAATGAGAACAAAGGAAATAAGACAGGAAAGGTTAGTTGTGATCAAATATTTGAGAATGTTGAATCTAAGGCTAAGCAATTTTGGCTGCATTTTAGGGGCAGTGATAAGGCAGTATTAAGAGCTCAGCTTTTCTCTACAAATGTGCCATCCATATTTACAAAAGGATAGAAAATTGCTAGTGGGCAAATATATCTTTTAATACTCTCCTCCTCTGAAATATTTATTATGGACTGCATGTTTGTGGCCCCCCCTCCCCAAATTCATATATTAAAAATTCAGCCTCCAATGGGATGGTGTTGAGGTGGAATCTTTGGGAGGTAATTAGGTTTAGATAAGGTCTAGAGAGTGGTGCCCCCATGGTGGGATTAATGTACTAATTTGTAAGAAGAGAAAAAGGACAAGAACTGGCTCTCTTGGCCGTGAGTGGATGCAACTAGAAGATGGCCATTAGGAAACCTGGAAGCTATCCTCATCAGACACCACACTACCTGGTGTCTTGATCTTGGACTTCACAGCCTCCACTGCAAGAAATAAGTGTCTGTTGTGCAAGCCACCCAGTCTGTGATATTTTTGTTATAGCTGACTGAGCTGTCTAAGACAGTACCCTTCCTTCACCTTATCATTGAACCACAAATACACTGCCATTTCCAACTGCCTGAACCTGTACCATTCTGTTCTCTGATCCCGGTGTGTCTTTTCCCTTGTCTCATTCCAGATAATCATGAGAATCATGTGCAGCATCTTCTGCTCCAAGCCCTCCTTTCAATGATGCACAGAACAAAGAAGATTTGAGGGACAACTTATGGAAGAACTAAAGCCAGAGTCTGTGATACACTCTCCAGACAGGACTGAAGATGACAAATAATACATCTGTAGCCATTTATGACCTCAAGGGGCAATATCTATTTTCTGCAAACTTATCTGCATTTGTACTTTTTTGTTTTTGTTTATAGTTTAAATTAGCACATCATCTGATCTGGGATTTGGGGGAACTTGTGGTGAAAAACGGGCACAACTTGTCTCCAGAGACCAGACCTGCTATAGCAAATTTCTAGTTGGAAAACAAGAAAGATCTTGGAAGAAAGGAATATACAGGTAGGTGAAACCTTGGAAAACACAGGAAACCTGTGAATTTTAAATATTTCTGCATCTAGAGGTTTCTGTTACCTAGCCTCACAGAGTTTCAGATAGATTGAAGAAAAAGGAAAAAAAGACCATTTTGTTATATCAGCAGCAATCCACTGGGAATACCCACGTGAGCTTTATCTTAGCTTCACTGTGAATTATTTAAATGATTTCGGGCAATTAATTTTAATTTTCTGCATTTTAGTGTCATTATATCTGGTAAGGTATGAATGCATGATCTACTATAAAAGTTCATGTTTTCAATTAATTGATTTTTATTTTTAGAGATAGGGTCTTGTGTCTCCCAGGCTGAAGTGCAGTGACACACAGTCAAGCTCACTGCAGCCGTCAATCCTGGGCTCAAGCAATCTTCTCACCTTAGCTTTTCGACAGGTAGCTGGAAACTACACGCATGCACACCATGCCCAGATAATTTTTTGATTTTTTGTAAGACGGCAGTGCTTGTCCAGGGGCTGGTCTCCTGTGTGGCCCAGGGCTGGATCTCAAATCACTGACCTCAAGTGATCCTCCCAGCCTGGCTTCTCAAAGAGTTTGTATTACAGGCATGAGCCACCATACCTGGCCCCAGAAATGCATGTCAAAATATATACTGTAGTCAAATCTTAAGCAACATTTATCTGACATGTTTTTTAAGTTCTTGATTTTGTAAAAAAACAAAAGGTGGTGGTAACAGTGACCTCTAAACTTGCTCACCCTTTTATTCTCAGTGTATCACATAGAGTTTGGCATATAGTTGGCGATCAGTAAACTTATATTGATTAGGTTGAATTAATGACTAAATAACTGTATTAGTCCATTCTCACACTGCTATAAAGACGTACCTGCAACTGCGTGATTTATAAAGAAAAGAGGTTTAGGCAGCTCATGGTTTTGCAGACTGTATAGGCTTCTGCTTCTTGGGAGGCCTCAGGAAACTTATAATCATGGTAGAAGGGAAAGCAAGCACATCTTCACATGGATGGCAGGATTAGCGGGGTGCTACCCACTTGAACCAAGCAGGTTTTGGGAGAACTCTATCACAGGAACAGCAAAGGGAAAGCCTGCCCCCACGATTCAATCACCTTCCACCAGGCCCCACCTCCAACACTGGGAGTTACAATTCTACCTGAGATTTGGGTGGGGACACAGAGCCAAACCATATCAATAACCTTTCACATTTTCTCAATATAATAGTTTGACCCTATGTCCACCTTCTTAACAGCTAGTTTCAAGAGAAAGTTAATCAATACCGACAGGGACCATTCTTGGAAAGATGTGGTACAAGACAGTATATTTTTATTTAGATACTGTTTTTTGGCAAAGAAAGAAGGTGAAGTTGATGAATAGGATATGCAACATGAAGAGATAAAGGTGTTTAGTTGGCAGCAATGGTCTGCTGAATCCATTTCACATAGTTGCAAACTTTAGTGTAGACTCCAGATTTGCTCTTCTGAGCGCAACCATTGCCCCAGGAGACAATGCCCTGGAGTTCGTTGTTGCAGACCACAGGGCCACCAGAGTCACCCTGGGCAAAAAGGAAGGGATATTAGAGCCCTTATTTATGACCAGATGGGAGAATGGACTGTAAGATGTTCTTCCATTGCGCTGGGGCCATTGTCCCACACTGCTGATCCACCATGAAGCACTTTCTCTTCCTCTCGAAACCCTCCAACCCTCAATCTACTTACTCTATCAGTAGTTAGTCTTCCTTATACCTTATTTGAGCCCCTTCTTTTTTGTGGTAGGCCAACTGGGCCAAGAGGAGGTGAGGACTATGGAGGTTTAATGCTGCTTAACTGGCTCTGCTCCTTCCGCTAGAGTTCCTTTCCACAGTTTACCTCCTCAGAAGGGCACTTGGAAGTACTATTTGCACACCATCTTCTGTGCATCTTTTAACTCTTAAACCTAGACATTAATACAATAAAAATAAAATATTTAATTTGTTCCAAGCCTATCCCTCACCTCTCACAATCAGTTATAGGGACAGTTTTACAATCCTCTGTGTTTCTGAAAAGGGGAATTATGGTGGAGAAAACTAAGAATGAGCTGGAATTGAGAAGCAGTACAAAGAAACTAACCTGGCAAGAGTCCTTTCCACCCTCCAGGAATCCCAGACATATCATGTTTGTAGTAATCTTGCCCAGGTAGGCTGTGCGGCAAGCAGTGTTAGAGAGAATGGGAGCCTTCAGACACTGCAGGAGGTCAGGGTAGTTGGCTGTGGAGTGGAAGAGTAAAAAATGCAAGATCACTCATGAGGTTTCCAAAAATTTCCTTCTCAATACTTCTCCCCTCTTCCCCAATACTCTCACTCTTTCTTTCAATTAGCCAATGACTTCTCATTTGAGAGAACAATATTTTCTTTCTAGAAGCTTTCCCAAATAGTTCTAATCAATGAATAGTTCTTTCTCTGACACTAGCATCAGTGACCACGATCTCACATCTATGACTTTATTTCTCAAGCAGGTATATGCTCCAGGCAAGACCAAATCCCTGAGTCTTTGTTTTGTTTACCTCCTCAGTTTATAGTTCTCTGCCCATCACCAATCACACTTCAGTTAAATACCCTGGTATCTTCATAGCACTTCATTATTGTGTCTTCTACATGGTTCCAGCAAAAGAATCTTCTTCATTTCAATTATTAATAGTATATTTCTGAGATTCCATATATCCAAAAACTATGCTCTGGGAACTTAGCTTTAAGTGAGTTTGGACTAGCTGACTTTCCACATGTCATTCAGCTCTAAAACTGTCATACTTGGTACTTCTGTTTCAGGTGACACTTACTGCCACTGCTCAGCGTGTTGCCCCAGCCAGAGATGAGGCACTGAGTACCAGCCACTGCACAGGATGTTGGTAGAGAGACGGTGGCCACTTGAGAGTTGATGGTGGCGGCCGAGCTCAGCTTAATCAGCATGATGTCATTATCAATGGTGGCTGAGTTATACTTGGGGTGGCGAATAATCTTGGCTGCATTTATGAATTGTTCATTGCCTTCATAGACCTTAATGTTGTATTCTCCCAGATGCACTTGGATTTGGCTGGATTAAAAGATGTAATAGGTTCGTAAGTATCTAGTTTGAGCTATTTCCACTTCTCCTGACCTCCCATTTATGAGCATAAACACAGACACCATCCTTTTCAAGCATTCAGTCACACAGTAATTGTGCACTTAAGGTAACATTCTGCACCACCACATGGTACAGGTTAGAGTTTTCCTTAGGAGAGTGTCACTGCAAGTGCAGACTCACAACCTGCCATCTTGTTAAAATAGTAAGGAATGGGAATGAGAACCCAAGGACTTGAATAAAACAGTTGGAGATAAAAAGGAAGTTGGTGGAGTTTGATCAGCATTTGCCATTTCTTTCTGGTTGGGATCACCAGTTATCACAGGGAATGAAGCAAGAGTCAGAGAAATGGCAAAATGTTTTTTTTTTTTTTTTTTTTTTTTGAGACGGAGTCT
>NW_016809984.1:1818790-1828978 GCF_001698545.2 Rhinopithecus bieti
GCCCAGGCTGGAGTGCAGTGGCCGGATCTCAGCTCACTGCAAGCTCCGCCTCCCGGGTTCACGCCATTCTCCTGCCTCAGCCTCCAGAGTAGCTGGGACTACAGGCGCCCGCCACCTCGCCCGGCTAATTTTTTGTGTTTTTAGTAGAGACAGGGTTTCACCGTGTTAGCCAGGATGGTCTCGATCTCCTGACCTCGTGATCCGCCCGTCTCGGCCTCCCAAAGTGCTGGGATTACAGGCTTGAGCCACCGCGCCCGGCGGCAAAATGTTAAGGAGTAGAATGAATCATGCATATTTTTAATGTTGCACTCTAAATTCTCTGTATTTTATTGCCTCCATATACAGTTTATACTGGCTGAGCTATAGTAATTAGCACTATGTACTGATTCATGTCATAAGCTATTTCTAGGGATACTTCACCACTCACAATTTCCCTTCCGTATCTTGAATACCATCATTTGGGAAGACATCAGGGAATCCTGAAGGGTACCTCCCATGCAAAAGCCCCTTTATACATCAGATAATACCTGAGAAAATAAAAAGTCTCTGGAAGTCTGAATGCCTCACCCTCAAGCACAACTCTGCAGTTTACTCTGAATTGTGTTTTGTCAGGGATAGAGGATTAATTAATCTTAGTGCATAAGAAAGTGAGTATCAATGACTTACGACTTGTAGCAGTGAGCTGCGGACACCACCCATTTTTTATCGATGAGGGAGCCGCCACAGAAGTGATAGCCAGCATTCAGGGACACCTGATAGGGAACAGAATTCCTCTGACAGGTGTAGCCCCCAACGATCTTGTCATCATCATCACTAGTGGGGAAAGTGGCTGACAGAGAAAAGTTGGGAACAGTTAAACAGATCCATCTTAAAGTTTCTACAATATCATGAAGTTTTCTCAGATTTACCAAAAGAGCAGAATGTTCTCTTGTCTCACATAATCAGTAAATGGTGGTTTTAAGGTAATTTGGTGGTGGTGGGGAATTTATTATTCCATACCTTTAAATTGTACCCCACTTATAACATTATAAGTATCTATTTTTTAATTTATGCTTTAACTCTGATAAATGCATTCTTTTTTAATATATGTACTATTCAGCCACACACCCATACACACACACACACACACACACACACACACACAGATCAGAAACTCTCGACACAGTAAATGTCCTGAATATCACTTCCTGAAGACACAAGGAAACTTTTTTCACAGAACTCTGCTCTGCAGCCATGCAATTAGGTGTAATGCTTTTCAGTAGTCATGCTGATGTTGGTTTGTGGTGGTTGGTGGGATGTTGGTATGGGAGAGAGAGTTCCATACGGTAACAGAAAGGACACTTTAAAAAGTCACCTGAGAATTTTCTGGTCTGGAAGGAAATTAGAGATTTATACTTTTGCTCTCCTAATTTCTCTTCTTGATTCCAGTCTAGAATTTTTATTAAAAACATTTTACAGAGCATTATAGGATGACCCTCTTCAGCCTTTCCTCTTATCCCAATTATCTTTCCAACACTTATGAATTTATTCAGCTTTTAAAGTCTAGCCCACTGATTTATTAAGACATCTTGTAGCTCCAAAAGTTTGTGATTATATTTTATGAGCCCCATTGTTCAGATATTTTTAACACTTTTAGGAAAGAAGTCAGCAGGTATGTAGACAGATGCATTGAATTTATACCTACCTAACTTGAGAAAATTTAGTATTAAGTTTTAGTCGTATAAAATGTAGTAGTATAAAAGGATAACTCATCATTTTTCTATTATATTCATGATGAAATGACATGTTACTTTACACCAGAGAGAGTTCCATGGCAGAAATATCGTAAAACACAGACCATAGCTTTTATTCATGAGAAAGAAAATCGCTTTTCCCGTTGGCTTTACATCACTAGCCCTTTAGTGTGGAGAAGATGCAGGCTCTGGCACCTGCAGCCTCTTTCAAAGCATACGATTATCTTCAATTACTAACTCCAAATTCTTGGAAAGGTCAGGATAAGCGCCTCCTTAATCCGGGCTATCTTTTCCTTTTATCTCCTTCTTCATTAATTTTACCCGGAAGTTGAGAGCAAGTCCTGTGTCTTTATATCTTCTACCCTGATCACTTTTGCTAACTGTGATCTTCCTCCAACAAGTGAAATTTAATTATCCACGAACTTATGTATTTTACACAATTGTTTCAATATTTTAAGCTTCTTGAATACAGAGACCAGGTTCAACATTCATTGTTGTCTTCCAGAGTATAAAGTACAAACTTAAGTTTATGTTAGACACCCACTGATTCACTCATTAAAAGAGACTCACCAGCAGCTCCCAGGAGAACAAGGAAGATGAAGGTCTTCATGGTTGCTCACTTCACCTGGACTGGGAAATAGGATGACAGCTTTTCTTCCACAGCTATTTATCCCTCTGGACTTGTCTTGACATTCATGGCCACATGTGCCAGAAAAGTGATTTCACTGTAAACTCACAAATCTAAATCTAAAATCTGTGACATATGGAAGATAACTTAACATCAATTTTAAACATTAACATTTGCCTACTTTTCTAGGGGTTCATGGGACTGAAAGTAATAAAACCACCTGGTGAAAACTGTGCCCCATAATAGGTAAGTAAGGTCACAGGACAGAGTTGCAGGTGTCCGGATTCCCAGATAAAAAATCTTAAGTAGTTGGGCATCTCAACTGTAAACGTTTATTCTAAGAACTACTGCACTTTTGAAGTTTCATAATGTGGACTCTTTTACAATTATATATTTGTCTTATGACCACTCTGGTCTTATATATTCATGTTAGCTTTCCTCTTTTTTAAATTTCAACTCTTATTACAAATTAAATGGTACACATGCAGGTTTTTTACGTAAGTAAATTACGTGACACTGAGGCTTGGAGTCCCAACAACCTCATCACCCGGGCAGTAAGCATAGTACCCAACAGGTGGTACTTCACCTTTTCATTATTAAAGGAACAGCTTGTTTCCCTAAGAAAAAGAAGATTGCTATTAATTGAACTTAGAGAAAAAAAAAGGAAAGTTTAAAAATGTTAATAACTGATAATTATCTTGAGCTTAGAATTATCTTGAGCTTACTGTACTTATTCTAAGTACTTATTGAGTAAGTACATAAGTACAGTTTGCTGTGTATGTCAGGGATATTTTAAGTATTTGCCTATATTAATTTAGCAATCTTCACAACAACCATATAAGATACCTATTATAATTCCCACTTTACAGATGCGAAAACTAAGGCACACGAAACTGTAGAGGATTTGACATAGCAAATACATGGTAACATCAGCATTCCAACCCAGAAAAATCTTCCTTCGGAGTCTGTGATCCTGACCACTATGAAACACTTATCTCAGTAAGTTCACCAAAATCTGGATGCCAAGATAATGCAAAATTATTGGACAATGATAACACAACTGAAATTTATAAAGTATTTACTGTGTGTCCAGCACTGTGGAAGTAGATTATGTGCATCAACTCATTCAATCTTCACAAGCAGCACTGTAAATGTTAAACTACAAATTTCACCATTTAAGAGATGTGGAAAAAGAGGCTAAAAGAAGTCAAGTGAGTATATCAAAGTTTCATAGCTATTAAGTGGCCAATCTATGGTTAAAACTTAAACAGCCTCACTTCAGGGTTCATGCTCTCACCAGTGATGCCATGAATATGATAAGAGAGAACAGGGCCAGGCGCGGTGGCTCACGCCTATAATCCCAGCACTTTGGGAGGCCGAGATGGGCAGATCACGAGGTCAGGAGATCGAGACCATCCTGGCCAACATGGTGAAACCCCGTCTCTACTAAAACACACAAAAAATTAGCCAGGCATGGTGGCGGACACCTGTAGTCCCAGCTACTCAGGAGGCTGAGGCAGGGGAATCGCTTGAACCTGGGAGTGGAGGTTGCAGTGAGCTGAGATCACGCCACTGCACTCCAGCCTGGCAACAGAGTGAGACTCTGTCTCAAAAAATAAAAATGAAATAAAATAAGGGAGAACAGTTTGAACTCTACCAAACTAATGGCTAACTTCAAGGACTATTTGGAATTCTGGAAAATCCAAGAAATAGGTTGCTAGAGTAGGAGTTTTAAGAATTAATACAACATGACAGAAACATACAGTTGAGTGAATCTCAGTGAGAAGTAACTCCTGGCCAGATGTAGCTAGATTTGACATCTATGCAATACATTTGAAACGTCCTATCGGGATCTATTTCTGCTTAAGCAAATTATCACTCCTGAAGTCGTTTCTGCTTCTTTTACATTTGAACTGCTACTGCTATCAAGATGACGTACTCATCAGCAGAGTTTCTCAACCTTGGCACTACAGACATGCTGGGCCAGATACTTCTTGGTTGTGGGTAACTGTCCTGTGCATTGCAGGATGTTTATCTGCGTATGCCTGGTGTCTGGAAGAAAACAGCAATACCTTTGTCTCCCAGTTGTAATGACCAAGAATGTCACCAGACATTGCCAAATGTCACCTGGGAGGCAAAATCATCCCCAGTTGAGAGCCAGAGCTCTAAGGGAGAAAGAAGGGAAATGGGGCTTTGCTTCTAAGGCGATAGCCTTTAAAAAGTGCCTTGAGCTGTCGGACTATATAGACACTCAATAACTACTGAACAAATGGCACCCAAAGTGGGGAGCTGCCTTTAACTGATTCCTAAAAATTAGAAAGTATTAAGGAGTAAGGGAAGGAGCGGTGCCCAGATGAGAAAGGGGGAGTCTTCTTAGCCTGTTCAATATTTTCCATTGCTGATACTTTAACCTGTGAGGTGATGGAACTTGTTTAATTCTACATCATTCTTGGAACTTCCCCAGAGATTCCTCAGAGATCTTGGCCCATATAAAAAATACAGCATTGTAGAACTTTTTAGAATAATTGGCTCATGTACTCTTTTGGCCCAGAAACCTGCCTGTAGTGTGCCCTGGGCTTGATCATTTGGACTCCTTCCAGGAGCAAAAGAGTGAGAGTTGCCAGATTGGGAGTAGGTGGTGTGGGTTATTATCTAGGAACAGTTGCAATTTCCCACACAAAAAATCCGGAGACAAGAAAAGTAGTCCTGTCTGGCTACTGGGATGGTTCTCTAGCCATCTAAAGCAGTGAAGGGCATGTGAGGAAAATGCTAAATGATGCTTTCTAGACTTCAGTTTCCAGACTTCAGTTATTTCCATATCATTCTTTTACTTTTTTTTTTTTTGCATGTAAACCACTTACATTTTGATTTTTAAATAGACTTCTTTTTTTAGACTCTTTTTAGCAATGACATCGACGTTTCTTGTATTGGTGGCTTTTTTATCTAATGCATACTAAAATGAACACATGCTTTTCAAATAAAAATGCTCATCTGAGTACTATCTAAAATTATGTTGAGGACTGCTAGTGATGAGTCTACCAGCCTTCGGGAAACCTGGTGTTAGGTAGATGACTGGGGAAATGAGGGTGGGCAAAACCAAGGATAATGGTGGTGCTGCAGTGTTGCCTGTGAGTGGAAGGGGTATGGAGCAGAGTGGATCGGGATGTTAAATGAAAGTGATTAGGAGAATGCTCCCTGTAGAAGAGGCCAGGTGAATACAGGATTAGTATGAGGTGCCTTTGTACATATGCATGTGTATTTGTCATTCGTGTGAATACATCTGAGTACATCTGAGTCAAATATTCTTACATTATTGTGTGGGAGCTTGGACCTGTAAGATATCCTGTGTTTCTGAGATACTGTGAGTCATTTTGTAAAGTGTGACACTGGAGAAGTGGGTTGAAAGTTCTCAGACTTGATGAAGTATTTTTGTCTGCATTTTATGTGTGCAAAAATTCTCTTCCCCATGACATCAATAAATTCTTATTTGTAATTAATACTGGACATGCTACAATGTGTGGGGGCCTCCTTCCTCAGCCTCTTCTCACAAGATCCATCAGCTGTGGGGAATGCCCATATTTTTTCTTTTGCTCAGCAGAGTGGGTCAGTATCTATACTTCTTTTTCAAACTTCAAACACAGGGTGACCCGTGGGCAGATGCCAATATTTAACTAGCCTGTATTTGTCACCTCTTTTTCCCATGCACACGACTTAGTGGCTTTGGAAGACTATTTGAACTTGTGCCTAACTTAGGGGCTGATTAGGTTCCAACAAATATATTGACATTTGTATTGGCAAGAAGAAAAGGCTCCAGACTCTGAAGGCAATTTCATACTCTTTTTCTCCATAGACTTTTTTTTTTCTTATCTTCTCCAGCCACTTTTGTAGCTAATACATCACTAGATCATGCTGGCTTTTAGCCACTCTAGTGTGTGGAGACAATTTTAAGTAAACATTTTTTTCCTGAAAAAAAAAAAATGAGTACTAACACACACACACACACACACACCCTATAAACAGTCAGGGGAAAAAAAGTGCAAAAGAGAATAAGGTGTAAAGTATACACTTGTGAACCTGGAAGTCTACATTAAGCTGAATTGCTCATCTTTGTAACATATAGAAAATCATTATTAGTGAATAGAATGATCTTTCTGGAGAAATTGAACCCTAGAAACCAGATCTAAGTTTTCTTGAGAACCTGCTCAAGGGTGGAATTAGTTTGGAGGCATTTTTACTCTGGCTACATGTGATTCTCTCCATAAAATTGTTTGCATGGCTTAGCAAACCTTTCCAATAGAAGCCCTAACAGTAAATGTTTCACATACTTGGCCGGCAATGTAGTCTGTCATAATACTCTGCTGGCCTGCAATGAAAGCATGTAAATAAATGAGTGTGGCTGTGTTTCAGTAAAAGCTTATTTACTAAAGTCAGCTGTAGGCCAGATTTTTTTCCTTAGGCCATAATTGGTCAACCCTGCTCTAGAAGATAGGGAAGAAACCATTTTCATACCCTGTCTGTAGACTGAAAATTAAATGGTGGTTCAGTTTCAATGATCAAGAATGGCTCAAAATAAAATTAATAATCGTATTGAGAATATCTCACTTTTTACTTTACTCCAAATGCTTTCGGGAGAAAGGAAGAAGTGGAGGAATGGATATTTAGGGCTGGGGTATTAGAGTGACAGAGAATAATGCAGGAAAAAAAGGAAATCTTGACGGAGACAAAAAATGTACATCAAAGTATCGGAAACAATAAAATGTGAAGAAAGAATATTTAAATGTGGTGACCAGCGTTCTAGACTTTATTTTGTTTCTAGCTTTTTGTTGGTCTCTGGACTTTAAAATACTCAGTATAAAATGAATACCCACAGAAACTAATGGGAAAATAGGACAAACTAACACAATTTTTCATCCACATATTAGAGTTTTGTTAAGGTACAAACTTCCGTCTCTGTCAGAATTTACTTTACATTGCTCTGTATTCCTGTTCATGCCCATATTCTACCTCCATCACATAAAATTCAATGGTAAAGCATACCTAACAAAAGAAATTGTTTTATCGCAGAAACAGATAAGTGTGTATATGTGAAACCCACAGCTGTCAGAACATGCACAAATGCTATCATGAAATAATTGCAAATTTGCCACTTCTGAATATAAGGGGTCAGTGAGGAATTATGGAGAGAAAGCATTCTATTAGATCAGAAGAAAATGGGATTAGGAAGAAAAACAGACGAAGACGGAGATTAAATTGAAGCTAACAACCAAATAGAGCATCATAAGTGGTACATGACATGAAACATGGAAAGTGTATAATATGCACCTCATATTAATTTTTAATGTATAATACATACTTCATATTAATTTTTAGATAAAGACAATTTCTGTCAAATGTAGTTCTATCCCCACAACAATGTTGAGCATATAATAGGAACTTGATAATTTTTAAAAATTTTTTCATGAATGCATAACATTTGCACAGATTTATGGGATGCACATGATATTTTGTTACGTGTACAGAATGTGTAATGGTCAATTCAGGGTGTTTGGGGTATCCATCATCTAGAGTATTAATCATTTCTATGTGTTGGGAACATTTCCAATCCTCTCTTCTAGCTATTTTGAAATATATAATACATTGTTGTTAACTATAGTCACTCTACTCCGCTATTGAACATTAGGATTTATTAATTCTAACTGTATTTTTTATTTCCTCCTAGCTCCATTATCCCAGCCCCCTTTAATAGACTCACCTTAATATTATGGGATGCATTTCCTAAATCCAAATAAATTGATTTCCAAAGAGAAATGTTACTTAGCTCAGCCATGCTTTCCTGTTACAATTTTGGAAATTGTAGTTTGGAGAGTAGAAAACAGAAACTTATAGGCATCTTGAATTACAGCCTAGGAAGAATGACTCAGTCCCACTGAGACACAAGGTGGGGGGCAAACAATTCACAAATACAGTGACCCTTAGAGCTTCAGAATCATTGTCACTCTCCCCACCCCACTCCCTTTGAGTGACAGTCATCAGATTAGGAATATTTAGTGAATTTAGCAGAGAACACTGGTTCACTAAGAGTAAGTCATGTCAAACTAAACCCATTTTCCTTTGGGTGAACTTATTAGGTTGCAGAATGAGGAGAAGATCTGGAACCTAGCATCCTTGTTTTCTGCAAAGTACTTGTTAATTTTTTCATGATATTTTTGCAGTTAAGGTTCTTGATGTGATACTACAAGGTAGATGCTGTTGATTAACAGATGTTCTCTCAAGTCTATCTCACAGCCGTATGAACTCCAGTAAGAAAATCCCTACTGTCTCTGATTTGAGAACATAGAAGCCAAACAGCTGATTTACTAATGACTCAAAGCTGAGAAGAATCAATGCCACCAAAGATTGATTTAAGACACAAAGAAATCACACTCCATGTAAAAATCTGCCTAGCTCATACTAATAGCTCTCCAATCATCCTAGTCTTTTAAGTACTAGTATCAGACTTGGTTTTCACTCACAATTAGATATAATGCCATTCCTAGACAAGTGGAATCCAAGGAGACAGAGAGGCCAGTAACACAGCAACAAGCTACCTTTGCTGATTGCCCACCCGAGATCTTGTCTCTTCTCTGTTCAGGCATCTCGGCTTTGCCCTGTTCCCTGTGACCAAGTCAACATTTGACACCATTTCCAGTAAATGGGTGCTCGCCTGTCCCCAGTTTTCTGTGCTAATATCCATGCTGGTATCCTGACTCCTTCGAGACAGCATTCATTCTTGCTCTTACCAGTTCCCATGACCAAACTGACAACCCCAAGCCTTCTTCCAGTTCCTTTGAAGCTGGCAGCTACCTTCTTGAGCTTTCCCCTGTTCTCATTCAAAATCCTCCATCACTGCGCTGCCAATCCTACTGCCCAATTTTGGCTTCTGTGGAGAGCATCTGCTCCAACTACCATGACTTGAACAGATATAGCCAAAGGGAACTCTGTCTTGAGGACTTGGTTAGAGGAGTGCAGATCCCATCACTCAGTGGTGGCTAGAGACCAGGGCCTAGAAAAGATATGCTAAGGAATGTGTTAGTTACTATCGAACATCTGAAGCACTCTTGTGTTAGAAACACAGAATCATGCCACGAGATTCTAGATGACAGGACACACACAAAGAAGTGGAAGTCACAAAAGAACATGTCATCATTTAATGCAACAAAGAACTTTGTAAGAATGGATGGCAACTCATCTGGGTAGCAGCAAGAAGCTCATCTTTATGTGATACAGGAGGATAGATTTATAAGGTTCTTTTCTTACTGTTGGAAGGGCAGGTTTTGATGTTCCTTGGCAAACTTTGTTTTATCTTGGTATTTATCACTTAAGCATTTACTTTTTCACATAAAAAAGTAGACTTTGATGTTTGAGGTGCTCTGAAGCAAGCTATCTCTGTAGTTGCCAGTTGTATAGGTTTAAAGAAAATCATGGTAGCAGCCTGTGCTGGTCTGACTAAGCATGGCTAATGCCCTCATAGTAGCAAGCTGAGCTCAGCCAAAGGTTGCAGAGGAAGGAAAGACCCTTTCTGGGCCAATGTTCTGTAACCCTGGAGCCCATAAACATCATAAGAAAGTTGTGGTTAGAAATGTGGAAGTATTTCGACGAGATGGCGGATCATGAGGTCAGGAGATCGAGACCATCCTGGCTAACCCGGCGAAACCCCGTCTCTACTAAAAAATAAAAAAAATTAGCCGGGCGAGGTGGCGGGCACCTGTAGTCCCAGCTACTCGGGAGGCTGAGGCAGGAGAATGGCGTGAACCCGGGAGGCGGAGCTTGCAGTGAGCTGAGGTCCGG
>NW_016809984.1:1829277-1832384 GCF_001698545.2 Rhinopithecus bieti
AAAAAAAAAAAAAAAAAAAAAAAGAAATGTGGAAGAATTTTGATTATTGGTAGAACCCAGTAGTATAACATTTTTAAAAACTCCTTGGAATTATTCTAATGTAGGTGATTTGTCTACCTCATTTTGGTGAAACACTACTCTAAATCTTTCCCTTGAAACCTGGAATAATTTTAAAGGATGGCAACATCAGTTTTAGTGAAAGTATTTTATTGACATCTCTATGTGAGAAATATGAGCCCCTCCAGAGGTAAGACAGTTACCGTGGATTCCAGGTTCTGGACCTGGACCCAGGGAGGATAGAAATCCCTCAGTTTGCTTTCCATGATGTCTGGACCCATTTGATGTAGTTGCAAACTGTGGTATAAATGCCAGGTTTGCCTTTGTGGGCACAGCCTGCACCCATGGAAACGATACCTTGAGGAATTCCATTGCAGACCACAGGACAACTAGAGTCATCCCAAAAGGAGAGGAAGTGAGTATCAGAAGTGTGCCTACCTCCTGAGCAGATGCAGGGCCCAGGGTAGGGATAAATTAAACCCAGCTGACAGGCATTCTTCCTGTGCTCAAGAAAGCCAGGAACACCATGCTGTCACTGATCGGGCCCAGGAAGGCTTCATAGCCTGTGCTGTTGGAGTGCACAGGCACTTTTAAACATTGCAAGGAATTAAGGAGCTAGGATCCAGCCTTTTCTTTACTCTTTGAACTGTATTCTGTGGAAGAACTCATTCTTGAATAAAATACATGGTGATAACCGTTATCCTCAGACAATAAGTGACACCCATCCCCCCGTAGATATGAACTTCTCCAAACCCTCCTAGTGCCCCTCTCTCCAAACTCCCCAGAGGGTCAGGTTCCCCAAAGGGCAGCAACAAACCGATAATAATAATTATAATAACAATGAACATTTCTTGAGCACTTACTGTTCTAAGCTCATTTTGTTTATTTATTTTTAAAAAGTTTATTTTTATTTTGAGTTCTGGGGTACATGTGCAGGATGTGCAGGTTTGTTACATTGGTCAACCATTCACCTAGGCATTAAACCCAGCATGCATTAGCTATTTTTCCTAATGTTCTACCTCCCCCCACCATCCTCCCAACAGGCCCCAGTGTGTGATGTTTCCCTCCCTGTGTCCACGTGTTCTCATCGTTCAGCTCCCACTTACAAGTGAGAACATGCGGTATTTGATTTTCTGTGCCTGTGTTAGTTTGCTGAGGATAATAATCTAAACTTATTTTACATATTATCTAATCCTTAAACTCAACTAGTGAGCTAGGAACTATTATTATTTTTATTCCCATTTCTCAGAGGAGGAAACCAAAGTTTCCATCCCTCAGCCTCAACCCTCCCAGAGCCTAACTGAACTCCAACTCTCCTGTAACTGAGTCACACTGAGGCTCACCCACTGGCAGAAAGCTGTGTGCTGTCTCAGTCTCAGATCAGGCACTGAGTACTGCTTTTGGGTCGGGAGCTGGGTCGGGAGCTGGTGTTTATGCTTTTGTTGAGGACAGCAGGTTTGGCCAGCTTGATTAGTATGAGGTAATGTCCCATGGTTGCCCTCTTGTTTTTGGAGTGTATGATGATCTTAACTGCATTAATGAGCTGTTTGGTCCCTCCAGGAGCTGCCAGATTAGGTTCTTCTAATCTCACCTTGAATTGTCCAGAAAGAAAGAAAGAGGCTGCAGAGCTTTTACTAAGCAGCTGGGTCTTAGCTTCATACCCATAGCCCATTCGGCATCACCCCATCAGAACCTTGCAAGCAAATGAATTGGCCCAGAGACAAAGCTGGGCCCACTAGTGAACCTTAAAAAAAAAGTTTTGTCAGCTGAGGGACTCTGTTCCATGCAAAAATGGATGCAGTGAGCTGAGTACTCTCATTTTTGAAACTCTCTCTCAGCAGCTAGAAGTTGCACTACCAGCTGCCACAAATGTGTCAAGTGAGAAGAGAACAATGTGTGTACTGCCAGCAGAAAGTCAGGTGTCCATGGAAAGGGAGACCTTGAACTTAATTTGAAAGGCTGGAGACTGGTGAAGACAATAGTATTGGGATTCAGGTCACAAGAGCAGAGAACCACGGAAAAGAAAAGGGAGATATTTTTTCTTAGAGAGAAGAGGATGCTCAAGAAGAGCGCCGTAAGACAGATTTCCTTTTTCTCTCTGCCAAGGCCTTGTTTCCTAACAGGATGAATCAGGAGACCTCAGACCAAGGAAGGCAACCCACAGGAGGAATGGACATCCTCTAGGGACACTCCAGGGTCCACACCATGGTCAATGGCAGTGAGCTGCCCACAGCCCCCACTGGCTGCTGATGAGAGCCCCAGATAGGTGAGATCCAATGTACAGGGACACCTGGCAGGGAAGGGCATTCTTGTTACAGGTATAGCCCCCAACCATCTGGTCATTGTTATTGTCACAATCCATGGGTAAAGCCTCTAGAGATGAGAAGGAGAAGGAAGGGAACGAAACAAAGGTTACATTTTGTCCCAAAGTTTCTGAATAAGAGGTAGACTAAAAAACATCCACTATAGCCTTCTGGGGGGAAACACTGCCAGTGTTCTGCCAGCCTAGATCTTTCATTACCTCTTCTTTTCCCACATGAAAAAGGCTTTTATATCTACTGTTGTAACATGTAATATTCATGTAGGAAATCTAAGCAGAACTATAGTACAGTATAAATTAAGCAACATTGAGATAAAAATTATCCCAAATTCTACTTACTGAAAATAACGGGCTAGGTGCAGTGGCACATGCCTGTAATCCCAACACTTTGGGAAGCTGAGGTGGGTGGATCACTTGAGGGCAGGAGTTCAAGACCAGCCAGGCCAACATGGTGAAACCCCGTCTCTACTAAAAGTACAAAAGTTAACCAGGTATGGTGGCGTGCACCTGTAGTCCCAGCTACTCAGGTGGCTGAGGAAGGAGAAGTACATGAACCCAGGAGGCGGAGGTTGCAGTTAGCAGAGATCACGCCACTGCCCTCCAGCCTGGGTGACAGAGTAAGACCCTTCAAAAAAAAAAGAGAAAAAGATGGAAGGAAGGAAGGAAGGAAGGAAGAAAGAAAGAAAGAAAGAAAGAAAGAAAGAAAGAAAGAAAGAAAGAAAGAAAGAAA
>NW_016809984.1:1834841-1842685 GCF_001698545.2 Rhinopithecus bieti
GAAAGAAAGAAAGAAAGAAAGAAAGAAAGAAAGAAAGAAAGAAAGAAAGAAAGAAAGAAAGAAAATCAAATCACTGTAATTTTGCAGCAGTAATTCCTATAGGTATTTGTCTTTGTATATACCTGCACACATCCGCACATCCACACATGTATACAGGATACATTTTTCACAAATGAAGCTCTATTTTATATGCTATTTTGCAGATCTTTTGAAACAATGAATTTATCAATTCTAAAATACTTTCAAAAGCTTAACAAATTTCACAGACATGTCTTCAGTGATCTCCCAGTAAGAAAACACAAACATGATTGGTTATGAAGGGTAGAGAAATCAGTACTAGAACTACTTACTGATTCAGTAAAATTATAAAAACTCCACATCTCTTTGGACTATTATCCAAGTCTGGATCCATCCCTGGTTTCTCTTCAGATCATATAAATCTCACCTTTTACCAAGCCTGAATCCCAGACTTTAGAGAGGAGAAAGCTGAGAAGGGCAAGGACCAACAGCGTTGGCCTGGTGCATTGCTATTAAATGTAAATGGACTCTAAGTCTTGATTTGCTAAGAACAGTCTGATTTATGCATGCTGTCCTGGGACAGTTACAAATTGCATCACTTTTCTTTCTCAAAAATGTCCCTATTTGGTCAATAAATTGCATATTCACTCTAGTTACATAGCAAAGTCTCAGGTGATCATCAGAACCGGAGGGTGAATGAGGAGTATGTTGCATGCAAGTATTTTGCATAGGGGGAAGTTTTCTATTTCTCCATGCTATTATAGGAGGAATGGAAATTCACAAATTTTCTGTTGAGTTTCTGACCTACACAAGAGACAATAGAGGCTGAAAGTTCATTCTCTATCACTTTCTCTTTCTACAATATTAAAGGAAGAAAAGCACTTATCAGCAATTCTAGGAACATGACAAAGATAATGTTCTTCATGGTGGCTCTCTGAATTCACTCAATGATGAAAAAAATGAGGGAATAATCCCGTTTACACCCCTTAAACGAACCAACTTTATCGATATTCCAAGACCCCTGGGAAATAGCAAGAGCGTGATAGGAGACACCCGGACATTCATCAAGAGGATTCTTCATTTCTCAAGTATGGCAAATATTGTTGCTGAGGTTATTCATAAACATGCCTTCAGAGGGAAGTATGGGATTTACAGACCCCATCTGGTTAAGGACTGCTCATGGCCTTCCTGATTTAACAAGGTTTTACTATGGTAACACAAAAAGCACTGTTAAACCGAGCTGCATTACTTGAAGAATGAAATGCTTTCAATACAACTAATAGATAAATTATTCTCTCACTGTACACATTACCTCTCTTTGCCTTTTTATGATCTAATTTCTTATCATTCATAATCAGTCCTTGAAATACCTACTCTCTCCTGAGCTTTTCTCAGACCCAACTTCTACTAAACATATCTGCTCCTGTACCTTGGGTCAACTAGTCTAGCGCTGAATTCACCATAGCTTTCTCTTTCTATATTTTCTGTCAGTGCAACGAAGCTACACACACATGGTTAGCCAAACTTGAAACACGGAAGCCACCCTTAACTTTTTTTTTTTTTGACGGAGTTTCACTCTTATCACCCAGGCTGGAATGCAAATGGTGTGATCTCGGCCCACTGCAACCTCCTTCTCCTGGGTTCAAGCGATTCTCCTGCCTCAGCCTCCCAAGTAATTGGGATTACAGGCGCGTGCCACTACACCCGGTTATTCTTGTATTTTTAGTAGAGATGGGATTTCGTCATGCTGGCCAGGCTGGTCTCGAACTCCTGACCTCAGGTGATTCACCTGCCTTGGGCTTCCAAAGTGCTGGGATTCCAAAGTGTGGCAGCTCCACATTGACACCAGGATAAGTTTAAGTTCCAGCACTAACAGAGCATAGGATCAGTCCTTGAGGAAGTTAGACTCAGTCAGGCCTTCAAATGCTGAGAACAAAACATCTGGTTGTGGTTCTCAAGCCTTTGGTTCTAGCAAGATGAATGAGAGGTGATTAGAATGTCTGTGCACCTGAAAGTGTTGGAAGGGGACCTCCAGTTCCCACTTTGAAGGGAGAGAATGGAAACAGGCATGTGGCGGGCTCTCAGGAGCAGCTGCTGTTGCACCTTTAAGGTGTTCTGTAAACACTGGCAGGTGAGGAAGGAGGTTGCCTTAGGAAGAAGAAAAAAGAAAGTGATTAAGATACAGCTTGTGACCTTAGGAAGATCCAATCCAGTAAGGGAGACAAATACTGACATAAATATATGTTAGTATGGAAGGAAAAACCTAGGACTTTTAGAACCATGAAATTGGCATTCCTCCCTGGAGAACAAGGTGAAGAATAATAGAACTACACGGGACTCAGAGGATCCCAGACAAATCAACTACAAACAAGCTCATTAGCTGCAGCCATCACCCTGTACACTAAGAAGATCTTCCTAAAAGGTCCTGAGGTCTTCCCAGGTCATCACCCATGTCAGGTGTCTCAAGTTATGCAATAAACACACAGTGACATGAAATACAGAGGACTAACGTGCATTTCTTTGTATCTGCGTAGATGGGAGGCCTGTTGGACGGCGATAGAGACCATGCAGCACGTGGAAAGTGTCTCCCCAAAAGAGGGGTGAGTCCAAATGGGGTGTGGAAAGCAGCCTCCTGCAGACTGTGGAAGCACAAGCAGATTGCAAAGCGCACTCTGTGGGGCAAGACACCCCTTGTGTGGTGTGTCAGAAATTGGACTGAGGTGAGGAGAGTTTCAACATGGATGGTCTCCCTGGCACAGGAAGTCAGAACTTGAATGGAGAGAGGAGGCCATTTACAAGGGAGAGACAGTGGCAGCTGCAGCATACATTTAGTCACATGGAAAGGGATTAATCAAATATATAAATCTATAAGGATAGCACAACCACATTTCTCAGTATTGGATAAGGGAGTTGCAAATACGGAAAGAGAGAACACCAGAACACAAGAATAAACCTTATAGTACTGGATTGGAATTCGTGTGAACTCATCACTTCTCAATAGGTCTAAAGAGCAATTAAAGATACCTGTAAATATATGTGTACTGTGAATAAACATGTGTATGTACATCTCTGTCCACTGTGATGCCTAAGGGTAGTTCACCCCAAAACCACTCCAAAACATCTAGGGTCCATATTCTGTTTTCTAAATACCACTGTCCACTAGAAAGAATCAGGAGTTTTTGGACAAAGAGTAGAAACCAAGCCAGGCAGGAAAAGCCTAGAACCCCTTGTGCCATAAAGTAAGGAAATGTTCACAGAATGATGGGGACCCTGACAAGAAGGAGAATTTAGGAAGTAACAACTTTCTACTTCTATATCTCCTTTGGACAATGCTTCATCAACATTGAAACATTATTATTCATAAATAAAGCCTTTGAAATAAAAATTATTTTTATCAGTTACATCCAGCCTTACATACTGAGACTACAACGTGATTTTTGTAGATTTACAGATATAAATATACCAATGCCAACCACAGCACATTAGAAACACAATTTTTAAGTGCTTAGGCCTACCTAAAAGGTAGGGTTTTTACTGTTTTCCATTCCATCCATCTATTTGTTGACCAATTAAGCAAACATGTATTAAGCACCTGCACTCTGTAAAGTATTTTGATAGGGGCTGTGAAGCATGTAAGGTTCTGGCACAGCAGCCTAGTGAAGTCTACCCTGCTTGGCTTACATTGTTTCAGAGCTGGGTAGACAGTTAGAGAAAGTTATTTCAGTCTCTCCCCACATCCGAATTTCAAGGATGAGGAAATGAGAAAGTCGGTAGATGAAATGATTTAGACACCTAAAAACCAATTACTTTAATCTTCCTAAAGAATACCCTGTAAAGCTTTCCAAATTAGATTTTATCTGTAAACATGTCAAACATGTCTTATTATTTATTTATTTATTTTTATTTTTTTGAGATGGAGTCTTGCTCTGTCACCCAGGCTGGAGTGCAGTGGTGCAATCGTGGCTTACTGCAATCTCCGCCTCCCGAGTTCAAGTGATTCTCCTGCCTCAGCCTCCTGAGTAGCTGGGACGTCAGGCGCACGCCACCACACCTGGCTAATTTTTTTGTAGTTTTAGTAGAGATGTGGTTTCACCATATTGGCCAGGCTGGTCTGAAATTCCTGACCTTGTAACCCGCCCACCTCTGCCTCCCAAAGTGCTAGGATTACAGGCGTGAGCCACTGCGCCCAGCCCACGTCAAACATGTCTTATAGCTCCTGTAATCCCTGAAGCACTTTGAGAATGAGAACATTATTCACAAAAGCTTTTTGAACAAATTAAAATGGTCCATGTGCCCATGAGAGTTGGTTTTATTCATTGCTCTATTCCTGGTCCTCAAACAGTGCCTGAAATATAGTTCTGTGTTCCATAAATACCTAGTGGATCATATTATTTTGATATCTTAAGTGTGTATATTGAGGCTGTTGGAGGTGTTTCACCAGTAAGGGGCAGTGAGAGTTGCTAAGCGTTTACTTCTGCCTTTCAAATGTCTTCTTGCTTTGTGTATTCCCCTGCGGAATCCCTTTGTGTATCTATGCTCCGAGTGCTGTATCTGGAGGACTGGGGGCAGATGGCTGAGAAGAGGGCCATGTGCCTCTTTCACCTCCAGGAGGAGCTGTGACTTTAGTGACATTCCTGAGTCAAGTGGAGGGAGGAGAAGAGAGGCAGGAGGGAGGAAAGGACTAAGGAAAGAATCAAGTGCTCTGGCATCAGGATTTGCTCCTTGTGCTAGTTGAGAGACCATGTGTGGACAACATAAAGACACTGAATCCATTCCACCTGGACCTGCGTAGCCTCGTCTCTGCAGTCCCTCTGCTCATGCCCTTAGGGCCTTCTGTCATTCGAGTCTGTGTTCAGGTTCGGCATCCTAAGTAGGTGAGATGCTCCCTGGGGGTAGGGGTTGCAGATTATTCCTCTCACGCCCCCTCAGCACCAACTGAAGGGTGCTCCCTCCCTAGTTGGCATTACATTACTGGGTCTTAAAATGATGCACAGCTGGCTCCAGGGAAGGGCTCAGCTGAGCCAGGTGAGGTGGCCTCCTGGAGTTCACCGAGATGAGGGAGAGGAGCTGGAGTGCGCTCGCCTGGGTCCAAGATAGGCATCAGGAAGACATCTGCCCAAAGGGAAGGGGTCTGTGTGTTAGGGAGGAGGGGAGCCACAAGTAGAAAGAGGAAGGGGAGACCCAGTCATTCACTGTGGGGAGGGCAGGCAGTTGTTAAGAAAAATGCAACTGTCTGAGGAAGCTGCCGTGCACACCTGGCCCTGACAAGCTAGTCTAAACCCACCTCTTGAGGTGCAGGTGCAAAGGTGGAAGGGAAAGAGGAAGTGTAAGCTGTAGACACTAACAGTGACACCAACAGGAGCAGAGACTTTCCCAAGCAGCCCCTGTCTCAGGGCCAGGGAAGCCCACCCACAAGACCAGAATGCCAAGCAGGGAGACTCAGGGTCCCCACGCCTCTGCCCGTGTGACCCTGCCATGGGCTGCAGCCTCCACTGTGGTGTGGTCCATTGTCCCAGGTGAGTCCTGGGCACAGGTGGGACATTTCTGTCCTTGCATTTTTTACTTTTTTCATGGAACTGCCTCAGAGTACTCTGTCCTAGGCTTCGTCTGAATTTGGCTTCCTATTTTCACAGGCTCTATGGATACTGGAATTACGCAGACACCAAAATACCTGGTCACAGGAATGGGGAGTAAAAGGACGATGAAACGTGAGCATCTGGGACATGATTCTTTGTATTGGCTCAGAGAGAAAGCTAAGAAATCCCTGGAGTTCATGTTTTACTACAACTGTAAGGAACTCATTGAAAACAAGACTGTGCCAAGTCACTTCACACCTGAATGCCCTGACAGCTCTCGCTTATACCTTCATGTGTTCGCGCTGCAGCCAGAAGACTCAGCTCTGTATCTCTGCGCCAGTAGCCAAGATACAGCCCTGCAGAGTCACTGCCTCCCTGTGCACAAACCTCCTCCTAAGTCTAGTCAGAGATCCATGGGGGCAACGCGTTCAGCTGAGCCTCAACACTCGGTTCAGCATTCCATAGGACCTCGGCAGAAATCTCAGACCATAATACTGTCATTTATTGGATGTGACAATGCTAAATTGCCCAGACGCCTGCAGCCTGGGACATGACTTTGTCTTGAACGAGACTATGCCTGAATTTGAATGTAGGACAGATGCTGTCACGTTTAAGTTGTTCCAAGTATCTTCCAGTTGGCTTGTGCCTCTGGGAAATGTTGTGTGAAGTGTTTAACACTCTGGCCACACTAATGCACCTTCCAATATGAACTGTTTTTTGACTTTTCTTCTGACTCAAGTTAGACGCTGGATCTCAGCCCTCATCCCAGATCCAAATATAGTCAGACCTTTTCTTTTCTTTCTTTCTTTTTTTTTTTTTAGATGGAGTCTCACTCTGTCACCAGGCTGGAATAGTGCAGTGGCGTGATCTCGGCTCACTGCCACCTCCACCTCCCAGGTTCAAGCGATTCTCCTGCCTCAGCCTCCCAGGTAGCTGGAACGACAGGCACTGCCACTACAACCAGCTATTTTTAGTAGAGATGTGGTTTTATCATGTTGGCCAGGATGGTCTCAAACTCTTAATTTCTTGATTTGCCCCCCTCGGACCCCAAAAGTGCTGGGATTACAGGCGTGAAACACCGCACCCGGCAGGTCCTTTCCTTTTTTTTCTTTTTTTTTAAATACAGAATACCCAATGCCTTCCTCGGGTGGCCGTATCAGTGCCTGACCCTGAGGACAGTGGTTCCCCATGGCGTTTGCATCGTTGTTCTCTAGTTCACTCTCCCTGGGGCATGTTCAGAGTTTCAACTTCTTGTTGGCTTCTCTCTTCCACTCAGGATTTAAAACTTTCAAACTTGATTGTTTTTCCTTCTGTCTCTTTAATCCTAATACCAAGTTTTCTCGGCATCCATCATCAGCCATGGAGTCTCTTGCACCTGAATTGTTGCTCACAGCAGGTAATAAGAGAAGGCGACCTCCTGGAATTTCTGAGCCGGACTTTGTACTCAGGGTTACCTAGCTGAGCCCCATATTTTCCAGCACTGCTCTTAAAATTAACGGCCCTCAGTCCTGCACACACCATCAGATCCCTGAGAAGAGCCCTGCACTGTCAGGTTTCTGCACCAATACAAATCTCCCTCCTCTCTCCTATAGAGGGCGCTCCAGGGATGGTGGGTGCTGCCAGAGACACCAGTAATTCTGCCACACCTTGCCTGTGGGGTCATGGGAGCTCAAAATGCCCCTCCTTTCCTCCACAGGACCAGATGCCTGAGCTAGGAGAGGCCTCATTCCTGTTGTGATTCTGCCATGGATACCTGGCTCCTATGCTGGGCAATTTTAGTCTCTTGAAAGCAGGTCGATGCTTAGGACTCTAGGAAATTCTTGCTTTGAACTTACCTAAGACAATTCTAAACCATTCTCTTAATCTTCTTCTTTTCCCACAGGACACACAGAACCTGAAGTCACCCAGACTCCCAGCCATCAGGTCACACGGATGGGACAGGAAGTGATCTTGCGGTGTGTCCCCATCTCTAATCACTTATACTTCTATTGGTACAGACAAATCTTGGGGCAGAAAGTCGAGTTTCTGGTTTACTTCTATAATGATGAGATCTCAGAGAAGTCTGAAATATTCGATGATCGATTCTCAGTTGGAAGGCCTGATGGATCAAATTTCACTCTGAAGATCAAGTCCACAAAGCTGGAGGACTCAGCCATGTACTTCTGTGCCAGCAGTGAAGCCACAGCCTTGCAAAGACACCTCCAGCCTGTTCAAAACCCTCATAGATCTGCCTCCCTCCCAGCCGCCAGC
>NW_016809984.1:1842831-1850431 GCF_001698545.2 Rhinopithecus bieti
AAGCCACAGCCTTGCAAAGACACCTCCAGCCTGTTCAAAAACCCTCATAGATCTGCCTCCCTCCCAGCCGCCAGCACCCACTTCCTGTCTAAGAAAAGGAAGTCTCTGGTTGGGTTTGTTCTTGCAAATGTCTCCAAAAAGACAGATAATGGAAATTAAATTCCCAAAGATATCTTGGGCAGAAAGGACCACATACTGTAGGATTTGAAGAATGTTTACAGATACTACAGAGTGTGATGGTGGGCTCTGAATATGGGAGAATTGTACCCAACCAAGTAACCTCTATCTTTTCTTTATTCTCATTTTGCCATTTTTATTAGAATTTTTTTGATTTAGTTGCTTAGGAAAACATATTTTAACTCCTAGGATGGTGAAATGATTACTGAGTGGGAGTTCAGGTATTTCCATGAGAATATAGACAATCCCCACGGAAATCTTCAGAAGGAAAAGGGGCTTGGTACAAGGAACTCAATTATCAGTGAGTCTTGCTCAGCATGTGGGCAAGAGCAGAACAATCTGATGACCCTGTCAACCTGGTGTGATGCATTTGGGTTGATGATGCTAGTTCACAAAATAACAAGTTAAGAGAGTAGAAAACATGGAGTCTAATATTGGGACACCATTTCACACCATTTCAAGGTCAACAGAGGTCTAGACCAGCATGAGAATCGCCAGAATAAAGCCAGGCAGTACAGGAACAGAATTCAGCAACAAAAGTCAAGAGGCATCCAGAGGCAGAGGCAGGAATGAATTTGTCACTTTCAACTTAACATGAGGCAGCCAGATTAACTTTTTAAGTTTCATTTAAGAAACTATGCCTCTTTTAAACATACCTATTGAAATCTAAATTCTAGGTATTCGTGTATTTGGGTTCTGGAATTTCCACTTAAATCTTCCTACAATTTCCAGCTTCTGCTAAAATTCCACATTTGTCATTTACTTTGTTGACTATATTAACATTCATCATTTTTAAGCCAATTTTGGATAACTTTAACATCTGAATCTGTTTGGGTCTGTTTCTTTTTTCTGTTTTCTCTGTTTGGTTTCTGGGCATGTGATTTTGTTTTCTCACACAACTAGTAATTTATTTGAATGCTGGATATTGTATATAAAAACTATAGAGATAATCTGAGGCTCTGAATGATTTCATCTTCCCCATATGATTCACTTTTGCTTCTGCTGGGAATTGTAGCAGGGGCAGATCACCTTAATTGAGGTTATGACTGAGTTGTATCAGAGCTGGGATTCGGCCTGCATTATGGCTGCTCGCCTTTGGTCTTAGCCATTTAAGTTCCAACTACATGTCTGGAGTTTAACAGCTTAATTAAAGTGTAAATTATATAACATAATATTTGCCCATTGCAAGTATGCAATTCAATGAATTTTGATAAATTTGTGGAGTTGTGCAACAATCACCGTGATCCAGCTGTAAAACATTTCATCCTCCCCACCCAGAAAGTTCCTTCGTGCTCATTTTCAGTCAATCCCTGCTTCTACCCCCAGCGCCAAGGCCTGGGGCCTTTGCCAGGCTCCTCTCCTATTCAGTAGTCACTGAACATAAATGTTCTCCAGATCAGAAAGGTGGTGGATGCTCCTTAAAACCTGCTACACTCTCAGTCTTCCCTTTTTTCCTCAGCTACTTAGGCAGCGATATAAAATTGGCAAATGACTTAGAGGGAAAAGTGATCTGTTAGATCTCTCCTTTCTCCTCGAGATCCCAGTCGGTTAGGTTCTTACTGCCTCAATAGCTCCAAGTGCCTTCAAACATTTATCTTTATATTTTGTTAAGTTTATGTAGTTGTTTTTGAAAAGAATGTTGTTCTGCAAAAATTCAGTCAATTAACTCCAAAAGCCAGTTTTTATATTTATTAAAGGTGAGGTGAAATTTTGTATGTTTGTATTTTAGATAGAAGCCTCTTGAAGAAAGGAAGGAGTGAACCTCTCTGCCTTCCCTTTTTTTTTTTTTCTTTTTGAGATAGAGTCTTGCTCATGTCACTCAGGCTGGAGTGCACTGGGGCGATCTCGGCTCATTGCAACCTCCATCTCCCGGTTTCCAGTGATTCTCCTGCCTCAGCCTGTGGAGTAGCTGGGATTACAGGTGCGCGCCACCACAACCAGCTAATTTTTGTATTTTGAGTAGAGACGGGGTTTCACCATGTTGGCTAGGATGGTCTCGGCCTCTGGACCTCGTGATCCACCTGCCTCGGCCTCCCAAAGTGTTGGGATTACAGGCATGAGCCACCATGCCCAGCTGCATCTCTCTGTTTCTAAGACCTCTACCACTTTGCTGCCTTTGGTCCACCATGGGACAGAGCCTTCACATGTTTGACCTTTTACCACAAGGAGGAGCTGTGACTCTACTGAGATTGAGGGAACTCAGAGGAAGGACAGAGCATTCTCCACATGGGAGACAGTTAAAAGAAATATCGGGTTTATTTGCAACAGGGGAAAATATGGTCTGCAGAAGCTGTGTTAATGCTGAAATGTGAGAGGTTAAATACAGACTATTCATTTGCCTTGCTGTGCAGGTGTTTTTGTTCTAGCAAAGAGCCTAGACTGCCAGATTTGTTGCATGTGACCCTGCATGGGATGAGAAAGGGGGAGAGTTTGAACTGGGAAAGAGGAGAGCTCACAGGCAGATGCCAGTGGAGGACCCATTCCTGAGAGGAATAAGAGAGGCTCTGGACACTGGGCCTCTGCTCCAGCTCAATCCTGCCATGAAATGACTTCCTGAGATGTGGGCAGTGAGCCTGACAAATCAGGGCTTCCTCAAGGGATATTGCAAAGAGAGTAATTACCAAGGGAAATCTACTTATCAGACCAAAGAATACCTGGAGAGCCATTCCCCTGACTCTAAATGATGAAAGACTTAAGCTAGAAGGGGATTTTCTTTTATTTTTCCTCTTCTGGATGTTCCTCTAAGTTCTTGGAGCAAGAGCTTGGAAGGATAGGAAACCCAGTCTCCTGGGTCTTAGCAAATGGTTCTGTCAAAACAGCATCACCAGACTCCCTTCCAGCTTCCAGCTTCAACATCTATCCCTGTCTCCCAAGACCCATGGAAGCTAGACTTGTCCAGATGTCAAAAGATGATGCCAAAACAGCTGCAGATGGGAAAGAAGGTGGCATGGACAGACCTCCAGGATGCACATCTGAAACAGGCTCTTCATTTTGTTTTCACTACAGGCTCCTATTTCACCTTTTCAAAAAGCATTTGGAATTTCCCTTACTTCTTGGAAATCCAAAAATACAGCAAAGATACATTTTATATAGGCGTTAGCTATTCAGCAGGAGGGAGCTTCAGAATATCTCTATACTCTACGATTTTCCACCATGCTGCCTGGAAGTGAAAGTCTAGCCAAACAGTTTAACAGGAAAACCATTAGCCATCCTGTGGAGGTTAATTTTGCAGTTTATTTTGGAATGGAACAAAAGCATGTATTGAAGATAGGAAACTCATGTCTACATGCTAGAATCTAAATTTCTTAACTTTCTGTAGTATGAGTCATTTTTAAATCTGGTAAAGTCATAAAACCAGACTATTCGAAACACACACTTCTAAGCTCAATATTAAATATTTAAAGTGGCTAACGTAAGTAAGAGTTGGAGAGTCAGGATCCCCCTGGACTTTCGAACTCCTACCCTCACAAAAAAATCTAGAGCTTCTTCTCAGTAAAAAAAAAAAAAAAAAAAAAAAAAAGGGGAACCTATAATAATTTTTCATTGTTAGTAAATAATCTCTATCCCTCATGGCAATGCATTTAATTTGTGTTAATTATTCCCCCAAACTTTGGGGAATTGCCCAAATATAACACGGGGTTTAAATACTGGACAGCCAAAAATATGACCCATGTTCAAAATATGCATCGTGATATCATTCAGTTCAACGTGTTCTAGTTCTTCTGCAGCCTCCTGCCTCGTTCCCTTTGCCCCTACAACTCTCCGCCTTTTTGTGGATTAAGTTATCCCCAGGATAAAATTACTGTGTTTTCTTCCCTGTTTGACTTTCTTGTTGGAAGCCTGGCTCTTCCCAGGGATCCCAGCATCTATCCTCTCTCCTTTCTGTAGCTTTTTCCCCCTTCCGCAGCAGAGTGGGCCCTGTTAGAAAAGAAGAGGTACATCATCAATTTATTTGCTCCTTTTTTGTACTCAGATCATGTTTTTTTTTTTTTTTTTTTTTTTTTTTTTTTTTTTTTTTTTTGAGACAGAATCTTGCTGTGTCGCCCAGGCTGGAGTGCTGTGGCACGATCTCGGCTCACTGCAAACTCCACCTCCCAAGTTCATGCCATTCTCCTGCCTCAGCCTCCAGAGTAGCTGGGACTATAGGCACCCGACACCACACCTGGCTAATTTTTTTGTGTTTTTCGTAGAGACGGGGTTTCTCTGTGTTAGCCAAGATGGTCTTAATCTCCTGACCTCGTGATCCACCCGACTCGGCCTTCCAAAGTGCTGGGATTACAGGCGTGAGCCACCAGGCCCGGGCTAGACAATTCTTGATGGACAACGAAACACTTTTGCTTTTCATGTCTCCTGTAAAACACAAAACAAAACAACAACCAGAACTAACATTGCCTCATGTGAGGCGAGTGTCTTTCTATCAGTTTCATTCCAGTGCCTCTCCCGGAGACTATCCATGTGATTTGGTAAAAACCCTTGCGTAAGATAGTGAGATACTTATTTATTTAAAGTTTACTCTTTAAGAATGGTTACATCTTTATGTAGTTATCATCACCATTGTATGTAGCCTCTTGTCATTTCACTATCTTCCCTCACTTCCATTCCTTCTTTGAAAGGCTTCACATGTCAGCTGTGTGGTGCAATGAGGTAGGTACTGAATAAGACTCACATCTAGGGGGTACCTAGTTTTGTTCACAGAATTTTAGAGCTAGACAGAGTGTTGAAAATTATTTATTTATGCCCATTGTTTCATAGATGAAGAAATGAGATGTTTTAAAAAAAGTGTTTAAATGTAAATAGTAACTATATTGCTGGCCTCCATGTAACCTGTATTTCATGTTCTTAGTCTACAGATAATGTGTGAATGTGTTTTTGCTCCTCCTGGATTATAAGCATCATGAGAGTGAGAATATTGTTTACTCATGATTCGCACTAAGTAGCCATTCAATGACTGCAAACAAATAAAGCATGCTTGAAGTTCCAAGAAGGATGGTGGTCATTTTTCTTTTGTTTAGTACTAGTTGTGTGTTTAGCAAATCACAAATGAACCATCAGGGTCTGTCTTTGGAGGGGTTTCACCATTAGATGACAGCATTACCAAAGTTAGTGTGTGTGTGTGTGTGTGTGTGATTGTGTGTGTGTGCACGCACGTGCACGTGTGCATATGTGTGTGTGTGAGAAATGCCTTTCTAGCAGTGCTGGTCCCTGGTTTTCCTCCTAGAGGTTGCTGCCCTGGGGCCACTGATGGAGGCACTGAGGTCTGAGTGCTGGGCCTTGCTGACCACTGCAGGAGGAGCTGTGGCCCGACCACACCCCTGAAGCTGGGTGGATGATGTCTGGCAGAAAAGAGGAGTACCATCGGCAAGAATAAAGGGGACAGGAGTCCTCAACAGGGGATAATTCAGAAAACACGAAGGCATGTTGTGTTGTCACATTGGCATCAGGTGGGTAGGGCCCAAGGATGCCACTAAGCATCCTACCTGCACAGGTCAGCCCCCCACAACAAACAATCACCTGATCCAACATGGCACTAGTGCTGAAGTTGAGAAACTCTGCAATAAGCTTGTGTTGTAAACTTCGTACCAAGAAGGAGGATTATCTGCAGACAACTCAAGGGCAGTGACATCACCTACTTTTGTTTTCCCTGACTGCCGTGTTGTTGACCTTCATCGCCATTCTTTCCCAGCACACGGTGTCTGCATGTTGTCCAACAGCCTCCTGTTTCCTCATAGATCTACCCCTTGGACAGATAAGAACATCAGAGGGAGCCGGGCTGCAGTTCACTCCCAACAATGACCCTTCAACAGGGTTTTCTCTGAACTAGCATCGCAGTCATGTGGGTTAGGTGGTTGCAGCTGGTACTCAGGTGAAATCTTAGGCCAGTCTCTTCTGAATCAGGGGGACTGCTGACCATTAATCAGATCTTCAAGTGAACAAAGATTCAAGAGAGCAAAACAGTGTTCTGCATTATTGTGAAGGGGAAGCAAAGGATCCAGAGAGGAACAGCAGCCTGACTCTTGGGGAAGGGCATGAAAGGGAGAGGAAGGGAGGAGGTGGTCAATCCGGGGTAAGAAGCGAGGAGGGAGGGGGCTAATGGCACAGGAATGACTGTCAGAGACATCCTGAAGGCTACAATTCAACCCTCTCAACTTTTCCCAGAAGTTCCAAAAACTCCTTTAAAGCAGCAAGTGCAGGGCATGAAAAGGACGAGCCATGCTAGAGGAGAGCCTGGGAATGGGGAAATGATTACAGGCTGTGACCTCACTGGCGCAGCCCCTCTCAGCGGCAGTGGAAAGCACAGCCTAGACTTCTCACCACTGCACACCAGAATCCTGCCGCAGGCCTTGCCTGGTCTGCCCAACTCTGTCATGGGCTGCAGGCTCCTCTGCTGTGTGGCCCTCTGCCTCCTCCAAGCAGGTGAGTCCTGGGCCCAGGTGACATGATCCTGTTGGAGTCCCTAAGTCTTTTCACCATGACAACAACAGCAGGCTACCTCCTGGGATTTGCCTGAATTCTGCATCTTTCCTTTGCAGGTTCCTTGGACACAGCTGTTTCCCAGACTCCAAAATACCTGGTCACACAGATGGGAAAGAAGGAGTCCCTTAAATGTGAACAAAATCTGGGCCATGATACTATGTATTGGTATAAGCAGGACTCTAAGAAATTGCTGAAGATAATGTTTAGCTACAATAACAAGGAGCTCATTATAAATGAAACAGTTCCAAATCGCATCTCACCTGACTCTCCAGACAAAGCTCATTTAATTCTTCACATCAAGTCCCTGGAGCTTGGTGACTCTGCTGTGTATTTCTGTGCCAGCAGCCAAGGCACAGCCCTGCAGAGTCACCGCATTCCGGTGCACAAACCTCCCAGCTCAGCCAGGAAGCTGTGGGCCAGTGTGTGCACCTGCACCCAAGGCTCCAGTCTCCACTCCCTGATGGCCTCTGATGGAGTTTCAGTCCGTAGTATAGCCGGCTAGTGCACCCAGTGGAGAAATCCTCTATTTTACACACACGAAAGTCTCACAGAATTGTTTCTCAGCTAGAGCAGGGCTTCACAACAAAGCCACTGAAGTATTAGGGCTCCACAAACAAAAAAGGAGCCTGTTCCACGCACTAAAGATCTGAACTGGTGGAGGAAGCTATTTCTTGTCTTTCTATGCTGTACACATGTGTTCATATTTTATATAACATTATGAAAAAATATGATTGCTAAAATGGTTGATGAGCACAACGAAGGGGAAGGAAATATTTCTAAGATCAAGAGACAATTCTAATGATCAGTAAGTACTTTATTTAACAGAAAATATTGGGAGAGGCATGAAATTCCATGGCAATAGGTAAACTGGAAAGTGTTGAGGAGAAGCTGGTGGAGGCAGCCTTGTGCCTTGTAGGCTCCTTCTCTTCAAGAAGGGTGACCAGCAAGC
>NW_016809984.1:1852003-1865097 GCF_001698545.2 Rhinopithecus bieti
GTGCACAAACCTCCCAGCTCAGCCAGGAAGCTGTGGGCCAGTGTGTGCACCTGCACCCAAGGCTCCAGTCTCCACTCCCTGATGGCCTCTGATGGAGTTTCAGTCCGTAGTATAGCCGGCTAGTGCACCCAGTGGAGAAATCCTCTATTTTACACACACGAAAGTCTCACAGAATTGTTTCTCAGCTAGAGCAGGGCTTCACAACAAAGCCACTGAAGTATTAGGGCTCCACAAACAAAAACGGAGCCTGTCCCATGCACTGAAGATCTGAACTGGTGGAGGAAGCTATTTCTTGTCTTTCTATGCTGTACACATGTGTTCATATTTTATATAACATTATGAAAAAAATATGATTGCTAAAAATGGTTGATGAGCACAACGAAGGGGAAGGAAATATTTCTAAGATCAAGAGACAATTCTAATGATCAGTAAGTACTTTATTTAACAGAAAAATATTGGGAGAGGCATGAAATTCCATGGCAATAGGTAAACTGGAAAGTGTTGAGGAGAAGCTGGTGGAGGCAGCCTTGTGCCTTGTAGGCTCCTTCTCTTCAAGAAGGGTGACCAGCAAGCGTCTCTCCCAATTCTGATGAAGGTCATCTTGAACTCTCCTCAAGAGCAGGCAATAGTCAGATGACTGGGGATATTGGGAGACCTGAAAGGACTTTGGACACAAATCTCTAGGCAGTGGTGAGTCATTGGTCCTACTCCATGTGAAACAACATGATAAAACTGATATTTTGGTACAGGAACACTGGTAGTAGTATGGATCAGAAAGGAGATAGATTTTTGGGTGGCATGAAGGATTAGGAGACTTCTAAATATCCTACATGAAAGATTAGAAAGATTTTATGTGAAGCATTGTGGACAACATAGGCTTGAGGCTCTGGATTATGTTATTTCTTGGAAATAGTATTGGGTTTTATTCTGGGAGGGTTGAATATATGGCTAGCTAGGGTCTACTTCAGCTTTGCCCTCCCTCTTAGGGAGCCCCAGCATGTGGTCATCATTGCTAGGGCATGCCTTTCCAGGGTCTTAGTGGGAATCATGTTGTTCCCACCATGACTCTCTACTCTCACTGGGTCTGAATGCCAATGCCTTCCGGCCCTGAGTATCTTCTGACATCCTTACCCATGTCTTCAGCCTTCCAGAGTTTGTTCCCTGCTGGGCCTTCAGGAGTGCCACCCTATGCATGCACAACTTAGGATCTGACCCAGAAAGAAATACAAAAAATAAAAAAAATTTTCTTATACAGGTTCTTGGGGCTCCTTGTTAGTACTCTGTGTCCTAAATCCCGGCTGTCTTGGAGTCAGTTATGTCCTCTTATCTTCAATCACATATACTACTTATATTTTGTATAAATACATTTACTTGGCTTCTCTTCATATTTACCATTCCACTTTTCACTCTTCTTGCAATTCACACGGTCCTGAGATCATTTTCCTTCTTAGGTCCATCCCTAATTCAGATGACTTGAACTCTCTGGTCACCACCCCTTGTTGTGGGAAATGCTTATGTTAGTTATTGTCCTCAGGACAATTAAACCTTTCACTTTCGCCATTATTCAAGTTTTCAGTTTAAATTCTATTGCTTTTTATTATTTCCCTGGCAATTTGGTTTACTTACTGGGAGCCAAACATACAACACGATTTTATTTGTTCGCATTTGTTCTACTTCTTTGTAGAAGGGCCAAAGGATTTTCTTGCTGAAGAAGATACCAATTGAAACAATTTTAATGGTAATGATACTAGTGTTTAAAATAAGGCTAATTTTAGGTTTTTATCTAGTGAATAGAATATCTCCAACTGTAGCAGGTTAGAGATCAATCCTATATGTAACCTGTTGAGAGGGAGAATATTCAACACCCTTAAATTCTAATCTACATCCTTTACATTTTTTATGTGTGTTATTTGGGCCACATTGAAAATCTGATGAAATTTATACATTAGAAGAATGCTAAAGTTTTCCTCCTGACCGAGCACATCCCCAGGTTAAAACAAATCTAAATTATAAACCCTTGACTTAAATCATGCATAAGTGTCTTTCCACGGCCCAGTGTAGATTTACATATAATATAGATTTACGACCGTAATCTCAGTCCTACAATTATAATTACCATCACAAAATGGTAATACTGATGTAATACAACAATAGATAATAAAAATCACTTAGAAAGTATGAATCATCTCATTTTGTGTTTATTTGTGTTCATTTGTATCTTCAAATGGTCTAGAATGAAAAGTCAATGTGGGCATAACAGTACATTTTAAGAAAATTGATGATATTCTAATAACTAAATGGTCACAAAGCATAAATAGCTTATGCAGTGAAGTAGAGAAGACCCATCGGAAGTCATCCAGCTGGTTTCTAGTTGGAAAGCTCTCCACAGAACTGATGACCAATTTGGTTTCTAACATTTGAGAAATGGAAGGGCTTTGGAGATCATCTCATTTCCGCTCTCCTGATTTAATACGTGAGGAAATATGGTATCACATATATGAAGTGATTGAACAATGACATACTGATTATATGTATCAAACTTTATGTAAGATACATTTTTATTCTTTAGTTGTTTTCTGAATATGTTGAATTGTCCTACTCAAATAGAATTCTGGGGGTGAAAATGTTAGTGATTTTGTGCTTGCTCCTAGCTTGCTCACGGAGTATTTGTTGAACAAGTCAGACTAGCCCACAAGTTCCAGAGGGCTGGGGTACTGTCTGTTCTGCTCATTACTAGGGATCCAGACACAGACAATTTTCTTTTCTTTTCTTTTCTTTCCTTTTCTTTGTTTCATTTCATTTCTTTTCGTTTCTTTTTTTTCTTTTGAGGGGCTTGGTGGGTGCAGGGTCTTACTCTGTCCTGAGTGCAGTGATGCAATCAAGACTCACTACAGCCTTGACTTCCATGGCTCAAGCAATCCTTCCACTTCAGCCTCTTGAATAGCTGGGACTACAGACATGCACCACTACATCTGGCTAATTTTTGGCAATTTTTGTAGAGATAAGGTGTTGGGATGGTGCCCAGACTCAGACATAGACAATTTCTGTTGAGTAAAAATTTAGAATGTCCTAGGTGTGTGGGTACCTGGTGTTCTGGCTGCTGACTCTCTGTATTGTCGCCAACACGTCCTTCCTCTTCATTCTCCCCTGACCTTTGAAACCCATCCCTGCTGCTCAGGGATGTGGGATATGGATCCAGTCTGGATGCTGACACTGGGTTGGTGAGTGGCCAAATGCTGCTTTGGCCACAGGGAGGAGCTGTGCTCCCGTGAAACCTCTGAGGCAGGGACCTGCGGAAGGGATAGACAGTAAGAGGAGAGATGGGCCAGGAGGGATCTTGCCCACGGGGAGCCATGCGTACCTCTAATGAGAGCGTGACCGTACTCAGGTCAAGCACACTAACATCAGCTTCAAGCTGATTTCCCTTTCCTTTGCACCACACACCTTGTGTTGTTCTTTTTCAGTATCCTGTGTATGTTAGCTCTAAGCCCAGCCAAGCCCCATGCCCTCCACTTCAGGGACAGAGGGTGGCTCATCCCATTCGTGCTCCCTCAGCTCCCTCCCCAGTGCCTGGTTGCTGGTTGGCATCAGTCATGCCCTTGAATGATGGGCGCTGGTCCACATTGCATCTGTGGTCACGCAGTCATCCTCCCTCCACAAAGCCGGGCAAAAAGGGCTCCACCGTGCTTAGACATTGAGGGAAGGGACACTTTGAATGGTTCTGTCTTGTGTGATCCCACAGGACAGAGGGAGATTCCTTGAATGGGAGTGGTCTGTTGCTGAGAGGAATCCTGAAAGACAGGGAGACAGAGATAGAGGGAGGATCCACATAATGAGGAAGCAGCTGAGAGCAAAGAGCCCCTGCCAGAGGACTATCCTTGGGGAGTAAAAAGCTGGCTCTGCCCTTTCTCCCCAGCCCATTCATTCCAGCCCAGACTATTCAAATCTGCCTTCTATCAGGACCTAGAAAGGATGTAAAAAGGCTAGGAAGAAACATCCCCTGGGTCTGGGGAAACTGTCAGGAGCAGTGACATCACAGGAAAAACCACCAATCAGGTCCAAGGAGACCAGAGCCCAGCCCATCGCCCAGAGGACCCCAGTCAGAGGCCTCATCTCAGACCCGAGGCTAGCATGGGCTGCAGGCTACTCTGCTGTGTGGTTCTCTGTCTCCTGGGAGCAGGTGAGTTGGCTTCAAATCGACTGTTCTTGAACTCCAAGCCTTTTCCTTGTGGCTGCAGAAACAACCCTCCTCCTGGGCGCTGCGTGAATTTTGTCCCTGTTTCCCTACAGTCCCCACAGACACTGGAGTTACCCAAACACCAAAGCACCTGGTCATGGGAATGACAAATAAGAAGTCTTTGAAATGTGAACAACATATGGGACACAGGGCTATGTACTGGTACAAGCAGAAAGCTAAGAAGCCGCCAGAGATCATGTTTATGTACAACTATGAGCAACTCTCTATTAATGAAAGTGTGCCCAGTCGCTTCTCACCTGAATGCTCCAAGAGCTCTCTCTTAAGCCTTCACCTACAAGCCCTGCAGCCAGAAGACTCAGCCCTGTATCTCTGCGCCAGCAGCCAAGACACAGCCTTGCAGAGTCACCTTGTTCCTGTGCAGAAACCTTCAGGGCCTGCCAGGAAGCTGTGGGGGCCATGCAGGGCTCGGGTGAGCATTTCCTGCAAGAGTCCCGACAGAAGCTTCAGAACGTCATAGCACCTGCTAATTCATCCATGTGGCAACTTTATATCCTGTGCACATATTTAGAGTGTGGGTTTTCTTTTGCCTGAGTGTGACTCTGCCCTGTCAACTGATTTGAAAAAATGACAAACATATTCAGATCTACTTTTAAAAAATGCTTTTTTAAATCATGAAATAGGCCGGGCATGGTGGCTCACCCCTGTGATCCCAGCACTTTGGGAGGCCGAGAGGGGCGGATCATGAGGTCAGGAGTTTGAAACCTGCCTGGTCTATATGGTGAAATCCCGTCACTACTTAAAATACAAAAAATTAGCTGGGCATGGTGGCATGCGCCTGTAATCCCAGCTCTGTAGTCCCAGCTACTCAGGAGGCTGAGACAGAGAATTGCTTGAGCCTGGAAAGCAGAGGTTGCAGTGAGCCAAGATTGCACCACTTTACTCCAGCCTGGAAAACAGAGCGAGATTCCATCTCAAAAAAAAAAAAAAAAAGAAAGAAAGAAAGAAAAAGAAATCATGAAATAAAGCAAACACCCTCTAAAAAAGATTGTTTAGCTTAAGATTACATAAGAACCCTCCAAGCAATCACCTGTGTCACCACAGAGTCACACCCTGCACTGGGCCAGACACCGTCCTGTGAGGAGCTGAGTTCTCCTGACACTTCATGCTCAGTGGTTTCCATGACTCTTCTTTGGGACCAAGGGTTCCCTTCATTATAGGTTTTTGTCATGCAGAGTCAAGCAGCTCTGAGCATTGTGAAATCAGAGAACGAATTTCCAGGCAAGGATCCCACTGCAGAAGCCAGCTGGAGAGGACAGTAAGACTCACCCTTTGAGAAATAGGTTTGAGAAATATGTATCTATTTTCACCACTTCTCTTATTCTACATTCCTGCTTGTCTATTCCATAATTTCTCCTTTTAGCACTCAAAGCTAGACTGTGAATTCTAGCTCTGATCAAAGCTCCAAATGTGCACAACACCTTCTCTGAATCCTTAAGGCAGCAAACCTGCCTCTGTCTGCTCCCCTTGCTGCAGAGCCCGTAGATCATGGTCTAGAAGCTTCCTGACTCATCCACTCTCCTTCCCTCGGCTGGAAGTCTCCTTGATGGTTTCAGGTCTCAGCTCCTCCCTGGATTTCCTCTCCAGACTGACACTTGAAGGAATATGTTTCCCACTTTGTTCTCTTTATTCCCAATGCCCTGCCCTACTTCCACCCTTATAATGCCCCAATTTGTTAGATGCTAACCCTTTCTGTTCTTCTTGGTGCCCTTTTAAAATGCTGTGTGTGTTGCTATTATAACTTTTCAATTTTGTTGCAGGCTTTGATTTCCTTATCTGTTCCTTCAACTAGATTATGAGTTTCTGAAGAAAATATTGTATGTTAAAATCCCCAGTTTATGACACTGTCTCTGGCCTAGAATAAATGCTAAGCTTCTTCTTTGCTGCACTGGGGACTTAAGCCTTGTCCGAAACAACCCCACCAATAGTCCAATAGTCCTCCAGCCTCCATTCTGGACAGGAAACCATAGTACCTACTTCTGGAAAATTCTTCCTTCTGTCGAGCCCGAAAGTCTTCTCCTCGGGGCTATGAATCTTTTGCTCTCAGTCTTATACCTTGGGAACATGAGATCAGGAGAGGCATAGTAAGAAGGTAAGTAGTCAACAAAGCCAAAAGAAGATTGTGAGTTCTAAAATAGTTAAAGATGAGTCGGATAAGTGAAAATTCCAGCCCAGCAAATAAGCATTTTTCTCTTTAGGTAGCAGTCACAAATTGTGAAAGGAAATCTCAAAAGTGTCTCCCCGTTCCTGGGACATAGCATGCCAGGTGCTAGTAGTCAAAGTTGATGCTGGCTTCTTTCTAGACAATCCAGCAGAAATAGTTTCTCAGAAAAAAATAGTTGGAATGGGACTAGGTAGATTGCTCTAAGATCTACCTTGAAGTCCTCTCCTTCAAAAAACCTTCTCTCGGCCGGGCGCGGTGGCTCAAGCCTGTAATCCCAGCACTTTGGGAGGCCGAGACGGGCAGATCACGAGGTCAGGAGATCGAGACCATCCTGGCTAACACGGTGAAACCCCGTCTCTACTAAAAAATACAAAAAACTAGCCGGGCGAGGTGGCGGGCGCTTGTAGTCCCAGCTACTCGGGAGGCTGAGGCAGGAGAATGGCGTGAACCCGGGAGGTGGAGCTTGCAGTGAGCTGGGATCCGGCCACTGCACTCCAGCCTGGGCGGCAAAGCGAGACTCTGTCTCAAAAAAAAAAAAAAAAAACAAAAAACAAAACAAAAAAATAACCTTCTCTCATTGTGTCAATCCCCAACTGACAAGTGGTTTTCTACGTAGTCTTTGAATGCTGATGAGAATAGCTTGTGCCCTATTTTTTCCTTTCACATGGTACCCATCGCAATCAGTCTTTCTATATATTTGTAGTCAGAGGTGTTCACTAAGCAGAACAGAGCATGGGTCCTTGAGGACCTGAGACTTCAGGCAGGCCTTCAAATGCTGAGAAGAAAACATCTGGTTGTGGTTCTCAAGCTTTTGGTCCTAGCAAGATGAATGAGAGGTGATTAGAATGTCTGTGGTCCTGAAAATATTGGAAGGGGACCCCCAGCTCCCACTTTCAAGGGAGAGAATGGAAAGAGGCATGTGGTGGGGTATCTGGAGCAGCTGCTGTTGCACCTTTAAGGTGTTCTGCAAATGCTGGCAAGTGAGGCGGGTGGTTGCATTAGGAAGGAGAAAAAAGAAAGTGATTAAGATACAGCCTGTGACCTTAGGAAGATCCAATTGAGTAAGGGAGACAAGTACTCACAAGAACGTGTGTTAGTATGGAAGGAAAACCCTAGGATTTTTAGAAAGATGAAATTGGCATTGCTCCCTGAAGACCAAGGTGAAGAATCATAGAACCACACAGGGCTCAGAGAAGCCCAGACAGATCAAGTACAAGCAAACTCACTAGCTGCAACCATCACCCTATACACTAAGAAGATTTCCTGAAAGGTCCTGAGGCCTTCCCTGCTCATCACCCATGTCAGGTGCCTCAAGTTATGCAATAAAGACACTGTGACATGATATACAGTGGACCAAAGTGGTGCATTTCTTTGTATCTGTGTAGAAGGGAGGCCTGTTGGAAGGAGATAGAGACCATGCAGCATGTGGAAAGTGTCTCCGCAAAAGTGGAGTGAGTCCAGATGGGGTGTGGAAAGCAGCCTCCTGCAGATTGTGGAAGCCCCGGCTAATTGCAAAGGACACTGGGTGGGGCAAGGCATCCCTTTTGTGATGTGTTAGAAATTGGACTGAGGTGAGGAGAGTTTCATCTCTCCTGGGTGGTCTCCCTGGCACAGGAAGTCAGAACTTGAATGGAGGGATGAGGCCATTTACAAGGGAGAGATGGTGGCAGCCGCAGCATACATGTAGTTACATGCAAAAGGATTGATCAAATATGCAGATCTATACGGATAACAGAGCCAGTCTTCTCAGTGTTGGATAAGGAAGTTGCAAATATGGAAAGAGAGAACAGTTGACACAACAATAAACATAATATAGGATGGGAACTAGTGTGAACTCATCGCTTCTCAATATGTCTAAAGAGGAATTAAAGATACCTGTAAATATATATGTACTGTGAATATACATTTGTATGTACAGCTCTGTCCACTGTGATGCCTAAGAGTAGTTCACCCCGGAAGCACCCCAAAAGATCTAGTGTCCATATTCTGTTTTCTAAATACCATTGTCCACTAGAAGGAACCAGAACTTTTGGACAAACAGTAGATATCAAGACAGGCAGGAAAAGCCTAGAACCCCTTGTGCCATCAAGTAAGGAAATGCTCAAAGAATGATGGGAACCCTGACAGGAAGGAGAATTTAAGAATTAGCAATCCCTCTATTTCCATATCTCCTTTTGACAATGCTTCATCAACATTTAAACATTATTATTTATAAATAAAGGCTTTGAAATGAAAATTATTTTTATCAGTTACATTCCAGCCTTACATACTGAGACTATGACCTGATTTCTGTACAGGTACAGATACAAATATACCAATGCCAACTATAGCACATTAGAAACGCAATTTTTAAGTGCTTAGACCTACCTTTTACCTGTGGATTTTACTGTTTTCCATTCCACCCATCTATTCATCGACCAATTAAGCAAATACGTATTAAGCCCCTGCACTCTGTAAAGTATTTTGATAGGGGCTGTGAACCATGTAAACTTCTGGCACAGCAGCCTGGTGAAGTCTATCCTGCTTGGCTTTCATTGTTTCAGAGCTGGGTAGAGTTGGAGAAAATTATTTCAGTCTCTCCCCACATCCAGATTTCAAGGATGAGAAAATGAGAAAGTTGGTAGATAAAATGATTTAGGCACCTAAACACCAATTACTTTAACCTTCCTAAAGCATACCCTGTAAAACTTTCCAAATTAGATGTTATCTGTAAACATGTCAAACGTGTTTTGTTTGTTTTGTTTTGTTTTGTTTTGTTTTGTTTTTTGAGATAGAGTCTTGCTCTGTCGCCCAGGCTGGAGTGCAGTGGCGCGATCTTGGCTCACTGCAAGCTCCGCCTCCCAAATTCAAGTGATTCTCCTGCCTCAGCCTCCTGAGTAGCTGGGACTTCAGGTGCACGCCACCCTCACCAGCTAATTTTTTTGTATTTTTAGTAGAGATGAGGTTTCACTATATTGGCTAGGCTGGTCTGAAACTCCTGACCTCATATTCCACCCACCTCTGCCTCCCAAAGTGCTAGGATTACAGGCATGAGCCACCGCGCCCAGCTCCCATCAAACATGTCTTATAGCTCCTGTATTCCCTGAAGCACTTTGAGAACGAGAACATTATTCACAAAAGCTTTTTGAACAAATTAAAATGGCCCATGTGCCCATGAGAGTTGGTTTTATTCACTGCTCTATTCCTGGTCCTCAAACAGTGCCTGACGTATAGTTATGCACTCCATAAATACCTATTGAATAATATTATTTTGATATCTTAAGTGTGTATATGGAGGCTGTTGGGCATTTCACCAGTAGGTGTTAGAGTTGCTAAGCCTTTACTTTGGTGTTTCAAATGCCTTCTTGCTTTGTGTATTCCCTGTGGAATCCCTTTGTGTATCTATGCTCCCAATGCTGTATCTGGAGGACTGGGGGCAGATGGCTGAGAAGAGGGCCATGTGCCTCTTTCACCTCCAGGAGGAGCTGTGACTTTAGTGACATTCCTGAGTCAAGTGGAGGGAGGAGAAGAGAGGCAGGAGGGAGGAAAGGACTAAGGAAGGAATCAAATGCTCTGGCATCAGGGTCTGCTCCTTGTGCTAGTTAAGAGATCATGTGTGGACAACATGAAGACACTAAAGTCCATTCCAACTGGACCTGCGTAGCCTCGTCTCTGCAGTCCCTCTGCTCATGCTTGGAGGGCCTCCTGTTATTCGAGTCTGTGTTCAGGTCTGTCATCCTAACTAGGTGAGATGCTCCCCGGGGGTAGGGGTTACAGAGTATTCCTCTCGTGCCCCCTCAGCACCCACTGAAGGGTGCTTCCTCCCTAGTTGGCGTCACATTACTGGGTCTTAAAATGATGCACAGCTGGCCCTACGAATGGGCTCAGCTGAGCCGGGTGAGGAGGCCTCCTGGAGTTCACAGAAATGAGAGAGGGGAGCCGGAGTGTGCTCGTCCTAGGTCCAAGACAGGCATGGGGAATGCACCTGCCCAAAGGGAAGGGGTCTGTATGTTGGGGAGGAAGGCCAGTACAAGTAGAAAGAGGAAGGGGGGACCCAGTTATTCATTATGGGGAGAATGGGCAGTGGCTAAGAAAAAACCAACTGTCTGAGGAAGCTGCCGTGCACACCTGGCCCTGACAAGCTAGTCTAAACCCACCTCTTGAGGTGCAGGCGCAAAGGTGGAAGGGAAAGGGGAAGTGTGAGCTGTAGACACTAACAGTGACACCAACAGGAGCAGAGACTTTCCAAGCAGCCCCTGTCTCAGGGCCAGGGAAGCACACCCACAAGACCAGAATGCCAAGCAGGGAGACTCAGGGTCCCCACGCCTCTGCCCGTGTGACCCTGCCATGGGCTGCAGCCTCCACTGTGGTGTGGTCCATTGTCTCAGGTGAGTCCTGGATACAGGTGGGACATTTCTGTCCTTGCATTTTTTGCTTTTTTCATGGAACTGCCTCAGAAGATGCTGTCCTAGGCTTCGTCTGAATTTGGCTTCTTATTTTCACAGGCCCCACAGATACTGGAATTACCCAGACACCAAAATACCTGGTCACAGCAATGAGGAGTAAAAGGACGATGAAACGTGAGCATCTGGGACATGATTCTATATACTGGTACAGACAGAAAGCTAAGAAATCCCCGGAGTTCATGTTTTACTACAACTATAAGGAACTCATTCAAAACGAGACTGTGCCAAGTCACTTCACATCTGAATGCCGACAGCTCTTGTGTACACCTTCATGTGGTCACGCTGCAGCCAGAAGACTCAGCTGTGTATCTCTGTACCAGCAGCCAAGGCACAGCCCTGCAGAGTCACTGCCTCCCTGTGCACAAATCTCCTGGGTCTAGTGAGGAACCCATGGGGGCAACATGTCCAGCTGAGCCTCAACACTCAGTTGAGCATTCTGGAGGGCTTCGGCAGAAATCTCAGACCATAGTACTGTCCTTTATTGGATGTGACAATGCTACATTGCCCAGACACCTGTAGCCCATGTCCCAACTTTGTCTTGAACGAGACTGTGCCTGAACTTGAATGCAGGACAGATGCTGTCAAGTTTAAGTTGTTCCAAGTATCTTCCAGTTCGTTTTTGCCTCAGGAAATCTTGTGTGTAGCATTTAACACTCTGGCCACACCAATCTGCCTTCCAATATGAACCTTTTTTACTTATCTTTCCACCCAAGTTAGACCCTGGATCTCAGCCATCATCCCAGCTCAAAATCTGCTCAGACCTTTTCTTCTGTTTTTTGTTTGTTTGTTTGTTTTTAGATGGAGTCTCACTCTGTCACCAGGCTGGAGTAGTGCAGTGACGTGATCTCGGTTCACTGCCGCCTCCACCTCCCAGGTTCAAGCGATTCTCCTGCCTCAGCCTCCCGGGTAGCTGGAATGACAGGCGCCCGCCACCACAACCAGCTAATTTTTGTATTTTTAGTGGAGACGTGGTTTTACCATGTTGGCCAGGATGATCTCAAACTCTTAATTTCTTGATTTGCCCCTGTCAGGCTCCCAAAGTGCTGGGATTACAGGCGTGAACCACCGCACCTGGCAGGTCCTTTTCTTTTTTTAAAAAATACAGAATACCCAATGCCTTCCTCAGGTGGCCGTATCAGTGCCTGACCCTGAGGACAGTGGTTCCCCATGGCGTTTGCATCGTTGTTCTCTAGTTCACTCTCCCTGGGGCATGTTCAGAGTTTCAACTTCTTGTTGGCTTCTCTCTTCCACTCAGGATTTAAAACTTTCAAACTTGATTGTTTTTCCTTCTGTCTCTTTAATCCTAATACCAAGTTTTCTCGGCATCCATCATCAGCCATGGAGTCTCTTGCACCTGAATTGTTGCTCACAGCAGGTAATAAGAGAAGGCGACCTCCTGGAATTTCTGAGCCGGACTTTGTACTCAGGGTTACCTAGCTGAGCCCCATATTTTCCAGCACTGCTCTTAAAATTAACGGCCCTCAGTCCTGCACACACCATCAGATCCCTGAGAAGAGCCCTGCACTGTCAGGTTTCTGCACCAATACAAATCTCCCTCCTCTCTCCTATAGAGGGCGCTCCAGGGATGGTGGGTGCTGCCAGAGACACCAGTAATTCTGCCACACCTTGCCTGTGGGGTCATGGGAGCTCAAAATGCCCCTCCTTTCCTCCACAGGACCAGATGCCTGAGCTAGGAGAGGCCTCATTCCTGTTGTGATTCTGCCATGGATACCTGGCTCCTATGCTGGGCAATTTTTAGTCTCTTGAAAGCAGGTCGATGCTTAGGACTCTAGGAAATTCTTGCTTTGAACTTACCTAAGACAATTCTAAACCATTCTCTTAATCTTCTTCTTTTCCCACAGGACACACAGAACCTGAAGTCACCCAGACTCCCAGCCATCAGGTCACACGGATGGGACAGGAAGTGATCTTGCGGTGTGTCCCCATCTCTAATCACTTATACTTCTATTGGTACAGACAAATCTTGGGGCAGAAAGTCGAGTTTCTGGTTTACTTCTATAATGATGAGATCTCAGAGAAGTCTGAAATATTCGATGATCGATTCTCAGTTGGAAGGCCTGATGGATCAAATTTCACTCTGAAGATCAAGTCCACAAAGCTGGAGGACTCAGCCATGTACTTCTGTGCCAGCAGTGAAGCCACAGCCTTGCAAAGACACCTCCAGCCTGTTCAAAACCCTCATAGATCTGCCTCCCTCCCAGCCGCCAGC
>NW_016809984.1:1865399-1907225 GCF_001698545.2 Rhinopithecus bieti
TCCCACTTCCTGTCTAAGAAAAGAAGTCTCTGGTTGGGTTTATTCTTGCTGCCATCTCCAAATAAACAGATACCCGAAATTGAATTAACAAAGATATGTTGGACAGGATGACCAGATGCTGTAGGATTTGAAGAATGTTTACAGATCCTACAGAGTGTGATGGTGGGCTCTGAATATGGGAGAATTGTACACCACCAAGTAACCTGTATCTTCTCCTTATTCCCATTTTGCCATCTTTATTAGAATCTTTTTGTTTTAGTTGTTTAGGAAAACATATTTTAACTCTTAGGATAGCGAGATGATTACAGAGTGGGAGTTCAGGTATTCCCATGAGAATACAGAGGATTGCCACAGAAATCTTCAGAAGGAGAAGGGGCTTAGTACAAGGAACTCAGTCTCAATGGGTCTTGTTCAGAATGTGGTCAAGAGCAGAACTATCTGACGACCCCGTCACCCTGGTGTGCTACATTTGGGCTCATGATGCTAGCTCACAAAATAACAAGTTAAGAGAGTAGAAAACATGGAGTCTAATATTGGGACACCATTTTACAACATTTCAAGGTCAACAGAGGTCTAGACCAGCATGAGAATCGCCAGAATAAAGCCAGGCAGTGCAGGAACAGAATTCAGCAGCAAAAGTCAAGAGACATCCAGAGGCAGAGGCAGGAATGAATTTGTCACTTTTAACTTAACATGAGGCAGCCAGATTAACTTCTTGAGTCTCATTTAAGAAACTATTGCTCTTTTAAACATATCTATTGAATTCTAAATTTTAGGTTTTTTGTATATTTCAGTTCTGAAATTTCCACTTAAACCTTACTACAATTTCCAGGTGTCTGCTAAAATTCTACATTTTGTCATTTACTTTGTTGACTATATTAACATCCAACATTTGAAAGCCAGTTTTGGATAACTTTAACATCTGAATCTGTTTGGGTCTGTTTCTTTTTTCTGTTTTCTCTGTTTCTTTTCTGGGCATGTGATTTTGTTTTCTCATACAACTAGTGATTTATTTGAATGCTGAATATTGTATATAAAAACTATAGAGATAATCTGAGGCTCTGAATGATTTCATCTTCCTCAAATGATTCGCTTTTGCTTCTGCTGGGAATTGTAGCAGGGGCATATCACCTTAATTGAGGTTATGACTGAGCTGAATCAGAGCTGGGCTTCAGCCTCTGTGATGGCTGCTCGCCTTTGGTCTTAGCCATTTAAGTTCCAACTACATGTCTGGAGTTTAACAGCTTAATTAAAGTGTAAATTATATAACATAATATTTGCCCATTGTGAGTGTGCAATTCAATGAATTTTGATAAATTTGTGGAGTTGTGCAACAATCACCGTGATCCAGCTGTAAAACATTTCATCCTCCCCACCCAGAAAGTTCCTTCGTGCTCATTTTCAGTCAGTCCCTGCTTCTGCCCCCAGCACCAAGGCCTGGGGTCTTTGCCAGGGTCCTCTCCTATTCAGTAGTCACTGAAAGTAAATGTTCTCCAGACCAGAAAGGTGGTGGATGCTCCTCAAAGCCTGCTACACTCTTAGTCTTCCCTTTTTTTCCTCAGCTACTTAGGCAGCAATATAAAATTGGCAAATGACTTAGAGGGAAAAGTGATCTGTTAGATCTCTCCTTTCTCCTTGAGATCCCAGTCCGGTAGGTTCTTACTGCCTCAGTAACTCCAAGTGCTTTCAAACATTTGTTTTTCTATTTTGTTAAGTTTATGTAGTTGTTTTGGTGGGAATGCTGCTCTGCAAAATTCAGTCTATTGACTCCGAAAGCCAGTTTTATATTTATTAAAGGTGAGGTACAATTTTACATGTTTTTATTTTAGGTAGAAGCCTCTTGAAGAAAGGAAGGAGTGGATTTCTCTGCTTTCCCGTTTTTATCTTCTTTTTTCCTTTTTGAGATGGAGTCTCGCTCATGTTGCCCAGGCTGGAGTGCATTGGGGTGATCTTGGCCCACTGCAACCTCTGCCTCCCATATTCAAGTGATTCTCCTGCCTCAGCCTCCAGACTAGCTGGGATTACAGGTGCATGCCACCACACCCAGCTAATTTTTATATTTTTAATAGAGACGGAGTTTCACTATGTTGGCCAGGATGGTCTCGTCCTCTTGACCTCATGATCCACCCTCCTCCGCCTCCCGAAGTGTTGGGATTACAGGCATGAGCCACCATGCCTGGCTGCATATCTCTATTTCTAAGACCTCAACATCCCTGCTGCCTTTGGTCCACCATGGCACAGAGTCTTGACATGTTTGATCTTTTACCACAAGGAGGAGCTGTGACTCTACTGAGATTAAGGGAACCCAGAGGAAGGACAGAGCATTCTCCACATGGGAGACAGTTAAAAGAAATATCGGGTTTATTTACAACAGGGGAAAATATGGTCTGTAGAAGCTGTGTTAATGCTGAAATGTGAGAGGTTAAATACAGACTATTCATTTGCCTTGCTGTGCAGGTGTTTTTGTTCTAGCAAAGAGCCTAGACTGCCAGATTTGTTGCATGTGACCCTGCATGGGATGAGAGAGGGGGAGAGTTTGAGCTGGGAAAGAGGAGAGCTCACAAGCAGATGCCAGTGGGGGACCCCTTCCTGAGAGGAATAAGAGAGGCTCTGGACGCTGGGCCTCTGCTCCAGCTCAATCCTGCCATGAAATGACTTCCTGAGACCTGGGCTGTGAGCCTGACAAATCAGGGCTTCCTTGAGGGATCTTGCAAAGAGAGTAATTACCAAGCGAAATCTACTTATCAGACCAAAGAATACCTGGAGCGCCATTCCCCTGACTCTAAATGATGAAAGACTTAAGCTAGAAAGGTTTTTTTTTTTTTTTCTTTTTCCTCTTCTGGATGTTCCTCTAAGTTCTTGGAGCAAGAATTTCTAAGGATTAGAAATCTGTCTCCTGGGTCTGAGCAAATGATTCTATCAAAACAACATCATCAGACTCCTTTCCAGCTTCCATCTTCAACATCTATCCCTGTCTCCCAAGACCCATGGAAGCTAAACTTGTCCAGATGTCAAAAGATGATGCCAAATAGTTGGAGATGGGAAAGAAGGTGGCATGGACAGACCTCCAGGATGCACATCTGAAACAGGCTCTTCATTTTGTTTTCACTACAGGCTCCTGTTTCACCTTTTCAAAAAGCATTTGGAATTTCCCTTACTTCTTAGAAATGCAAAAATACAGTAAAGATACATTTTACATAGGCTCGAGCTATTCATCAGGATGGAGCTTCAGAGTATCTCTATACTCTACCAGATATATTCTAGCATGCTGCCTGGAAGTGAAAGTCTAGCCAGACAGTTTAACAGGAAAACCATTAGCCGTGCTGTGGAGGTTAATTTTGCAGTTTATCTTGGAATGGAAGAAAAGAATGTATTGAAGGCAGGAAACTCATTTCTACATGCTAGATTCTAAATTTCTTAACTTTCTGTAGTATGAGCCATTTTCAAATGTGCTAAAAGTTATAAAAGCAGACTATGCGAAACACACACTTCTACGCTCAATATTAAATATTTAAAGTGACTAACGTAAGAGTTGGAGAGTCAGGGTCCCCCTGGGCTTTTCAAACTCCTACCCTCACAAAAAATCTAGAACTTCTTCTCAGTAACAAAAATAAGATGACATATAATCATTTTTCATTGTTAATAAACAATCTCTATCCATCATGGCATTGCATTTAATTTGTGTTAATTGTTGCTAACAAATGACTACAGATTAAACATTTGTGATCCATATAATAATAGAAATAATAAATGCAAATGTTTTAAGTGGACAAGCAATTTTAATAACTCAACAGGCAAATAGCGTGAACTGACGCTTTGCAAAGGTGAGGGACACATGGCCTGTGACAGGATGTCTTATCTGGCTTTGGTCTGAATTTCATTTGGAAAACTGGCAGCTGCTGGTTGACCTGCAGAGATATGATCCCATGAGCTGAGATGCGTGTTGACTTTTGTATTTTTTTTGTCAGCTTGAAATAATTTTTTAAAATCAGGGTCATTGTCTCCAGTAACAAGCAGCCAGCTGGGTCGAATGGAAGTGGAACCATGGCCCTTGTCCCATTGCAGACCTGGAAACCCAGTGATGAGCATCAGTGAAGACAGAGACAGAATCGGATGACATGAAATCGACATCAGATTCTGCTCAGGAAACTAAATATGACATAATTGGGCACAAGCGATTGTTTGTCCGTTCTATTCCACCCGAGGAGACAGCACGGTTTTCCCGGGGGTTCTTGGGGAGCTGGAGGAGGGAGACAGCTCTGCCAAGTGGAGTGGTTTCCTCATGAGAAGTGTAAAAAGAAGAGGCGGAGATGGAAATTTTGACTCTAGAAGGGTGGAAGATTTTGCTTGTAAACATATCAACGCACTTGCCTTTCCCGCTAAGACGCAAACTTTGGGGGAACTGCCCAAATATAAGACGGGGTTTAACTATAGGGCAGCCAAAAATAGACCTATGTTCAAAATACGCATCGTGGTATCATTCAGTTCGACGTGTTCTGGTTCTTCTGCAGTCTTCTGTCTCATTCCCTTTGCCCCTACAACTCTCTGCCTTTTTGTAGATTAAGTTATCTCCATGATCAAATTATTATATTTTCTTCCTTCTTTGACTTTCTTGTTGGAAGCCCAGCTCTTCCCAGGGATCCCAGGGTCTATCGTCTCTCCCTTCTGTAGCTTTTTTCCCCTTCTGCAGCATAGTGGGCCCTGTCAGAAAATACATACATGATCAAGTTATTTGTTCCTTTTTATCCTTTGGACAATTCTTTTTCTTTTTTGGTTGAGACTGAGTCTCGCTCTGTCATCCAGACTGGAGTGCAGTGTCACAATCTTGGCTCACTGCAAGCTCCGCCTCCTGAGTTCGCGCCTTCTCCTGTCTCAGCCTCCTGAATAGCTGGGACTACAGGCTCCGGACACCATGCCCTCCTAATTTTTTTGTATTTTTAGTAGACACGGGGTTTCCCCATGTTAGCCAGGATAGTCTCGATCTCCTGACCTAGTGATCCGCCCGCCTCAGCCTCCCAAAGTGCTGGGATTACAGGCATGAGCCACTGCGCCTGGCCTAGACAATTCTTGAAGGACAATAAAACACTTTTGCTTTTCATGTCTCCTATAAAACACAAAAGAAAACAACACCGAGAACTAACATTGCCTCATGTGAGGCTAGTTTCTTTCTATCAGTTTCATTCCAGTGCCTCTCCCAGATGCTGTCCATCTGATTTGGTAAAAACTCTTGCGTAAAATACTGAGATACATATTTATTTAAAGTCTACTCTTTAAGAATGGTTATATCTTTATATAGTTATCATCATCACCATCGTATACAGCCTCTTGTCATTTCACTATCTTCCCTCCCTTCCTTCCTTTCCTCATTAGAAAAGCCTCCCATGTCAGCTGTGTGGTGCAATGAGGTAAGTACTGAATAAGACCCACATCCAGCGGGTCCCTGGTTTATATTCACAGAATTTTAGAACTAGACAGAATGTTGAAAATTATTTACTGCTGCCCACTGTTTCATAGATCAGGAAATGGGATGCTTTAAAAAAAGTATTTAAATGCAAGCAGTAACTATATTGCTGGCCTCCATGTAACATGCATTTCACATTCTTAGTTTACAGGTAATGTGTGAATGTGTTTTTGCTCCTATTGGATTATAAGCATCATAAGAGTGAGAATATTGTTTACTCATGCTTGGCACTAAGTAGACATTCAATGACTATAAACAAATAAAGCATTCTTTATGTTCCAAGAAGGATAGTGGTCATTTTTCTTTTGTTTAGTTCAAGTTCTGTGTTTAGTAAATCACAAATGAACCATCAGGGTCTGTGTTTGCAGGGGATTCACCTGTAGATGACAACGCTACCAAAGTGTGTGTGTGTATGTGTGTGTGAAATGCCATTCGGGCTGTGCTGGTCCCTGGTTTTCCTCCTGGAGGTTCCTGCCCTGGGGCCACTGCAGAGGCATTGAGATCTGAGTGCTGGACCTTGCTGACCAGAGCAGGAGGAACTGCGGCCCTGCCACACCCCCAAGGTTGGGTGTTTGATGGCTGGCAGAGGAGGGGAGTACCATGGGCAAGAATAAAGGGGACAGGAGTCCTCAACAGGGGATAATTCAGAAGACATGAAGGCATGCTGTGTTGTCACGTTGGCATCAGGTGGGTAGGGCCCAAGGATGCCGCTAAGCATCCTAGCTGAACAGGACAGCCCTCCACAACCAACAATCACCTGATCCAACATGGCACTCAGGCTGAAATTCAGAAACTCGGCTATAAGCTTGAGTTGTAAACTTCGTACCAACAAGGAGGATTATCTGCAGACAACTCAAGAGCAGTACCGTCACCTGCATTTGTTTTCCGCAACAATCCTGTTGTTTACCTTTATCGCCATTCAGTCACAGCACACGGTAACTGCATATTGTCCAGCATCCTCCTGTTTCCTCATAGATCTGTCCCTTGGACAGATAAAGACATCAGAGGGGGCAGGGCTGCAGTTCACTCCCAATAATAACCCTTCAACAGGGTTTCGTCTGAACTAGCATCGCAGTCATGTAGGTTAGGTGGCTGTAGCTGGTACTCAGGTGAAATCTCAAGCCAGTCTTTCCTGAAAAAAGGGAACCACAGACCATTAATCAGAACTTCAGGTGAGCAAAGATTCAAGAGAGCGAAACAATGTCCTGTATTATTGTGAAGGGGAAGCACAGGATCCAGAGAGGAACAGCAGCCTGACTCTGAGGGAAGGGCCTGAAATGGAGAGGAAGGGAGGAGGTGGTCAATCCCGGGTAAGAAGAGGGGAGGGAGAGGGCTGATGGCACAGGAATGACTGTCAGAGACACATCCTGGAGGTCACAATTCAACCCTCTCAACTATTCCCAGAAATTTCAAAAACTTTTGAAGCAGCAAGTGCAGGGCATGAAAAGGAGGAGCCATGCTAGAGGAGAGCCTGGGAATGGGGAAATGATTACAGGCTGTGACCTCACTGGCACAGCCCCTCTCAGCGGCAGTGGAAAGCACAGCCTAGATTTCTCACCACTGCACACCGGAATCCTGCCCTGGGCCTTCCCTGGTCTGCCTGACTCTGCCATGGGCTGCAGGCTCCTCTGCTGTGTGGCCCTCTGCCTCCTCCAAGCAGGTGAGTCCTGGGCCCAGGTGACATGATACTGTTGGAGTCCCTAAGTCTTTTCACCATGACAACAACAGCAGGCTACCTCCTGGGATTTGCCTGAATTCTGCATCTTTCCTTTGCAGGTTCCTTGGACACAGCTGTTTCCCAGACTCCAAAATACCTGGTCACACAGACGGGAAAGAAGGAGTCCCTTAAATGTGAACAAAATCTGGGTCATGATACTATGTATTGGTATAAGCAGGACTCTAAGAAATTGTTGAAGATAATGTTTAGCTACAATAATGAGGAGCCCATTTTAAATGAAACAATTCCAGATCGCTTCTCACCTGACTCTCCAGACAAAGCTCATTTAATTCTTCACATCAAGTCCCTGGAGCTTGGTGACTCTGCTGTGTATTTCTGTGCCAGCACCAAGGCACAGCCCTGCAGATGCATCGCGTGCCTGTGCACAAACCTCCCAGCTCAGCCAGGAAGCTGTGGGCCAATGTGTGCACCTGCACCCAAGGCTCCAGTCTCCACTCTCTGATGGCCTCTGATGGAGTTTCAGTCTGTAGTACAGACGGCTAGTGCACCCAGTGGAGAAGTCGTCTATTTTATGCACACAAAGTCTCACGGAATTGTTTATCAGCTGGAGCAGGGCTTCACAGCAAAGCCACTAAAGTATTAGGGCTCCACAAACAAAAACAGAGCCTGTCCCATGAACTGAAGATCTGAACTGATGGAGGAAGCTATTTCTTGTCTTTCTGTGCTGCACGCATGGGTTCATATTTTATATAACATTATGATCAAAACCACATGATTGCTAAAAATGGTTGATGAGCACAAGCATAAAGGAGGGGGAAGGAAATATTTCTAAGATCAAGAGACAATTCTGATGATCAGTAAGTACTTTATTTAACAGAAAAATATTTGGAGAGGCATGAAATTCCATGGCAATAGGTAAACTGGAAAGTGTTGAGGAGAAGCTGGTGGAGGCAGCCTTGTGCATTATAGGCTCCTTCTCTTCAAGAAGGGTGATTAGCAAGCGTCTCTCCCAATTCTGATGAAGGTCATCTTGAACTCTCCCCAAGAGTAGGCAATAGCCAGATGACTGGGGATATTGGGAGACCTGAAAGGACTTTGGACACAAATCTCTAAGTCGTGGTGAGCCATTGGTCCTACTCCAAGTGAAACAACATGATAAAACTGATATTTTGGTACAGGAACACTGGTAGTAGTATGGATCAGAAAGGAGATAGATTTTTGGGTGGCATGAAGAATTAGGAGACTTCTAAATATCCTACATGAAAGATTAGAAAGAGTTTATGTGAAGCATTGTGGACAACATAGGCTTGAGGCTCTGGGTTATGTTATTTCTTGGAAATAGTATTGGGTTTTATTCTGGGAGAGTTGAATATATGACTAGCTAGGGTCTATTTCAACTTTGCCCTCCCGTTTAGGGAGCCCCAGCATGTGGTCAGCATTGCTAGTGCATGCCTTTCCAGCTACTCAGGAACCTGAGGCAGGAGAATCGCTTGAGCCCAGGATGTGGAGGTTGCAGTGAGCCGAGATTGCGCCACTGAACTCCAGCCTGGACAACAGAGCGAGATTTCATCTCAAAAAAAAAAAGAAATCATGAAATAAAGCGAGCTTCCTGTAAAAAGATTGTTTAGCTTAAGATTACATAAGAACCCTCCAAGCAATCACCTGTGTCACCACAGAGTCACACCCTGCACTGGGCCAGACACAGCCCTGTGAGGAGCTGAGTTCTCCTGACACTTCATGCTCAGTGGTTTCCATGACTCTTCTTTGAGACAAAGGGTTCCCTTCGTTGTAGGTTTTTGTCATGCAGAGTCAAGCAGCACTGAGCATTGGGAAATCACAGAAGGAATTTCCAGGCAAGGGTCCCAGTTCAGAAGCCAACTGGAGAGGACAGTAGGAGACTCACCCTTTGGGAAATGGGTTTTAGAAATATGTATCTATTTTCACCACTTCTATTATTCTATATTCCTGCTTGTCTATTCCTTAATTTCTCCTTTTTACACTCAAAGCTAGACTGTGGATTCTAGCTCTGATCAAAGCTCCAAATGTGCACAGACACCTTCTCTGAACCCTTCAGGCAGCAAACATGCCTCTGTCTGCTCCCCTTGCTGCACAGCCCGTGGATCATGGTCTGGAAGCTTCCTAACTCACCCACTCTTCTTCCGTTGGCTGGAAGTCTCCTTGTCGGTTTCAGGTCTCAGCTCCCCATTGGATTTCCTCTCCAGACTGACACTTGAAGGATTACTTTTGCCACTTTGTTCTCATTATTCCCAATGCCCTTCCCTAACTCCACCCTTATAATGCCCCAAATTGTTAGATGCTAACCACTTCTATTCCTTTTTGGTTCCCTTTTAAAATGCTGTGTATGTTGCTATAATTTTTCGATTTTGTTGTAGGCTTTGATTTCCATATCCATTTCTTCAAGTGGATTATGAGCTTCTGAAGAAAATATTGTATGTTAAAATCCCCAGTTTATGACACTGTCTCTGGCTTAGAGTAAATGCTAAGCTTCTTCTTTGCTGCACTGGGCACTTAAGCCTTGTCCAAAACATCTTCACCAACAGTCATCCAGCCTCTATTCTGGACAGGAGACCACAGTACCCTCTGGAAAATTCTTCCTTCTGTCGAGCCAGAAAATCGTCTCCTTAGAGCTTTGAATCTTTTGCTCTCGGTCCTATGACTTGTGGACATAGGATCAGGAGAGGCATAATAAGAAGGTAAGTAGTCAACAAAGCCCAAAGAAGACTGTAGATTCTAAAATAGTTAAAGATGAGTCAGATAAGTGAAAACCCTAGCCCAACTAATATACATTTTTCTCTTTAGATAGCAGCTACAAATTGTGAAAGGAACTCTCAAAAGTGCCTCCCCATTCCTGGGGCATAGCATGCCTGGTACTAGTAGTCAAAGCTGATGCTGGCTTCTTTCTAGACAATCCAGCAGAAATGGTTTCTTAGAAAAAAATGTTTGGAACAGGACTAGGTAGATTGCTCTAAGATCTGCTTTGAAGTCCTCTCCTTCAAAAAACCTTCTGTAATTGCATCAATTCCCAACTGATAACTGGTTTTCTACATAGTCTTTGAATGCTGATGAGAATAGTTTGTGCCGCATTACTTGATGATCAGTCAAATATCCTACAGTGATTTTAAAAAGCTGTGTCATCTCAATGTTGGCTCAGTCTTGCCATCTAGAATATTCACACACCCTGAAAACAAGGATGTATGTCCTATGGGTTTTTTTCATTTGTATTGATTTGTTTTCCCCTTTCACATGGTACCCATTGCAATTAGGGTCCTTCTATATATCTGTGGTCAATGGGTGTTCACTAACCAGAATAGAGCATAGGATCAGTCCTTGAACCGAGTCTTCAGACAGGCCTTCGAATGCTGAGAAGAAAACATCTGGTTGTGGTTTTCAAGCTTTTGGTCCTAGCAAGATGAATGAGAGGTGATTAGAATGTCTGTGTACCTGAAAATATTGGAAGGGGACCCCCAGCTCCCACTTTCAAGGGGGAAAATGGAAAGAGGCATGTGGTGGAGTATCGGGAGCAGCTGCTGTTGCACCTTTAAGGTGTTCTGCAAACGCTGGCAGGTAAGGTGGGTGGTTACATGAGGAAGGAGAAAAAAGAAAGTGGTTAAGATACAGCCGGTGACCTTAGGAAGATCCAATTGAGTAAGGGAAACAAGTACTTACATCAACATGTGTTAGTATAGAAGGAAAACCCTAGGATTTTTAGAACCACGAAATTGGCATTCCTCCCTGAAAAACGAGGTGAAGAATCATAGAACTACACAGGGCTCAGGGAAGCCCAGATGAATCAGCTACAAACAAGCTCATTGGCAGCAACTATTAACCTGTACACTAAGAAGATCTTCCTAAAAGGTCCTGAGACCTTCCCTGCTCATCGCCCATGTCAGGTGCCTCAAGTTATGCAATAAACACACAGTGACATGAATACAGAAGAATAACATGCATTTCTTTGTGTCTATGTAGAAGGGAGATCTGTTGGAAGGAGATAGATACCATGCAGCATGTGGAAAGTGTCTCCCCAAAAGTGGGGTGAGTCCAAATGGGGTGTAGAAAGCAGCCTCCTGCAGATTGTGGAAGCCCCGGCAAATTGCAAAGGACACTGCGTAGGGCAAGGCATCCCTTGTGTGGTATGTCACAAACTGGACTGAGAGGAGGAGAGTTTCAACTCTCCTAGGTGGTCTCCCTGGCACAGGAAGTCAGAACTTGAATGGAGGGATGAGGCCATTTACAAGGGAGTTGTGGTGGCAGCCACAGCATACATGTAGTTACAAGCAAAGGGACTGATCAAATATGTAAATCTGTAAGGATAACAGAATCAAGCTTCTCAGTGTTGGATAAGGGAGTTGCAAATGTGGAAAGAGAGAACAGTGGAACACAACAATAAACCTAATAATATTGGATGGGAACTAGTGTGAACTCATCACTTCCCAATATGTATAGACAGGAATTAAAGATACCTGTAAATATATGTATACTGTGAAAATACATGTGTATGTACAGCTCTGTCCACTGTGACGCCTAAGGGTAGTTCACCCCAAAAGCACCCCAAACATCTAGTGTCCATATTCTGTTTTCTAAATACCGCTGTCCATGAGAAGGAACCAGGACTTATGGACAAATAGTAGATACCAAGACAGGCAGGAAAAGCCTAGAACCCCTTGTGCCATCAAGCAAGGAAATGCTCAAAGAATGATGGGGACCCTGACAGGAAGGAGAATTTAAGAAGTAACACCCCCTCTATTTCCATATTTCCTTTGGACAATGCTTCATCAACATTGAAAAATTATCATTTATTAATAAAACCTTTGAAATAAAATTATTTTATCAGTTACATTCCAGCCTTACATACTGAGACTATGACCTGATTTCTGCAGATTTACAGATACAAATATACCAATGCCAACCACAGCACATTAGAAACACAATTTTTAAGTGCTTAGACCTACCTTTTACCTGTGGATTCTACTGTTTTCCATTCCATCCATCTATTCATTGAGCAATTAAGCAAACATATATTAAGCACCTGCACTCTGTAAAGTATTTTGATAGGGGCCGTGAAGCATGTAAGGTTCTGGCACAGTAGCCTAATGAAGTCTACCCTGCTTGGCTTGCAGTGTTTCAGAGCTGGGTAGACAGTTGGGGAAAATTATTTCAGCCTCTCCCTACAACCAGATTTCAAGGATGAGGAAATGAGAAGGTCAGTATATGAAATGATTTAGGTACCTAAACACCAATTACTTTAACTTTCCTAATGCACACCCTGTAAAACTTTCCAAATTAGATGTTATCTGTAAACACGTCAAACATGTCTTATTAGCTCCTGTAATCCCTGAAGCACTTAGAGGATGAGAACATTATTCACAAAAGCTTCTTGAACAAGTTAAAATGGCCACGTGCCCATGAGAATTGGTTTTATTCACTGCTCTATTCCTGGTCCTCAAACAGTGCCTGCCATATAGTTATGTGTTCCATAAATACCTATTGGATCATATTTATTTTTGATAACTTAAGTGTATTTGTGGAGGCTGTTGGAGGCATTTCACCAGTAGGTGGTAGTTAGAGTTGCTAAGGCTTTACTTTGGTGTTTCAAATGCCTTCTTGCTTTGTGCGTTTCCCTGTGGAATCCCTTTGTGTATCTATGCTCTGAGTGCTGTATCTGGAGGACTGGGGGCAGATGGCTGAGAAGAGGGCCATGTGCCTCTTTCACCTCCAGGAGGAGCTGTGACTTCAGTGACATTCCTGAGTCAAGTGGAGGGAGGAGAAGAGAGGCAGGAGGGAGGAAAGGACTAAGGAAGGAATCAAGTGCTCTGGCATCAGGGTCTGCTCCTTGTGCTAGTTGAGAGACCATGTGTGGACAACATGAAGACACTGAATCCATTCCACCTGGACCTGCGTAGCCTCGTCTCTGCAGTCCCTCTGCTCATGCCGTTAGGGCCTTTTGTTATTCTAGTCTGTGTTCAGGTCCGGCATCTAAGTAGGTGAGATGCTCCCTGGGGGTAGGGTTCACAGATTTTTCCTCTCTTGCCCCCTCAGCACCCACTGAAGGATGCTCCCTCCCTACTTGGCGTTACATTACTGGGTCTTAAAATGATGCGCAGCTGGCTCCAGGGAAGGGCTCCGCTGAGCCAGGCGAGGTGGCCTCCTGGAGTTCACCGAGATGAGGGAGTGGAGCCGGAGTGTGCTCGTCCTGGGTCCAAGACAAGAATGGGGAATGCATCTGCCCAAAGGTAAGGAGTCTGTGTGTTAGGGAGGAGGGGAGCCACAAGTAGAAAGAGGAAGAGGAGACCCAGTCATTCACTGTGGGGAGGGCAGGCAGTTGCTAAGAAAAAAACAATTATCTGAGGAAACTTCCCTGCGAACCTGGCCCTGACAAGCTAGTCTACAGCCACCTCTTGAGGTGCTGGCACAAAACTTGGAAGGGAAAGAGGAAGCGTGAGCTGTAGACACTAACAGTGACACCAACAAGAGCAGACTTTCCCAAGCAACCCCTGTCTCAGGGCCAGGGAAGTACACCCAGAGGACCAGAATGCCAAGCAGGGAGACTCAGGGTCCCCCCTTCCCGCTCCATGTGACCCTGCCATGTGCTCAGGCTCCACTGTGGTGTCATCCTTTTTCTCAGGTGAATCCTGGGCACAGGTGGGACATTTGTGTCCTTCGATTTTGGCTTTTTTCAGGGAACTGCCCCAGAAGACTCTGTCCTGGGCTTAGTCTGAATTTGCTTCTCACTTTCACAGGCCCCACAGATACTGGAATTACCCAGACACCAAAATACCTGGTCACAGGAATGGGGAGTAAAAGGACACTGAAATATGAGCAACATCTGGGACATGATTCTTTGTATTGGCACAGACAGAAAGCTAAGAAATCCCTGGAGTTCAGGTTTTACTGCAACTATAAGGAATTATTGAACACGAGACTGTGCCAAATCACTCTATACCTGAATGCCCTGACAGCTCTCGCTTATGCCTTCGTGTGATCGCGCTGCAGCCAGAAGACACAGCAGCCAAGACACAGCCCTGCAGAGTCATCACCTCCCTGTGTGACAGGAACCCGTGGGGGCAACACGTCCAGCAGAGCCTCAACACTTGGTTCAGCATTCCGCAGGACCTCGGCAGAAATCTCAGACCATAATACTGTCATTTTTGGATATAACAATGCTACATTGCCCTGACACCAGCAGCCTGTGGCCTGAGTTTGTCTTGAACAAGACTGTGCCTGAACTTGAATGGAAGACCGATGATGTCAAGTTTAAGTTGTTCCAAGTACCTTCCAATTGGTTTGTGCCTCTGGGAAATCTTGTGTGAAGCATTTAATACTCTGGCCACACCAATCCGCCTTCCAATATGAACCTTTTTTGACTTTTCTTTCCACCCAAGTTAGACCCTGAATCACAGCCCTCATCCCAGCTCCAGATATGCTCAGACCTTTTCTATTGTTTTTGTTTGTTTGTTTGTTTTTTGTTGTTGTTTGTTTGTTTGGTATGGTTTTTGAGACGGAGTTTCACTCTGTCACCAGGCTGGAATGCAGTGGGGCAGGCGATCTCAACTCACTGCAACCTCCGCCTTCTGGGTTCAAGCGATTCTCCTGCCTCAGCCTCCTGGGTAGTTGGGACTACAGGCACTGCCACCACAACTGGCTAATGTTTGTATTGTTAGCAGAGATGGGATTTCACCATGTTGGCCAAGATGGTCTCCATTTCTTGACCTCATGATCTGCTCGCCTCAGCCTCCCAAAGTGCTGGGATTACAAGTGTGAGGCACCGCAGCAGGTCAGAACTTTTCTTTTTTTTTTCCTTTCTTTTTTTTTTTCCTATCCCCTCCTTAGGTGACTGTATCAGTGCCTGACTGAGGACAGTAGTTCTCCATGGGGTTTGCATCATTGTTCTCTAGTTCACTCTCTCAGGAGCATGTGCAGTTTCAACTTCTTGTTGGCTTCTCTCTTCCACTCAGGATTTAAAACTTTCACACTTGATTCTTTTCATTCTGTCTTTTTAATCCTAATACCACGTTCTCTTGGCATCCATTATCAGTGGTAGAGTCTGTTGCATCTGAATTGTTACTCACAGCAGGTAATAAGACAAGAAGACCGCCTGGGTTTTCTGAGCCGGCCTTTGTACTTAGGGTTACCTTTCTGAGCCCCATATCTTCCAGCACTCCTCTTAGTAATGGCCCTCAGTCCTGCACACACCATCAGACCCCTGGGGCTGAGCAGAGCCCTGCACTGTCAGGTTTCTGCACCAACACAAAGGCTCCCTCCTCTCTCCTATAGAGGGCGCTCCAGGGATGGTGGGTGCTGCCAGAGACACCAGTAATTCTGCCACACCTTGCCTGTGGGGTCATGGGAGCTCAAAATGCCCCTCCTTTCCTCCACAGGACCAGATGCCTGAGCTAGGAGAGCCCTCATTCCTGCTGTGATCCTGCCATGGATACCTGGCTCCTATGCTGGGCAATTTTTAGTCTCTTGAAAGCAGGTCGATGCTTAGGACTCTAGGAAATTCTTGCTTTGAACTTACCTAAGACAGTTCTAAACTATTCTCTTAATCTTCTTTCTTTTCCCGCAGGACACACAGAACCTGAAGTCACCCAGACTCCCAGCCATCAGGTCACACGGATGGGACAGGAGGTGATCTTGCAGTGTGTCCCCATCTCTAATCATTTCTACTTCTATTGGTACAGACAAATCTTGGGGCAGAAAGTCGAGTTTCTGGTTTCCTTTGTTAATGATAACATCTCAGAGAGGTCTGAAATATTCGATGATCGATTCTCAGTTGGAAGGCCTGATGGATCAAATTTCACTCTGAAGATCAAGTCCACAAAGCTGGAGGATTCAGCCATGTACTTCTGTGCCAGCAGTGAAGCCACAGCCTTACAAAGACACCTCCAGCCTGTGCACAAACCCCCAGAGATCTGCCTCCCTCCCAGCCACCAGCTCCCACTTCCTGTCTAAGAAAGAAAGTATCTGGTTGGGTTTGTTCTTGCAGCCATCTCCAAATAGACAGATATCTGAAATTACATTACCAAAGATATCTTGGGCAGAAATGGCCAGCTACTGTAGGATTTGAAGAACTTTTACAGATACTATTAGGTGTGACTGTGGACTCTGAGTACAGGACAATTGTACACGACCACATAACCTGCATCTTTTCTTTATTCCCATTTTGCCATTTTTATTAGAATTTTTTTTTGTTTTAGTTGTTTAGGAAAACATATTTTGACTCATAGAATTGCAAGATGATTACTGAGCGGGAGTTCAGGTATTTACACAAGAATATAGAGGGTCCCCATGGGAACCTTCAGAAAGAGAAGGGACTTGGTACAAGGGCCTCAATATCAATGAGTCTTGCTCAGTATGTGGGCAAGAGCAGAACAATCTGATGACCCTGTCAACCTGGTGTGATGCATTTGGGCTAATAATGCTAGCTCACAAAATAACAAGTTAAGAGAGTAGAAAACATGGAGTCTAATATTGGGACACCATTTTACACCATTTCAAGGTCAACAGAGGTCTAGACCAGCATGAGAATTGCCAGAATAAAGCCAGGCAGTGCAGGAACAGAATTCAGCAGCAAAAGTCAAGAGACATCTAGAGGCAGAGGCAGGAATGAACTTGTCACTTTCAACTTAACATGAGGCAGCCAGATTAACTTCTTGAGTTTCATTTAAGAAACTATTTGTCTTTTAAACATATCTACTGAATTCTAAATTTTAGGTATTTTGTATATTTCAGTTCTGGAATTTCCACTTAAATCTTCCTGCAATTTCCAGGTGTCTGCTAAGATTCCACATTTTGTCATTTACTTTGTTGACTATATTAACATTCATCATTTTTAAGCCAATTTTGGATAACTTTAACATCTGAATCTGTTTGGGTCTATTTCTTTTTTCTGTTTTCTCTGTTTCTTTTCTGGGCATGTGATTTTGTTTTCTCACACAACTAGTAATTTATTTGAATGCTGAATATTGTATAAAAACTATAGAGATAATCTGAGGCTCTGAATGATTTCATCTTCCTCAAATGATTCACTTTTGCTTCTGTTGGGAATTGTAGCAGGGGCAGATCACCTTAACTGAGCTGATGACTGAGCTGGATCAGAGCTGGGCTTCAGCCTACGTGATGGCTGCTCGCCTTTGGTCTTAGCCATTGAAGTTCCAACTAGATATCTGGAGTTTAACAGCTTAATCAAAGTGCAAATTGCATGACATAATATTTGCTATTGTAAGTATGCAATTCAACGAATTTTGATAAATTTGTGGAGTTGTGCAACAATCACCGTGATCCAGCTGTAAAACATTTCATCCTCCCCACCCAGATAGTTCCTTCGTGCTCATTTTCAGTCAATCCCTGCTCCTACCCCCAGCACCAAGGCCTGGGGTCTTTGCCAGGGTCCTCTCCTATTCAGTAGTCACTGAACATAAATGTTCTCCAGATCAGAAAGGTGGTGGATGCTCCTCAAAGCCTGCTACACTCTGTCTTCCCTTTTTTCCTCAGCTACTTAGCCAACGATATACAATTGGCAAATGACTTAGAGGCAAAAGTGGTCTGTTAGATCTCTTCTTTCTCGTTGAGGTCCCAATCCCTTAAGTTCTGAATGCCTCAGTAGCTCCAAGTGTCTTCAAACATTTATTTTATGTTTTATTAAGTTTTCTAGTTGTTTTGGTGGGAATGTTGTTCTGCAAAACTTCAGTCTATTAACTCCGAATTAATATATAACCTAGTTTTATATTTGTCAAAGGTGAGGTGCAATTTTGTATGTTTGTATTTTAGGTAGAAGCCTTTTGAAGAAAGGAAGAAGTGAACCTCTCTGTCTTTTTTTTTTGAGACCTAGGCTGCAGTGCATTGGGGCGACTTCGGCTCACTGCAACCTCCACCTCCTGGGTTCAAGTGATTCTCTTGCCTCAGCCTCTGGAGTAGCTGGGATTACAGGCACGCGCCACCACACCCAGCTAATTTTTGTATTTTTGGTAGACAAGGGGTTTCACCATGTTGGCCGGGATGATCTCGGCGTTTTGACCTCATCATCTGCTCGCCTTGGCCTCCCAAAGTGTTGGGATTACAGGCATGAACCACCGCACCCGGCCGCATATCTCCATTTCTAAGAGCTCTACCCCACTTCTGCCTTTGGTCCACCATGGGACAGAGTCTTGACACGTTTGACCTTTTACCACAAGGAGGAGCTGTGACTCTACCGAGATTAAGGGAACTCAGAGGAAGGACAGAGCATTCTCCGCGTGGAAGAGAGTTAAAAGAAATGTTGAGTTTATTTACAGCAGGGAAAAATGTGGTCTGCAGAAGCTGTGTTAATGCTGAAATGTGAGAGGTTAAATATAGACTACTCATTTGCCTTGCTGTGCAGGTGTTTTTTTCTAGCAAAGAGCCTAGACTGCCAGATTTGTTGCATGTGACCCTGCATGGGATGAGAAATAGGGAGAGTTTGAGATGGGAAAGAGGAGCGCTCACAAGCAGATGCCAGTGTAGGACCCCTTCCTGAGAGGAATAAGAGAAGCTCTGGACACTGGGCCTCTGCTCCAGCTCAATCCTGCCATGAAATGACTTCCTGAGACCTGGGCTGTGAGCCTGACAAATCAGGGCTTCCTCAAGGGATATTGCAAAGAGAGTAATTACCAAGGGAAATCTACTTATCAGACCAAAGAATACCTGGAGAGCCATTCCCCTGACTCTAAATGATTAAAGACTTAAGCTAGAAAGGGTTTTCTTTTTTCTTTTTCCTCCTCTGAATGTTCCTTTAAGTTCTTGGAGCAAGAATTTCTAAGGATAGGACACCCGTCTCCTGGGTCTGAGCAAATGGTTCTATCAAAACTACATCACCAGACTCCCTTCCAGCTTCCAGCTTCAACATCTATCCCTGTCTCCCAAGACCCATGGAAGCTAGACTTGTCCAGATGTCAAAAGATGATGCCCAAACAGCTGCATATGGGAAAGAAGGTGGCGTGGACAGACCTCCAGGATGCACATCTGAAACAGGCTCTTCATTTTGTTTTCACTACAGGCTCCTGTTTCACCTTTTCAAAAAGCAGTTGAAATTTTCCTTACTTCTTGGAAATCCAAAGATACAGCAAAGATACATTTTACATAGGCTCTAGCTATGCATCAGGATGGAGCTTCAGAATATCTCTATACTCTACCAGATATATTCTAGCATGCTGCCTGAAAGTGAAAGTCTAGCCAAACAGTTTAACAGGAAAACCATTAGCCGTCCTGTGGAGGTTAATTTTGCAGTTTATTTTGGAATGGAACAAAAGAATGCATTGAAGATAGGAAAATCATGTCTACATGCTAGAATCTAAATTTCTTAACTCTCTGTAGTATGGGCCATTTGCAAATCCTCTAAAGTCATAAAACCAGACTATTCGAAACACACACTTCTAAGCTCAATATTAAATATTTAAAGTGACTAACGTAAGAGTTGCAGAGTCAGGGTCCCCCTGGGCTTTTCAAACTCCTACCCTCACAAAAAATCTAGAACTTCTTCTCAGTAACAAAAATAAGATGAAGTATAACCATTTTCATTATTAATAAATAATTACTATCCATCATGGCATTGCATTTAATTTGTGTTAATTGTTGCTAACAAATGACTACAGATTAAACATTTGTGATCCATATAATAATAGAAATAATAAATGTCAACTTTTTAAGTGGCCAAGAGAGATTTTAATAGCTCAATAGACAAATCGCATGAACTGAAGCTTTGCAAAGGTGAGGGACACATGGCCTGTGACAGGATGTCTTATCTGGTTTTGGTCTGAATTTCATTTGGAAAACTGGCAGCTGCTGGTCGACCTGCAGGGATATGATCCCATGAGCTGAGATGCATGTTGACGTTTGTATTTTTGTCAGCATGAAAGAATATTTTTTAAATGAAGGCCATTGCCCCCGGTAACTAGCAGCCAGCTGGGTCGAATGGAAGTGAAACCATGGCCCTTGTCCCGTTGCAGATCTGGAAACCCAGTGTTAAGCGTCAGTGAAGAGAGAGATGGAATCAGTTGAAATGAAATTGTCATAAGATTGTGCTCAGGAAACTAAATTTGACATAATTGGGCACAAGAGATTGTTCATCCATTCTATTCCACCCGAGGAGACAGCACAGTTTTCCCGTGAGTTCTTGGGGAGCTGGAGGAGGGAAACAGCTCTGCCAGGTGCAGTGGTTTCCTCATGAGAAGTGTAAAAAGAAGAGGCGGAGATGGAGAGTTTGATTCTACAAAGGTGGAAGATTTTGCCTGTAAACATATCAACACACTTGCCTTTCCCGCTAAGACGCAAACCTTGGGGAACTGCCCAAATATAAGACGGGGTTAAAATATTGGACAGCCAAAAATACGACTCATGTTCAAAATATGCATCATGATATCATTCGGTTCAATGTGTTCTACTTCTTCTGCAGCATTCTGCCTCATTCCCTTTGCCCCTACAACTCTACACCTTTTTGTGGATTAAGTTATGCCCATGATAAAACTTATGTTTTCTTCCCTCTTTAACTTTCTTGTTGGAAGCCTGGCTCTTCCCAGGGATCCCAGCGTCTATCCTCTCTCCTTTCTATAGTTTTTTCCTCTTCTGCAGCATAGTGGGCCCTCTCAGAAAAGAAGACGTACATCATCAATTTATTTGCTCCTTTCTATGCTTAGGACAATTTTTGATGGACAATAAAACACTTTTGCTTTCCATGTCTCCTGTAAACAAAACAAAACAAAAGAACAACCAGAAATCCTGGAGGTTGCTGCCCTGGGGCCACTTACTGAGGCACTGAGGTCTGAGTGCTGGGCCTTGCTGACCAGAGTAGGAGGAGCTGTGTCCCGGCCACACCCCCCGTGATTGGGTGGTTGATGGCTGGCAGAGGAGGGGAGTACCATCAGCAAGAATAATGGGGACAGGGGTCCTCAACAGGGGATAATTCACAAAACATGAAGGCATGTTGTGTTGTCACATTGGCACAGCTGGGTAGGGCCCAAGGATGCCAATAAGCATCCTAGCTGAACAGGACAGCCCTCCACAACCAACAATCACCTGATCCAACATGCCAGTAGTATCCAAGTTGAGAAACCCCACAATAAGCCTGGGTTGCAAACTTTGTACCAACAAGGAGGATTATCTGCAGACAACTCAAGGGCAGTGACATCACCTACTTTTGTTTTCCGCGACTGCCATGTTGTTCACACTCATCGCCGTTCGTTCCCAGCACATGGTGTCTACATATTGTCTAGCAGCCTCCTGTTTCCTCATAGATCTGCCCCTTAGATAGATAAGAACGTCAGAGGGAGCCGGGCTGCAGTTCACTCCCAATAATAACCCTTCAACAGGGTTTTCTCTGAACTAGCATCGCAGTCATGTGGGTTAGGTGGTTGTAGCTGGTACTCAGGTGAAATCTCAGGCCAGTCTCTTCTGAATCAGGGGGACTGCTGACCATTAATCAGACCTTCAAGTGAACAAAGATTCAAGAGAGCAAAACAGTGTTCTGCATTATTGTGAAGGGGAAGCAAAGGATCCAGAGAGGAACAGCAGCCTGACTCTGAGAGAAGGACCTGAAAGGGAGAGGAAGGGAGGAGGTGGTCAGATCCCAGGTAAGGAGCGGGGAGGGAGGGGGCTGATGGCACAGGAATGACTGTCAGAGACACATCCTGGAGGCCACAATTCAACCCTCTCAACTATTCCCAGAAATTCCAAAAACTCCTTTAAAGCAGCAAGTGCAGGGCGTGAAAAGGAGGAGCCATGCTAGAGGAGAGCCTGGGAATGGGGAAATGATTGCAGGCTGTGACCTCACTGGCACAGCCCCTCTCAGCGGCAGTGGAAAGCACAGCCTAGACTTCTCACCACTGCACACCAGAATCCTGCCGCAGGCCTTGCCTGGTCTGCCTGACTCTGCCATGGGCTGCAGGCTCCTCTGCTGTGTGGTCCTCTGCCTCCTCCAAGCAGGTGAGTCCTGGGCCCAGGTGACATGATCCTGTTGGAGTCTCTAAACCTTTTCACCATGATAACAGCAGCAGGCTACCTCCTGGGATTTGCCTGAATTCTGCATCTTTCCTTTGCAGGTTCCTTGGACACAGTTGTTTCCCAGACTCCAAAATACCTGGTCACACAGATGGGAAAGAAGGAGTCCCTTAAATGTGAACAAAATCTGGGCCATGATACTATGTATTGGTATAAGCAGGACTCCAAGAAATTGCTGAAGATAATGTTTATCTACAATAATGAGGAGCCCATTTTAAATGAAACAGTTCCAAATCGCTTCTCACCTGACTCTCCAGACAAAGTTCATTTAATTCTTCACATCAAGTCCCTGGAGCTTGATGACTCTGCTGTGTATTTCTGTGCCAGCAGACCAAGGCACAGCCCTGGCAGATGCATCGCGTTGGCCTGTGCACAAACCTCCCCAGCCAGCCAGGAAGCTGTGGGCCAATGTGTTGCACCTGCCACCCCAAGGCTTCCAGTCTCCACTCTCTGATAGGCTCTGGGATGAGATTTCAGGTCTGTTTAGTACAGACGGCTAGTGCACCCCAGTGGAGAAAGTACGTCTATTTTATGCACACCACCCCCCCCCCCCTCAAAGGTCTCACGGGAATTGTTTATCAGCTGGAGCAGGGGCTTCACCGCAAAGCGTCACTTAAAGTATTAGGGCTCCACAAACAAAAACAGACCTGTCCATGAACTTTGAAGATCTGAACTGATGAGGAAGCTATTTCTTGTCTTTCTGTGCTTTCACGGCATGGGGTTCATATTTATATAACATTATGATCAAAACCACATGATTGCTAAAAATGCGTTGATGAGCACAAGCATAAAGGGAGGGGGAAGGAAATATTTCTTAAAGATCAAGAGACAATTCTGATGATCAGTAAGTACTTTATTTAAAAGAAAAATATTTGGGAGAGGCATTGAAATTTCCATGGCAATAGGTAAACTGGAAAGTGTTGAGGGAGAAGCTGGGTGGAGGGCAGCCTTGTGCCTTGTAGACTCCTTCTCTTCAAGAAGTGTGACAAGAAAGTGTCTCTCCAATTCTGATGAATGTCATCTTGAACTCTTCTCAAGAGTAGGCGACAGCTGGATGACTGGGGATATTGGGAGACATGGAAAGGACTTTGGACACAAATCTCTAGGTGGTGGTGAGTCATTGGTCCTACTCCAAGTGAAACAACATGATGAAACTGATATTTTGGTACAGGAACACTGGTAGTAGTATGGATCAGAAAGGAGATAGATTTTTGGGTAGCATGAAGGATTAGGAGACTTCTAAATATCCTACATGAAAGGTTAGAAAGAGTTTATGAGAAACATTGTGGATGACATAGGCTTGAGGCTCTGGATTATGTTATCTCTTGGAAATAGTATTGGGTTTTATCTGGGAAGGTTGAATGTAGGACTAGCTGGGGTCTATTTCAGCTTTGCCCTCCCTTTTAGGGAGCCCCAGCATGTGGTCATCATTGCTAGTGCATGGCCTTTCCAGGGTCTCAGTGGGAATCACAGTTTACCTACCATGACTCTCCACTCTCACCTGGTCTGAATGCCAATGCCTTCCAGCCCTGAGTATCTTCTGACATCCCTACCCATGTCTTCAGCCTTCCAGAATTTGTTCTCTGCTGGACCTTCTGGAGTCCCACCCTCTGCATACAAAACTTAGGACCTGGCCCAGGAAAAAAAAAAGCATGTTCTCATGCATATTCTCGGAACTCCTTGTTAGTACTCTGTGTTCTAAATCCCAGCTGTTTTGGAGTCAGTTAAGTCCTCTTGTCTTCAATCACATATACTGCTTCTATTTTATATAAATATGTTTACTTTACTTTTTTCATATGTACCATTCCACTCTTCACTCTTCTTACAATTCACACGATCCTGAGATCATTTTCCTTATTAGATCCATTCCTAATTCAGATGACTTGAGCTCTCTGGTCACCATCCCTTGTTGTGGGAAATGCTTATGTTAGCTATTGTCCTCAGGAAAGTTAAACCTTTTACTTACAGCATTATTTAAGGTTTCTGTTTAAACTCTATTGCTTTTTTTTCATTGTCCTTGCAATTGGGTTTACTTATTGGGAACCAAACAATGCAATAAAATTTTATTTGTTCAAATTTGTTCTATTTCTTTGTAGAAGGACCAAAGTGTTTTCTTGCTGAAGTAGATACCAACTGAAATAATTTTAATAGGAATGATATTAGTGTTTAAAACAAGATTAATTTTAGGTTTTTATCTAGTATAGCAGGTTAGAGGTCCACGCTGTATGTAACCTGTTGAGGGGAAGAATATTCAACCCCACTTTCTTAAAATCGACTCTACATTCCTTTACCTTTTTTTTTTTTTTTTTTTTTTTTTTGGTTTATGGGCCACAATGAAAATCTGATAATATGTATAGATTAGAGGAATACTAAAATTTTCTTCCTGACTGAACATATCCCCAGGTTAAAACAAACCTAAATTATAAATCCTTGACTTAAATCATGGATAAGTATCCTCTCTAGGCCCAGTGTAGATTTACATATAACATAGATTTACGACCCTAATCTCATTCCTACAATTACAATGATCATCACAAAATGGTAATAGCGCTGTAATGCAACAATAAACAGATGATAAAAATCCCTTAGAAAGTATGAATCATCTCATTTTTGTGTTTATTTGTGTTCATTTGTATCTTCGCATGTTCTAGAATGAAAAGTCAATATTGGCATAACTTTACATTTTAAGAAAATTGATGATATTTCCATAAATGGTCACAAAGCATAAATAGCTTATGCAGCGAAGTAGAAATGACCCATAGGAATTCATCCAGCTGGTTTCGGGTTGGAAAACTCTCCACAGAACTGATGACCTAATGTGGTTTCTAACATTTTAGAAATGGAAAGGCTTTGGAGATCATCTCCTTCCAGTTCCCCTGATTTAATATATGAGGAAATGTGGCATCACATATATGAAGTGATGGAACACTGACATACTGATTACATTTCCTAAAGTTCATGTAAGATACATTTTTATTCTCTAGCTGGTCAGGGTCTTGCTCTGTCTGGAGTGCAGTGACACAATCATGGCTCACTACAGCCTTGACTTCCCTGCTCGAGCAATCCTCCCACCTCAGCCTCCTGAGTGGCTGGGACTACAGACATGCACCACTACATCTGGCTAATTTTTGGTAATTTTTGTAGAGAGAAGGTGTTGCGATGGTGCCCAGACTCAGACATAGACAATTACTGTTGAGTAAAAATTTAGAATGTCCTAGGTGTGTGGGTACCTGGTGTTCTGGCTGCTGACTCTCTGTATTGTCGCCAACACTTCCTTCCTCTTCATTCTCCCCTGGCCTTTGAAACCCATCTCTGCTGCTCAGGGTTGTGGGATGTGGAACCGGTCTGGATCCTGACACTGGGTTGGTGAGTGGCCAAATGCTGCTTTGGCCACAGGGAGGAGCTGTGCTCCCGTGAAACCTCTGAGGCAGGGACCTGGGGAAGAGATAGACAGTAAGAGGAGAGATGGGCCAGGAGGGATCTTGCCCATGGGGAGCCATGCATACCTCAAATGAGAGCGAGCAAATGGTCGTAGCGCAGGTCAAGCAGCACCTAACATCCAGCTTCAAGCGATTGCCTTTCCTTTGGCAGCCACACACCTTGTGTTGTTCTTTTTCCAGCATCTGTGTATGTTAGGGTCTAAAGCCGCAGCCAAGCCCCATGCCCTCCAGCTATAGGCGAGCAGAGCCTTTTGTGCTCCCTCAGCTCCCTCCCCATTGCCTGGTTGCTGATTGGCATCACAGTCATACCCTTGAATGCTGGGCGCTGGTCCACACTGCATCTGTGGTCACGCAGTCATCCTCCCTCCACAGAGCCAGGCAAAAAGGGCTCCACCGTGCTTAGACATTGAGGGAAGGGACATTTTGAATGGTTCTGTCTTGTGTGATCCCACAGGACAGAAGGAGATTCCTTGAACGGGAGTGGTCTGTTGCTGAGAGGAATCCTGAAAGACAGGGAGACAGAGAGAGAGGGAGGATCCACATAATGAGGAAGCAGCTGAGAGCAAAGAGCCCCTACCAGAGGAATATGCTTGGGGGGTAAAAAGCTGGCTCTGTCCTTTCTGCCCAGCCCATTCATTCCAGCCCAGACTATTCAAATCTACCTTCTATCAGAACTTAGAAAGGGTGTAAAACGGCTAGGAAGAAACATCCCCTGGGTCTGGGGAAACTGTCAGGAGCAGTGACATCACAGAAAAAAGCACCAATCAGGGCCAAGGAAACCAGAGCCCTGTGCCTCACCCAGAGGACCCCAGTCAGAGGCCCCATCTCAGACCCAAGGCTAGCATGGGCTGCAGGCTACTCTGCTGTGCGGTTCTGTGTCTCCTGGGAGCAGGTGAGTTAGGTTCAAACTGTCTGTCCTTGAACTCCAAGCTTTTTCCTTGTGGCTGCAGCAACAACCCTCCTCCTGGGCTCTGCCTGAATTTTGTCCCTTTCCTCCTACAGTCCCCACAAACACTGGAGTTACCCAGACACCAAAACACCTGGTCATGGGAATGACAAATAAGAAGTCTTTGAAATGTGAACAACATCTGGGGCACAATGCTATGTACTGATACAAGCAGAAAGCTAAGAAGCCACTGGAGCTCATGTTTATCTACAACTATGAGAAACTCTCTATAAATGAAAGTGTGCCCAGTCGCTTCTCACCTGAATGCTCCAAGAGCTCTCTCTTATACCTTCACGTACGCGCCCTGCAGCCAGAAGACTCAGCCCTGTATCTCTGCGCCAGCAGCCAAGACACAGCCTTGCAGAGTCACCGCGTTCCTGTGCAGAAACCTTTAGGGCCTGCCAGGAAGCTGTGGGGGCCGCGGAGGGCTCGGGTGAACATTTGCAAGAGTCCCGACAGAAGCTTCAGAACATCATAGCACCTGCTAATTCATCCATGTGGCAACTTTATATCCTGTGCACATATTTAGAGTGTGGGTTTTCTTTTGCCTGAGTGTGACTGCCCTGTCAACTGCTTTGAAAAAAAGATAAACATATTCAGATCTACTTTTAAAAAATGCTTTTTTAAAATCATGAAATAGGCCGGGCATGGTGGCTCAGGCCTGGCCTGTAATCCCAGCACTTTGGGAGGCTGAGACGGGTAGATCATGAGGTCAAGAGTTTGAGACTAGCCTGGCCAACATGGTGAAACCCTGTCTCTACTAAAAATACAAAAATTAGCTGGGCATGGTGGCATATGCCTGTAATCCTAGCTACTTAGGAGGCGGGAGAATCGCTTGAACTTGGGAGGTGGAGGTTGCTGTGAGCCGAGACTGCGCCACTGTACTCCAGCCTGGGCGACAGAGTGAGATACCATCTAAAAATAAAAATAAAAATAATAATAATAATAATAATTCTGAAATAAAGCAAGCATGCTGTAAGGATTGTTTAGCTTAAAATTTTAGAAGAACCCTCTAAATAATCACCTGTGTCACCACAGAGTTACACCCTGCACTGGGTCAGACACTGTCCTGTGAGGAGCTATGTTCTCCTGACACTTCATGTCCAGTGGTTTCCATGACTCTTCTTTGGGACCAAGGGTTCCCTTCCATCATAGGTTGTTGTCATGCAGAATCAAGCAGCACTGAGCATTGGGAAATCAGAGAACGAACTTCCAGGCAAGGGTCCCAGTCCAGAAGTCAGCTAGAGAGGACAGTAGTAGACTTACTCTTTGGGAAATGTGTTTGAGAAATATGTATGAATTTTCACCACTTCTATTGTTCTATATTCCAATTTGTCTATTCTCTAATTTCTCGTTTTTACACTGAAAGTTAGACTGTGAATTCTAGCCCTGATCAAAGCTCCGAATGTGCACAGACACCTTCTCTGAACCCTGCAGGCAGCAAACCTGCCTCTGTCTGCTCCCCTTGCTGCAGAGCCTGTGGATCATGGTCTAGAAGCTTCCTGACTCATCCACTCTCCTTCCCTTGGCTGGACGTCTCCTTGTTGGTTTCAGGTCTCAACTCCTCCCTGGATTTCCTCTCCAGACTGACACTTGAAGGAATGTTTTCCCCTACGGTCTCTTTATTCCCAGTGTGTTAAATCATCAGGCTCAGAGCCTGATTCCTCCAGAGCTCTACATTAGCCTTTAGAGAGGAGAGTGGGTCCTGGCTGTTCTGTTTACGTCTTTTTTCATTCACTAATTCATTCATTCTTTTATGATAGAGACAAAAGGCTCCCTATCCCAAGATATACGGTCATCTGTGCTGTATCAAAAGAGAAGATATTCTTCTCACAGTTTTATGAAATGAGGTAGCTTTGCAACTTGGGGGGAAGCAACCTTTTAAGTTAATTGTCAAAATTAGCCTTTTGCCTAAGTTAAGTTAGGATCCTAAATTGGGCTCCTACCCTCCCACAAAAACTGGGCAACAGGGACTCTGTCTTCCTTGATGATTACATCTCAAAATATGGTTCCCAGGAAAGCCTGGGAAAGGAATGTCTTGGGAAAGACATTCCTGGGTCATAAAACTGGCAAGAGATTTATATAGATTTTAATAGGATTTACACACATTTCAAAGAGACAAAGGAAGAATTTAGAATTTCAAGACTTTGAAACTAAATGCTCTTAGAAAAGGGGTGAGGAGGAGTTTCTTGCATTACTTTTCACAGGAAAAATTAAGCCTCTTTTATTTATTTTGCTTTTTCCCTTACAGTAGCAGTAGATGAGTTGATACTTTAAAGCCTCCGGACCTAGCCACCCTGATGCGGTGGGGAGGTCATGGGGAAAATGGGAAGGGAGTTTTGCTGTGGGGTTTCCCTGACAGATCTGCCCTGATTCAGGAGCACAGTCCTTAAAGAACCACAAAAGTCTGAGCACACAGACAGAATCTGGCTCTCAAGCTTAGCAATGCAGAAACCTGAGTACTGGGGACTTTATTTGCAGCAAAAGACCCTTTCCCTCCCCAATCCCTGCCCCTGGCAGCAGCAGGGAAGGCCAGTGTTTCAGGCAGGTGGGAAGAAAGGCAGGACCCTTGGGAAACCCTGGCCAGCAGCACCCATGAGGCAACCCTTACAGAGCTCAACCGAAGGGGCAACGTATTTTGTGAACAGTAAACAACTCTGGGGCTCCTTAGGAACATAAGGAAATCAAGCCCTGGGTGAGGCTGGACTTCCAGGGATGCTGGTATGTTCAGGCCCAGAATTAGTACCATTCGGATACCCGTGAATACGTGGCCTTCGTTTGTAACAACTGTGTAGTGAGCTCTGTGAACGTCTAATCACATTTACATAAGTCATTTTAGAAAAGTGCTAGTTGAAAGAATAAATGCAGAAATATTAATGATTGTTAACTCTGGAGAGTGGGATATACTTTTGTTACTCTCAGTGAACTATGTAGTATTAAGTGTTCCGTTATATGCATTTTATCAAATGCAGTCACTCCAGCAACACCACCACAACCAAAATGTGGAGTATTTTGTCAAGTCTTAAGAGGACGTGTTCAGCTTTCTTTCAATGTCTCCTGAAACCCAGGGCAAATATTATTAAAATGTCCCTAAGTAGTTAGTATTTTTGATGCTATATATTTTTTAAATTTCAACCTTTATTTTAGATACAGGGGGTACATATGCAGGTTTGTTACTTGGGTATATTGCACCCAGGTAGTGAATATAGTACCCAATAGGTAGTTTTTCAACCCATGCCCCCTTCTCCACTCCTCCCTCTAGTAATCCGCAGTGTCTATTCTTTGCATGTTTATGTCCATGTGTGCTCAATGTTTAGCTCCAACTTATAAGTGAGAGTATACATGTATTTGGTTTTCTGTTCCCAATATACGGAAGCTATAATGAATTTAGACAAATCAACAAGCAAAAAACAAGTAACCCCATTTAAAGATGGGCAAAGGACATGAACACTTTTCAAATGATAATATTTTTAATGGCNACTTCATGCATTTCTTCTTTTGAAAAGTGTCTATTCATGTCCTTTGCCCATTTTCTTTTTCTTTTTTTGAGACGGAGTCTTGCTCTGTCACTCAGGCTAGAGTGCAGTGGCGCGATCTCAGCTCACTGGAAGCTCCTCCTCCCGGGTTCACGCCATTCTCCTGCCTCAGCCTCCCAAGTAGCTGTGACTATAGGCGCCCGCCACCATGCCCGGCTAGTTTTTTGTATTTTTAGTAGAGACAGGGTTTCACCATGTTAGCCAGGATGGTCTCGATCTCCTAACCTCGTGATCTGCCCACCTCGGCCTCCCAAAGTGCTGGGATTACAGGCGTGAGCCACCGTGCCTGGCCGTCCTTTGCTCATTTTTTAATGGAGATGTTTAGTTTTTGCTTGTTAATTTGTTTAAGCTTTTAATAGATGTTGGATATTAGACCTTTGTCAGATACATAGATTGCAAATATTTTCTCCAATTCTGTAGATTGTGTGTTTACTCTGTAGTTTCTTTAGCTGTGCAGAAGCTCTTTAGTTTAATTAGGTTCCATTTGTCAAATTTTGTTTTTGTTGCCATTGCTTTTGGAGTCTTCATCATTAAATCTTGCCAGGTCCTATGTCCAGAATGGTTTTCCTAGTTTTTTTTTTTTTTTTTTTTTTTTTTCCTAGAGTTGTTTTAGTTTTAGGTTTTACATTCATGTCTTTGATCAATCTTGAGTTGACTTTTGTATATAGTAAAAGATAGGGGTCCAGTTTCAACCTTCTGCATGTGCTAGCCAGTTTTCTCAGCATTATTTGTAGAGTAGGGAGTCCCTTCCACATTGCCTGTTATTGTTGGTTTTGTTATCGTTGGTTTTAGGTGGATGGCTTTATTTCTGGTTCGCTAACCTGCTCCATTGGTCTATGTGTCTGTTTTTGTACTAGTATTATGTTGATTTGGTTACTGTGACCTTGTAGTATAGTTTGAAGTTGGGTAGTGTGATGCCTCCAGCTTTGTTCTTTTTGCTCAGTGTTGCTTTGGCCACTCAGGATTTTGTTTTGTTTTGTTTTGGTTCCAAACGAATTTAAAAAATTTTTTCCTAATTCTGTGAAAAGTGACATTAGTAGCTTGATAGGAATAGCATTGAATCTGTAAATTGCTGTGGGCATTGTGGCCGTTTTAACAATATTGATTCTTCCTGTCCATGAGCATGGAATGGTCTTTCAATTTTTGTGTGTTGCCTCTGATATTTTTCAGCAGTGTTTTATAGTTTTCATTGTAGATATCTTTCACCTCTCTGGTTAGCTGTTTTACTAGGTGTATTTTTTGTTGTTGTTGCTATTATGAATGGGATTGCATTCTTGATTTGCCTCTTAGCTTGGATGTTCTGATGTATAGAAATAGTACTGATTTCTGTGCATTGATTTTGTATCCTTGAACTCTGCTAAAGTAATTTTTCCAACCTAGGAGCATTTGGGTAGAGACCATAGGGTTTTTTAGGTATAGATAGGTATAGACAGTTTGACTTCCTCTCTTCCTGTTTGAATGTCTTCTATTTCTTTCTCTTGTGTGATTGCTCTTGCTATGTCTGCCACTGCTGTGTCAATTGGGAATGGTGAGAATGAGCATCCTTGTCTTGTTCACAGGAATGCTTCCAGCTTTTGCTGCTTCAGTGTGTTATTAGTTGTGGTATGTCATAGATAGCTCTTAATATTTTGAAGTATGTACTTTCAATGCCTGGTTTGTTGAAGGGGTTTTAACATGAAGGAATGTTTAATTTTATCAAAAGCCTTTTCTGTGTTTATTGAGATGATCATCTGGGTTTGTTTTTAGTTCTGTTTATGTTGTGAATCACATTTGTTGATTTGTGTATGTTGAACCAACCTTGCACCCCAGGAAGGAAGCCTACTTGATTGTGGTAGATAAACTTTTTGATGTGCTGCTGGATACAGTTTGCCAATATTTTGTTAAAACTTTTTGCATCGAATTAAATAATTTTAAATATGGTGACTTACATTCATTGCTTTTAAATATAGAACCACTTATGCATTCCTGGGGCAAATCTCACCTACTGATTGGATATTAATCTTTTATACACTGTGAGTTAAATTTACTTTATGTTTGTTAAGGATTTTTGCTTCTATGTTAATATTAGTACTATTTATTCCTTACAATTTTTAAATTGATAAACTTGGTCAATTTCATCAATAAAGTAAGCTGGGTCTGGAGTTTTCTTTCTGGAAAAGCTTTTAATTATTATGAGTTCAATTTTTAAGACTACATCTATGTGTACTTTTTAATATCCCTATGGACATTCAAGTTATCTACTTCTTTTTGAGTGAGTAATTGTGTTTCTTGGGGAATTTGTTTATTTTGTCTCCTGTTGAATTTATTGGCATAATATTAATCTTTCATTGGAGTCCTAATTTGCGCTTCTCTAAGGATTAATGATGTTGAGTACATTTTAATGTTTTTATTACCATTCGCAGATATGTCTTTTTCATATACCTATTAATGCTTTTGCCCAGTTTTAAAAGTTAAATTATGTATCTTTTATATTGATTTATAGGAATCCTTTATATAATCAGGATACAGGATTCTAGTCCAATATATGTATTGTGAAACTTTTTCCTTGGTCTGAAAATCTTCCTTTCCACTTTCTTGATGGTACCTGAACACAATCCCCATGAAATGAGAGTACCCTTCTTTCTCCTTTTATGTTTTCTCTCTACCTTCACCCCATCAGTATTAGGCAGGTAATTAATTCAGTCACATTGAGATATGTAAAGGGTTCTAGCTAGTCCTCGCAACACTGGCTTGGATATACCTCTAATCTCCAATCAACAAGAGACAATTTTGCCAGCTCAGAAGCTACCCCTGCTATGTATTCTACCTTGAGTAGACCTTAAATATGCACCTCACACTCTCTCCATAATACATATGGCAGAATGGTGATGGATCCTTCTTTTGGCAGACTTTCCACAATGCATGGAGCTATGCCTATCCAAGCACGTCTCTGCAGGGACTAAGGATGGGGTGAATAACTGAGTCAGCGTTCTTGCTTCTTGCTTGTGAGTTTTCCCCAGTAAATCTTGTTTTATGTGTATATTGCGCAGGGCTAGTGCTATCTACATGTCCCTTTATATGATTGTGCTCTCACAGAATTCTGAGGCTGGAAGGAACAAACAAGAGTTCTCATAAAGAGAAATTTAATCACCTCTAGAAAGAAGTACATGCTAATGGCTTTCGAGTTTCTGTGAAGGAAGGGTTTCCTTCTGCCTTAGAGGGTGGGAAAAGTGGGCAATGTCTTCACCAAGTCAGCAACACTAGATTTCAGCCAGAGGCAGAAGTGGGGTTCTATGATAATGCCCAATTGTGGTTATAGAGGGGCTACATGAGCAAGGCCATGGAGGTGAAAATGGATTCATTTGGGCCGAAATTCTATAAACTGAAGTAAGAGGGAAAACCCAGTACACATTCCAATGGAAAATGCAACTCCCTAATATTGTGCTTTCAACTTAGATTCTCTCATCTGTAATTACTCCACACACTTTCTCAAATCATGAACACAACTGTGTGCCAGGTAATCATTTAGCCCCTTTGCTTGGTACAAGGTAGCCAAGATCTCTACTTAGCTCCCTATTTTTCTCTGGGAAGCTTTTCCTGAGGCCTGCAGTCACCATGCTTCTCAGAATTCTCTCTTTCTATATTGTCCTTTCCATTAATATTTTAACTTTAATTGTAGTTTATTTGATTAACACCTGACATTTCTGTGTTTCTCTTTTACTTATTTGACCTCACTTAATGATAACCCAGGTAACTGGGCAGCTGCTACTAATCAATTTATATTTTCTGGGGTTACATTGGTTACTTTTTCCTCTAAAGTTTCTATCTCTGCAAAACTTGTCTTTTATTTGAAACAGCGTCTCACTCTGTCACCCAAGCTAGAGTACAGTGGTGCAATTGTGGCTCACTGCAGCCTCGACCTCTGAGATTCAAGGAATCCTCCCACCTCAGCCTCCCAAGTAGCTATGACTACAGGCACACACCACCACCACTCGTTAACTTTTTTGTTTACATTTTTGGTAGAGATGAGGTCTTGCTATGTTGCCAGTTTTCTCTCAAACTCTTGAACTCTGGTGATCCTCCCGCCTTTACCTCCCAAAGTGCTGGGAATACAGGTATGAGCCACAGCGCCTGGCTCCTGCTATTGATTTCTAAAATTTAAATGTAGATCAGATTGTCTCCACGCAAGGAGGAAGGCAGACAAGGCAGAGCTTAACCAATGTCCACGGTTTGTTATCTCACTGCAGTCTTGGGCTCACCATTCATCTCTTCATACTCTGGCCCCAAATAGCTTCAGTCTTCCCAGAAGATTCTCATGGTTTTCAGTTTGTTTCTGGTTTCTTAGTTCTATCTTGTCTGATCAGGCTTCCCTGGGGAAGGAGCCAGGAGATGCTACCAGTTTGCAATTTTACGGGAGTCAGATCGAGTGCTCTGGTATTTCACACATCCTTATAATATTATCTAAGCCTTCTCTTCTCTGAAATATAATGGCTATCCATCATGGGATATGAGGCATCTCAGAAGCAATCTAGATATCTGTTTTGTTTCTTTTTCTAGTAAAGAATTGACCAGCATTCTAGCAATTTTATTTAGTTGAATCAGAAAAATTTTAGGCATTCCTTTTAAAGCAAAAAATGCATAGTTTTTAGGCCGGGCGCGGCGGCTCAAGCCTGTAATCCTAGCACTTTGGGAGGCCGAGACGGGCAGATCACGAGGTCAGAAGATCGAGACCATCCTGCCTAACCCGGTGAAACTCCGTCTCTACTAAAAAACACAAAAAAACTAGCCGGGCAAAGTGGCAGGTGCCTGTAGTCCCAGCTACTCGGGAGGCTGAGGCAGGAGAATGGTGTGAACCCGGTAGGCGGAGCTTGCAGTGAGCTGAGATCCGGCCACTGCACTCCAGCCTGGGGACAGAGCGAGACTCCGTCTCAAAAAAAACAAAACAAAACAAAACAAAAAACATAGTTTTCTTAACGTGACTTCTACTGATAGTTTATATTTTTATGATTTTGTGTAGTAGCTTTACCTTCCCTAGGATCAGAAACCACATCAGACAATCAGCTTCTGTTATGAAAGGTTTTGGAGAGTTAGGTATGCAGAAAATCCATAAAAAGCATTAAGTTGTAGAACACTGCCATCTGAACTTGAGAGAATTTTAACTGCTTTATATCCATGAATACTCCCACAGTAGGGTATTTTCTTTTTCTTTTTCTTTTTTTTTTCTTTTGAGGCAGAGTCTCGCTCTGTCGCCCAGGCTAGAGTACAGTGGCCGGATCTCAGCTCACCGCAAGCTCCGCCTCCCGAGTTTACGCCATTCTCCTGCCTCAGCCTCCTCCCGAGTAGCTGGGACTACAGGCGCCCACCACCGCACCCGGCTAATTTTTTGTATTTTTAGTAGAGACAAGGTTTCACCGTGTTAGCCAGGATGGTCTCGATCTCCTGACCTCGTGATCTGCCCGTCTCGGCCTCCCAAAGTGCTGGGATTACAGGCTTGAGCCACCGCGCCCGGCCCTCACAGTAGGGTATTTTCTTGATGGCATCTTAGAAGAGGTACTGGTTATTGATCATATCTCACTGGCACATTGCCTAGTGACTGCTAATGTCAGATGCAGCTGGATTGGAACCTCTTCTCATTGATTGCTCATGGGGTCATTTGCCTTTGGACTTAAAAATCAAGAAATACTTCATAATGACAGTATCTAGATTTGCTCTATATAAGTAACTATTATTAAAATTTGGTAACAGATATGTCAAATGTCGATATTTAAAGAAATTTGGATTGGAAATGAACTAAATCAGAAGTAGCAAGTGAAGGATAGTGGTTCTATAATGGAATCTTTCTCGGATTCTGTTTCCCAAGTCTCATGTTTCTTTTTTAAATTCAGTCTGGCCTCTCCTTCTTAGCTTACTAAGTATAGAATCACAAATAGAAACTTAGAAATTTAATCATTTTCTGCACATATCTTTACTCATATATGGGAAAATGGGCAAGAGGATATTGTCAGTGAAATCAGCAAAAGGAGGATTTCTAAAAAAGAGAATATGGATGGGAAAGAAACAAATTCCCCAGCAGCATGGCAACAGTGGATATTGTTTTCTTTATTTTTGGATAACCTGATTCGTTGGCACTCAGCACAGAGTGGTCTGAAAGGTCTGCTTCGAGCAAGCTGGCTGGAGTTATCACAGAAAAAAGAACTTTAATAATCAATCACCCACAAATCCCTGAGAGTCTGCCTGCAGCGAGGGAGACAGGATGACTTGGTGTGATTTCTGGCACAGTTCTTCCCGCAGCACACCTACATGAGCTAGGCCAGGTTTGCATCATCTCCTTCATCAGAATTTTCTCAAAGGTAAAATTTCTTCTCTATCACTTTTTCCCCTTTTTACAATGCAACAAGTGATCTTGAAGGACATAAATTTTAAAATGTGGGGCTTCTTTTAGTTCCCCTAGAGAAAAAGTATAATAGTCAAGATGGTGAAATTGTTCCTAATTTAAACATGTCCCATGCACCATGTTAGAAAGGCTGTATCCATCAGTTCAGACAGCCACAGCAAATAGCACAGACTGCATGGGTTAAACACAAATCTTTTTTTTCTCACAACTCCAGAGTATGAAAAGGGGATGCCAGCATGTGGGTCTCTGGTGAGGGCCCTCCTCCTGGCTTGCAGAGGACACTCTTCCAGTGGAATCCTCAAATGGTGGAGAGAGAACAAGCCAGGCATCAAGTGCCTCATCCCAGAGGGCATTAATCATACTGGAGCAGAGCTCCACTTTTATAAGCTCATGTAAACATAGTTTTCTCTATAAAGACCCTATCATCAAATATTGTCTCCCTGGGGGTTGTATTTTGGAGGGACATATTCAGTCGGTTAACAATGACAAAATCTTGGTTACTGTGCAGTGGGCCACACGGGGGTGCTGTGGAACGACTGAGCTCCAAATGTCTCTGGGGTGTGCACAGAGCCAGGAGCCTGGGACATGGAGGGTTAAGGAGCAGCCTTGCTTGATGTTTGTGCTCACTAAAAATGTGATGGCAGATACATAAAATTGCAGGTGTGCCTCTCTTCAGGGAGCCATGCACTTCAGCTCTGCGTGGGTTAGGAAGTCTCTGTGAACTTGCAAGGGAGAATGAAAATGGGCTGTCCCATGCTGGGATGGGACAACCTGCATGCCCCCGGCAGGGACAGACAGAGGAAAAACTGCCTGGAAGGAAAAGCAAAGGAACTTGGGGTGGGGGGGACATGCAGCCTAACCTCATTCCAGCTCAGAGCAGCCCAGTCCAGCCCCACATGGTATGTGCGGGTATTTACAGCACAAAGCAGAGGTCTTGGATCAGGTAAGCCAGGGGCATAACAAGGAAGGCAGGGTGCATGGGAACCTGCAGAGATGACATCAGGGCAGTGACATCACAGCCTAACATCCAATCAGAGATGCGATGCCCAAAACCCCAGCTCTCAGAGGACCAGTATCCCTCACAGGGTGACACCTGACCAGCTCTGTCCCACCGGGCCATGGGCTCCAGGTACCTCTGATGGGAAGGCCTTTGTCTCTTGGGAGCAAGTGAATCCTTGACACAGGTGGGGTGTCCCTGAAGCAGCCCTCATCCAAGGCACCCTCAGGCTCCCTCCTGTGTTCTTGGCCCAGCCTTTGTCTCCCTCCCTCACAGGCCCAGTGGATTCTGCTGTGCCGAACAGAGAGCAGTGGACCTCAGGAGGCCTGCAAGGGGAGGACATAGGATAGTGACATCACAGGATGCCCCTCCCACCAGGAAAAGTGAGGCTGAGAACTCAGCTGTTCCCCAGGAGGACCAAGCCCTGAGCACAGACACAGTGCTGCCTGCCCCTTTGTGCCACGGGCTCCATGCTGCTCTGTTGGGCACTACTTTATCTCCTGGGAGCAGGTGAGTCCCTGCAGACAGGACAGCACCCCATTCTGAGCCTGCCCTCACCCCTGTGTCTTCCGCTTTACCTTGGGGAGGTACCACCAGGCTGTCTCCCGTGCTCATTCTCCATCTGTTTTTCCCACAGGCTCAGTAGAGGCTGGAGTCACCCAAACTCCAAGATCTCTGATCAAAATGAGAGGACAGCAAGTGACACTGAGCTGCTCCCCTATCTCTGGGCACAGGAGTGTGTTCTGGTACCAACAGACCCCAGGACATGGCCTTCAGTTCCTCTTCGAATACTTCAGTGAGACACAGAGAGATAAAGGAAACTTCCCTAGTCGATTCTCAGGGCGCCAGTTCTCTAACTCTCGCTCTGAGATGAATGTGAGCGCCTTGGAGCTGGGGGACTCGGCCCTTTATCTTTGTGCCAGCAGCTTGGCACAGCCCTACAAAGCCAACCACATTCTGTGCACAAACTTCCCGGGCCCAATGTGGAGCAACCTCAGCCCTGACATATCTGTGAGAACCTGGGGACTGCAGGGAGAAAGAAAGGCAATTTAGAATGCCAGGACCCACAGCCTGGGGCTTTCTGCAGTTCGGGGTTGGAGGAAACAAGGGCTGGAGGAAACAAGGCCAAGAGAGCCTGCTCAGAGGACCGATGCTGCTTCCGCAGGTTCACGGCAACCTTACCTTCTTTGCCGACACTGTAAGCTACAGGGATAGAGGAAATGTTTGTAATTTAACAGCTGGCGTGCTCTTTTTCAGGACAAGGGATTTAATTTTGTGGTCAAGATTGTTGATAACAGCATAGTGTAGAAGGGAGAATAACAGGGTTTTCTTTATACGACTTGGGGAGAAGAAATTGAGATTTTGGGAAAGTCAAGGATAGAGAAAACGAAAGATGATTGAAAATAGAGATAGAGCAGAAGGTGATGAAAAGTGGTTTTCTGTGCACCACGAACTCTCTTTTCCCCCCTCCCAAAGTTTTCAATACCTAGAAAAATTAAGGAAAGGTCTTATAGCAACTGGAATCACCTGGCAGCCGGTCCCAGTCGGAGATATCACCGAAGAGCCGCTTGGCCATTGGGAGAGCCCTAGAGCTACTTCTGCTGTCTTCCTTCTTCAGGCCCTAATCTCGACTCCTCAGGCCACAGTCAGGTACTTCCCAAAACACAGAGGAAGGTAAAGTCACCCTTGTTCCTAAAGGGGCAAATACTTTCCAGTTTCCCCCCAAATAAATTCTGCAACCCTGGGATTCCTTTCTGACACTCACCTCCCGGATCCAGTTACCTTCTATGACCAAATGCTCTTTGAACATTTTCTAAAACTCAGCAGTCTTTACGTCCTCTGCGTTTGTCCTCACTATTTCCATGGCCTGGGAGGATCTTTGTTCTCCTAAGACGGGGCCACACACCGATCATCTGTCAAGGACAGGCTCACATCTGCCTTCCTCTTCACTTCTTACTGTGACATTCCCTGGGACTGTACTGTATCAGCCTCTTCCCTTTATTTTCATAGGAAAAGCCAAGCATATAGTTGATACTCTTTGATGTTTATAAAACTAATAAGTTATTGCCCTCTTATACAGAATCCTGGAGTGTGATTAAGGGACTCCACTTGAAATATCATGCAGAATGATTATGAATAGTCTTGGTATTTCATGTAACTTCTGTAATATTCCTAGCAATTGTGTCTTCACAGTCAGGATTGATGACCAGTGCTGTTAAATATCCAAAGGATATCTAATGCTGGAATTTGCAAATGTTCTTTTGGAGTGAAGAAAATTATGTTATTTGTGCTGATTGAAGAATCACTAAAGAAAGAAAATTATGGTGCAGTAATATTCATAAAGACTCATAATCCGGCAAAAAACTTCCTCACCATAACCACACTTTCCACAACCACATTTTTAGAGATTTGGTGAGGGTGGAATAGAGTCAAAGGTGCTTGTTAATCACCCTTGATGAAATCAACCTAAATCAACCTAAAACATTGAAAAAAAAAAAAATAGTTTTGCTCAGTAATGGAATCTTATCATCCTTGACAATGAAAAGATATGTGTTTGTGAGTGTGTGTGTGTGTTTGTGAGTGTGAATGTGTGTGTGTTTTCTTGTGGATATTCACTCACATAGAAATAGTTTCTCCCCTGGTGGCATTTTATGAGGTGCTAGGTCACTGGCAGAGCTCCTAAGCACTCCTAGGTAAGGATAGGAAATAGCAGACCTAACTGAATCTGCCTAAGTTATAGCTGATAAGATAGTTTATTTCAAGATTTTATAAATTCAGAAATAAATTCGTAAAATCAACAAATCCTCTTTATAAAATGTGCTAACTAAAATTTGTGAATAAACTAAATACAACGTGTGAAAAGATGTGGGTCTGACTAATCAAAGGGAGCTCTGCAATGTAGTATTTTCAGCCCAGATTGGCTTGATATTGTCACACTGTTTCGTCCTGTGGCCTGTATAATTCTGGCTCCTCTCCTCCATCTTAGGATGCTCATTGCTATAATGTTAACAGTAATTTATTGTGCAATCAAGATGTGTCCTTTTGTCTCCACTGGCCAAGGGTGAATTTGAAGTTCCACCCCAAATCAGCCCTTCCGGGAAAGCAATAGAGAGGGTGTGTGTGAGATAATGGGGTCTGCAGGGGTTGGAGTGGGGGCATCCCTATTCTTAACTTGGACAGTCCTGAGCTCATCAGGTCAGGTGTGAATCCATGGGGCTGTGGAACGTTGGCCACTTGGGGGCGCTGTGGCTCCACAATGCTGCAGGGAACCCTGGCGGGTGGGGGGGGGGGTGGGGGGGTGTGGGTGGCCAGGAAAGGAGGATGGAAGGGAATGGCTGGCTGCCTGCTGGCATCAGGAGACTAGGTGGATATTAGAGTAGGTTCTGGCCTGGGACTGCCCAGGGAAAGGTAGGGCCGGGGTTTGCACCAAGCAGGGAGTGTCTCTGCCTCTGCACGGGCAGTGGAGGGTGTAGGGGCTGGGGTGGCAAGGGCTGGGAATCAGTGTCAGGGCAGGAACAGGGTGGGCCGAGGAAAGTGAAGTGTGATGTGGGCATGTGGGGACTGTGCCCAACCACCTCCCCTTTAGTTGAGGGTCTGTGCGGGACAGGAATGCTGCATGGAGCTGCTGAGCCTGGGTCTTTCAATGGGTGAACAAGGCAAGAGTGGCCTGCAGAGAGAGTACCTGGAAAAGGCCAGAACCCCAAGGAATTGGGTGAGACTTTCCTACCCCCACTCAGGGAGTGACCTGAGGAGGGTGCTGCCAGCCAGAGGGGCTCAGGTCCTGGTGAGCTGACAGGCTTTTCCCCCAGACACTTCCTGTTGCTTCTATATGTGATCTGGTTTAATGCTCACTGAAATCATGTAAGGTAGGTATAATTTCACCTGTTTATACATCTGAAGGAAAGCAGCTGTCCTGGGTCTCATATTAAGTAATTGGCTGAGGTGTTTTCCTCCGACACCTCTGCACCAGCCCTCTCCCCCGACTCTACATATCTGTCCCTTCATCTGGCTTCCCCTTTCCAGGTCCCGTTAGCAGTAGGGCAAGGTCATGCCTCATATGTGACCATTATAACCTCTTCCCTGACAAGTCCAAGGAACACATGACTTCCAGGCCAAGCGTATTCATTCACCTTCACTGAAGCAAAACAGAAGGATGAAATTTTCCGCACTGTAGACTTCCTGTAACTGATACAATCTACCTTGAGGAAAAGTAACAAGAAAAATTGTTATTCATTCATTATTATTTTATTTATTTTATTTGATATATGTTTGGAAGTCCTTTCTTTGTATAGATATTTTATGACAAAAAATGCAAAATGAAAAAAGAACAAATGAAAATAAAAAGAAAAGCTTTAAAGAATGATAAAT
>NW_016809984.1:1911856-2003650 GCF_001698545.2 Rhinopithecus bieti
TGAGACAGAGTCTTGCTCTGTCGCCCAGGCTGGAGTGCAGTGGCATGATCTCAGCTCACTGCAAGCTCCACCTCCCGGGTTCACGCCATTCTCCTGCCTTAGCCTCCCGTGTAGCTGGGACTATAGGCACCCGCCACCGCACCCGGCTAATTTTTTGTATTTTTAGTAGAGACAGGGTTTCACCGTGTTAGCCAGGATGGTCTCGATCTCCTGACCTCGTGATCCACCCGTCTCGGCCTCCCAAAGTGCTGGGATTACAGGCATGAGCCACTGCGCCCGGCCCTAAACCGATTTTTAAATGTACAATGTAGTATCATAATCTGCAGACACAAGGTTGGACAGTAGATCTCTAAAACTTCCTCATCCTTCTTTACTGAAATTTTATAGCCACTGACGGCAGCTGCCCATTTGTCCCACTTCCCAGCCCTTGGAAATTACCATTTTTCATCTTCACTTACATGAGTTTGACTTTTAGGTTGCCTCATATAAGCACAATCATGTAGTATTTGTCTTTCTGTACCTGACTTTTTCAACTCAGCATAATGTCCTCCAGGTTTAGCCACATTGTCAGGTATGGCCAGATTTTCTTCTTTTTAATGCTTCATGATATTCCTCTGTATGCATACACCACATTTAAGGTCTGAATATTAAATATATAGTATCTTATTGTTTCTGTGAAACCATCTGTCACACGAGCGGCAGGGTCATTTGCAGAACAGCAAGCACTGAGTATATGAATGCACATTCATTCGAAGTCCAATTCTGCTCCATAGAGAAGAGTTCAAAAAATAATAACTTCATTATTTATTGTTATTTTACTATACAAAATTAGAATTTCTTTTTTCTTTTCTTTTTTTTTTTTTTTTTTTTTTTTTTTTTTTTTTTTTTTTTTGATACCCAGTCTCACTTTGTCACCCAAGCTGGAGTGCAGTGGTGTGATCTCGGCCCACTGCAACCTCCACCTCCCAGGTTCAAGTGATTCTCCTGCCTCAGCCTCCTGAGTAGCTGGGATTACAGGCATACACCACCATGCCTGGCTAATTTTTTGTATTTTTAGTAGAGACGAGATTTCACAGTGTTAGCCAGGATTGTCTCAATCTCCTGACCTCATGATCTGCCCACCTCGGCCTCCCAATGTGCTGGGATTACAGGTGTGAGCCATGGCACCCAGCCAATACCATAAAATATTTAGTATATAGTAGAAATCTAGCTATTTTTATTTCCTTTGCTAATCTCAGGCAGCCTCTTCCACTGTGTCAATGCCCAAAGGCAGATAAAGACACATTTTGCCTGGAAATCTCAGGGTGAGGACTCAAGAAGTCACAGAAATGGCAATATATATGTGTGATGATTACTTTGAAAGTATTAACTAGAGAATGTAGCATATATCCCACCTCAGGCATTTAAAACTCAGTATTATTGATATATAAGTTATATAAACATTACAAATTTTAAATGAACAGATTGGTTATACATAACTAAATAATTAACAGAATGAGGAGCTCCTGAAAAGTTATATGGTTGTAAAAGGGGTTGAAGCCAAGTGAGCTACCAGATCCACATTAGGGACAATTCTATCTGGAGATGGATGTTGTGATCAAACAACCTCACAAGGTCTTCCAAGCTGGTACAGGCTGATTTTACAAAGTTTGGTTATTCATTTTCATTCATCTCTTTTCTTATCTGCTCATTTACTCAAATTATTTTATCATGATATTTTGGCAAAAATTAATCATCTTTAAGGGAAATATTTTGAGTTTCATCAGACACATACGCAGCTGAGCTTTGTGTCCACACACTGAGTGCCCTGGGGCCAAACAAAACACAGTAATAGTGACCTTGTTGAGAGATGACATCACATTGGGAGAAAGGTTCTCTTTGTGTTGACCCTAACTGTCCAGTTCATGAGTCCTAAGCCTTGAGCTAGGAAATGCCCTTTTCTGCCCTGGGAAGCAGGCTCCTAGGTTGTGTGTTTCTCTGTCTCCTGGTCTAGCCTGGGCAGACAGGGTACCCACTCATAGACTTGTTACATCCTGGCTGTGACTTTCAGCACCAGGTGGTCCTTTGCTCTGACTTCAATTTCTGTGTCCTTGGATGCTGAGTGACTCAGCATAAACCCCATGGATGCTGAGTGACTCAGACTCCAGTCATATGCTTGTGCTAAAAGGAAACCAGCACAAGAGGAGGTGAGCAGAATATGAAACCAAACCATGTACTCAGGACAGTCAATGAGACTTACTGGCAGCTCCTTTGCTCAAATATTGTAAGGAAGTTGAAGATCATGACAATGTTACAGCAACAGGGGTCTTTTAAAGTGTGGAGCTCTGTGCACTAAGATATAGTTTTTGAGCTTTTTTTTTTTTTTTTTTTTTTTTTTTTAATGAGACAGAGTCTTGCTCTGTTGCCCAGGCTGGAGTGCAGTGGTGCAATCTCGGCTCACTGTAACCTCGTCTCCTGGGTTCACGTGATTCTCCTGCCTCAGCCTCCTGAGTAGCTGGGATTATAGGTGTGCACCACCATGCCGAGCTAATTTATGATTATGATTATGATTATTATTATTTTGTATTTTTAGTAGAGACGGGGTTTCACCATGTTTGTTAGACTGGTCTTGAACTCCTGACCTCATGATCCGCACACCTCAGCCCCCCAATGTGTTGGGATTACAGGCATGAGTCACTGTGCCCGGTCTTTTTTTTTTTTTTTTTTTTTAATTGTTACTGAATTAGTGGTGAGAATCCTGACCAAGGGAATATTCCCTATGAAATATGACACCTCAAATAAAATGAGAGCACGTTTTCTTATCCTGGAGCCTGCCTCCTCTCTCCTCTCCCCACGTACCTCACACATCAAGACACGTTTGTGCCCACAGATCATGGGCAGCGTTGGGCAGCCACCATCATCCACACAGAGAGGGCAGTCAGAAGCGTGAGGTGGTTCTGCCTGCTGGGGTCTCACCCCAGTCACAGAAAGCAACAGCCCTGGGTGGAGCTGAAGGTGCTCAGCTCGGCTTGTCAGGAGTCCCATCTGTCAGTGAATTGACAAGAAACAGAACAAACGACTGCTCCAAAGTTGATGAGCCTGCCCCTGGGATTTGGAAACTTGGTAACGGAGAAAACAAATATAGACAAAAGATTTTAAACGGGATTAAGTTCAGCTAAGCAAATTAGAAAAGGATACTTGAAGGAGTATTTGGGACACAGGAGTCAAAAACACCCGGAAGACAAGAGGAGTGTCCGTAAGTGTCTAAATTAGAGAAATATTTAGGTAACTAACACCAGTGTATGAATGAGGAATTATATCATCACAGGGATAAAATTTACATTGAGTTACAAACTGCTTACAAAAAGGCTAAGAAAAACTTGTAAGGTTGTGTCAATTCAGACAAAGGCATTCTTCCCATCCAAACTGTTCACTGGTGCATTTATTGTGAATTTGACCATCTAGGGAAGAGGTGTGGCCTCTCCTGACAGGAAGGCTCTGGGGCCCAGGCAGGGAGAATGACATCTCAGAATGACTCCCTTGACAGTCCTGTTCCCCTTTCATCAATGCACAGACCCAGAAGATCCCTCTGTCCTGCAGCACCTGCCATGAGCATCGGCCTCCTGTGCTGTGCAGCCTTTTCTCTCTTGTGGGCAGGTGGGTCCTAGGCAGGGCCCCTGTCTGGAATTCAAGACCCAGCACCTTCCCTTTGGGGCTGCAGCATCAGCTCTGTCCTTCTCTGCAGGTCCTGCAAATGCTGGTGTCACTCAGAGCCCAAAATTCCAGATCCTGAAGACAGGACAGAGCATGACACTGCAGTGTGCCCAGGATATGAACCATAACTCCATGTACTGGTATCGACAAGACCCAGGCATGGGGCTGAGGCTGATTCATTACTCAGTTGCTGAGAATACCACTGACACAGGAGAAGTCCCCGATGGCTACAGTGTCTCCAGATTAAACAAAAGGATTTCCTGCTCAGGCTGGAGTCGGCTGCTCCCTCCTAGACATCTGTGTACTTCTGTGCCAGCAGTGAAGCCACAGTGCGGCACGGCCGTCTCCTCTCTGTACATAAAGGCAGGGAGGCTCTGCCCTCCTCTCTCACCCCAAACTCAGTGATGCCCTGAGCAGAGTTCTCTGCACCAGGGACCTTGAAACCCCATCATCATGGTTCTGAGGCCCCCATGATGAAACAGGATTTGTATTTCAGATCCATCTAGGCTCTCGTCTCTCCCTGGGGACCACGTTGCTTCTTCTCTCTAGGGTTTCCCCCAGCCCCCACCCTCATGTGGTCTCTTCTGTAGCCCACATTTCCCATATGGGCAGTCACCCTCTAAGGCCTTGCTGTGTCTCTCCTCCCCTCACCTCCCCGCCTCTCTCTACTGCAGCCATGAGGGGAGTTCCTCTTCTGTGCCTCCTTCCTTCCCATCACAGAGACTTCAAAGGCCATTTTCTCTGCCTTGGGCTGGAGCCTTCGTGTCTGCAGTGGCCAGCTCCTACCTGTGCTTCAGACCTCAGCATGATCAGCCCTCCTGTGGGAAGCATGCCCTTGCCTCCCAGCTGGGATCAATTTTTCTGTTATAAGCACTGATGGCAACATGTGCTCGTTAGTCAATAGAGTTGAGCACAGTTGGAGTTGTCCAGTTACTTGTCTGGATATTTTTCTGCTCAACTCGATTTTAAACTCCATAAAGGCGAAGGCTGTGCTTGTTACATTTACCAACAGCTGTTCCTGGCATGAAGGGAGACCTATTTCACAGATAATGGATGAGTTAATGAATGACAGGCTGATTGAGTGACGAGCAGGTGGATGAACCAATAATAGGAAGACTACAGGTCTGCTGTAGTCTAGATCTCCTGGCAGAGATCTAGAGTTAACTGTGCTTGAGATGCTCTGCTATGAGCTTGTCAAAGGGCACTTGCTTGTTGAACAAGCATTGGACCATTCATTGTGTAAGCCAGTTTGTCAGTTCGTCTAGGAATTTCCAATTTAAAATATCACATGCTCTTCAAACTCAATGAGGGTAAAGTCTACATTATATAATTCTAATATCTAAGTTATTTTTTAAAGTTTTGGGTTAAGTACCAAAAAGGAAAGAAGAGGGAATATCTTTAGACTAAGTAGTTTTTTTATTGAAAATGTATTTATATAATTTTTTCTTGGAAGAACAGGTAGGGGAAGTCATGACTACACAGCCTTATAAGTGCTAATTTATGGAGACGGTATCATGAAAAATAACAAATATTAAGAACTGTGTTCTGGAGGGAACATTGTGGCTGTCCTGAGAGTACGTTCTGACCCCAGGAAGCAAAGCCAGGAGAGTATTTGGCAACTCAGAGTGCAGCAGACAATTCTTGGCCCCCTGCATTTGGGATGAGACTGGAGACAGCTGGAAAAGCTATGGACTGGACGTTCTGCACTCTCAATGCAGGCCCCTCTGAAATCCCACAGATTAATGTCAGGTAAATATACCCGCTATTAAGACAAAACCAGAACCAATGAAGAAAAATGAGTAGAAACAATAAGCAGTTGAAATGTATGAAGACAAGGAATTTTGCCATTAAAAGATATAAAAGTTAAAGAGCTATATTTGAAGGAATACAGGAGCAAATTGATATGTGAACAAGAAAAAGGAGACTGTCAGAAATCATCAAGGAAACATTACAAATAATCAAAGAGAATACAGTAATGATTAAGATTATCATTGAAAACAAAGTGGAAATGAAGAAAAGATGACATGCTTCAAAAGAGATTGTTACTGAGGTCAAAGCCAGATCTGAAGAAGTTACCTAGAATGCAGCACAGAAAATTAAATAGGAAACAAGAAAAGGTAAGGGATAAGGAATAAAAATCTTGTGGGTTCTAGTATATTAGGATATATATAATATTTTGTTGGAACTTCCCATTGTTCTTACACATGATTGAAGTGTCACAAAGAGAAAGTGGAGAGAATGATAGGTGATAATTATGAGACATTAGCTGAGAATTTTCAAGATGTGTTTTAGGACCTAAATCCTCTGTTTGAACAAGTTAAATGAATATGAAGTAGAGGAATACATATGTTATAGTGAAATTGTGGAACACAAATGACAAAGAGAAGATTTTAAAAGTAGCCCAAAAGATAACTATCTCCCGGAAGAATAGACTGAAAGGCACAGTGAAAGTCAAGAAAGGAGATTAAAAATAAGCATCAAGTCAGAATTATAATTCTCGTTCATTGAATACTGAGATTGAGGTAACTATATTTATAGGTAGAGAAAGAAAAAACACTGTGAGTTTGTCACCAAGGTATCCTTTCTGAATTATAGCTAACAAAGATGGCAGGTGGTCCCAGAAGAGAGGGATGAGGTGCCTCTCATGAGGGAACCCATGTGATGAGACAGTCCCGTTGGGCACGTGTGACTGGGGGATGGAGGAGGCTGGCACATGAATGGGGATGGCAGAGGGGACCCTGATTTGCAGGAAAGACAATGAGCTCACCTGTTGGTGCCCTGTGTTCGTGGAGCTGTTGACACATCCTAGAGAACATGCCCAGCAGATGGAGGAGCGGCTGTGGGATGAGGAGATGAACTCAGAGATGCAGTGTGAGGCCTCTGGGTCCAGACAGCATGGCAGCCCAAAGCAATGATATATGCATTGATGTTGTTAAAAAGGAATTTTTTTTTTTTTGAGACTGAGTGTCTCTCTGTCGCCGAGGCTGGAGTGCAGTGGCACAATCTCAGCTCACTGCAAGCTCTGCCTCCCAGGTTCCAGCCATTCTCCTGCCTCAGCCTCCCCAGTAGCTGAGACTAGAGGCGCCTGCCACAATGCCTGGCTAATTTTTTGTGTTTTTAGAAGAGACAGGGTTTCACCATGTTAGCTAGGATGGTCTCCATCTCCTGATCTCATGATCCACCCACCTCGGCCTCCCAAAGTGTTGGGATTAAAGGCGTGAGCCACCACACCCGGCCTAGAAAGGAATTTATAGCCTGGGCGTGGTGGCTCACACCTGTAATCCCAGTGCTTTGGGAGACCAAGGTGGGCAGATCACTTGAGGTCAGGAGTTTGAGACCAGCCTGGGCAATATGGTGAAACCTCATCTCTACTAAAAATACAAAAATTAGCCTGGTATGGTGGTGTGAGTTTGTAATACCAGCTACTCGGGAGGCTGAAGCAGGAGAATCACTTGAACTCAGGAGGCAGAATTTGCAGTGAGCCGAGATCACACTGCTGCACTCCATTCTGGGCAACGGAGCAAGTCTCTGTCTCAAAAAACAAACAAGCAAAAAGCAAGGAACTCACAAATATTTAAAGAAGTTGTTTAAGTGTATTCTAATATAAATCCTTTGTTCCTGTCATTGCGTGGTTGAGAGAGGAAGTGATGTCACTGTGGGTACTTCCGTGTAAGGACAGGGATGTCCTTCTTCCTCTGCTCCTGCTCACAGTGACTCTGATCTTGCAAAGCTCCCATCCTGCCCTGACCCTGCCATGGGCACCAGGCTCCTCTGCTGGGCAGCCTGTGTCTCCTGGGGGCAGGTAATTCCTCAGATGCCAAGCAGTCTCATTGTGTGTGTGTGTGTGTCTGTGTGTCTGTGTGTGTGTTGTGTGTGTGTGATGGGTGAGAGAGAGATGACTATAGTTGTTTTTCTCATTCAGTTCCCAATTTCTGTCTCCACAGATCACACAGGTGCTGGAGTCTCCCAGTCCCTGAGACACAAGGTAGCAAAGAAGGGAAAGGATGTAGCTCTCAGATATGATCCAATTTCAGGTCATAATGTCCTTTATTGATAACGACAGAGCCTGGGGCAGGGCCTGGAGTTTCCAATTTACTTCCAAGACAAGGATGCAGCAGACAAATCGGGGCTTCCCCATGATTGGTTCTCTGCAGAGAGGCCTGAGGGATCCGTCTCCACTCTGAAGATCAAGCGGACACAGCAAGGGGACTCGGCCGTGTATCTCTGTGCCAGCAGCTCAGCCACAGCGTGGCACAGTCACCTCCTTCTGGCTCACAAACCTCATCCTTCTCTCTCCTTGCAACTCCTGCAAACCCTTAACAGAGGCTTTGCTCCTCTGTTTGCTCCTCCTTCTCCAGGAGAAAGAAATAGATTTGGACCTCAGCTGTCCACAGATTCACCCCTGAGACACAGTAACTATAAATGTGGGTGGTGGAAGCAATCGTGGTCCACCAGGCTCCAGGAGTCCTCAGAGCCAACTCACTGTTCTAAGGCAAGCACTGGGTGTCTTAGCCTCGACCTTCAGGGCTGGGACACACAGTTTTCTTCGGGGCTGGGAGGTTGCTGCCCACATACAGAAGCTTTGGGCATGGGCGGGGAACAGGCCTCTTCCCTTGCATGTGTTGGGCATCTGGCATCTGCAAGGTCTGATGCTTCATCCACAAGAACATTCATTCTTTCTTCTGAAGCCTCTTCTATCCCTGTCACATTGGAAGTTTTCTGTATACAGGGGCACACCATTCTTCATGTTTGACTTGAACGTTTTTGTGACTTTTGTGGCCGTTACTTGATGAATACAGTCATGATAACAAGACTTCGTTTCTTCTGCCTAGTGTAAGCAATGCGTGTTCTTTATTTTGTTTTCCGTTACCACTGCTCCTGTCCTGGGAGACTGAAGCTGCGTGCACTACTGCGCCAGTGTCAGCTTGGCTCCCTAGGAAATGGCGTTTCTAGAACCTGAATGCTGACAAATAAGAGTTGTATGTATGTATACCATGCAACCTGCCATTTAAAAATGTATGTCCGTAGTGCAATGACTAAATCTAGCTAATTAACATATGCAGTACCTCAATCCTTATCCTTTCCAGTGGTGAGAATACTTGAAATGTACTCTGTTAGCATTTTCCCAGAATACAATCTAATGCTACTAACTCTAGTCATTTGTTGTATAATAGATCTTTGTAACATCTTCGTCTTATCTGAGTGAAATTTTGTATCTGTTGACCAACATCTTCCCAACAGTCCATCTCTACTCCAGCCTTTGCTAACTACTGCTCTAGTGTTTGGATTTGAAGTAATTTCCCTGAGGTCTTTAACTCAAGACGATGGGGGAATTTTCTCTATAATGATGCTTATATTACTTTTGTTTTGTTTGTTATTTTACATCCTGCAATATAGGGTTTGCTGCAAATATAAATAATTATATTGTAATAAAAATCCTTCACCTGTCTTTGGGTGAAGTTACAGTTCACATATTCGAAATTTCAAGCTGTGACTAAAGCTGACATGATTATGTATCATGGATTTCTGGGAGTCCTCAGAGACAGCCCTGTACACCAAGGCTAAGATAGAATATTCCAGACCCAGCCAGGACAGAAGGGCATGGTCCTGCATAGCTCCTTGGAAAATTATAGTTCCCCAAATTCATTTATCGGATATTTTGGTGCCACAGACACCAAATTTCTTTCTCTTGCAAATGATGGTTCTTGGCAGGGATTGTTCTGAACCCATTATAATTTTGCCATCATCAAATCACTCCTTGCTGTCACCTTGTGTGGAAGCCCTGGGCACAGATGGAAATTCCCTGACCTTAGTATGCTATCTCAAAGACTTCCTAAGACCTTGTATCCGTCTTTTTCCACCTTCATCCACATGACCTGTGAGACCCACACTCCCAATAGTGGACCAGCTCTGATTCTTACGCTTGAACAGAACTCAGACCACAGCTGTAAACACTGTTGCTGAAAGAAGATGTAAAAAAGGCAGGCAGGGTTTCCTACCTACACTGAGGGTGAACATGCAAGGGCAGAAAGGGAATATTTTATTAATAACCAAAAAAAGAAGAAATAAAGGCCTTGCTCTAATGGAATGTGAACTGTAGCTTCACCTGCAGAGAGGTGGAAGATTTTATTACAATATACTTACTTATATTCATAACAAATAATATATGTGAAAAATAAAGAAAACAAAAAGTAATATAAGCATTCTTACAAAGAAAATATCCCCATCTTCTTGAGTTAAAGACCTCAGGGAAATTAATCCACATCAAAAGACGAGCAGTAATTACCAGAGGCTGGTTCTTTCTCTCAGTAGAGAGAGGCATTGTGTCAAATGATATTTGTATAAGAGGGATTAAAATTCTGAGGCTCCTCTCAAATATTTGACATAATTTTCTTTGTTTATTGTTTCATTCTACAATCTCACAATTTAGGAGAGCAATTCTTTTGTGGTTGCATTGTTTACAGCATTTGGGAAGGTTTTTGTGGTTAAATTAATTTAAACAATCATTTTAATTGTGCATTTATTCTGTTCACGGATAGAACAGTGAAAGCAGTCATTTACACATCCTATGATGAAGATGTTGTTTAAGGTTCAGATCCACACCTAACTTTCAATCCAGTTGGAATGAAAAGATGCAGAATTAGGTGGCACATGCTGTGAGAGAGGTTCATGCCAATTACTGTGGGATTTGGAGGGAGGGAGAGATGACCTCTACTTTAGACCATGCTCCACAAAGAAGGAGTGGGAGTCTGTCCATGGGAAACCGCAGAGAAGTAAATACCAGCAGCTTCTAACAAAGGTGGAGTGAGGGCTGTGGGAGCAAATCCTTGGAACAGAAAATGGTGCATTTGAGCTCTCACAGAGGACAGTGGAAAGAAAAGTCATACAAGCCCCAGTCCCCTGGTAGCTTCTGTTTGCTAATGATACTATTTTGCACCAGTGAGTCCTTATCTCACATCACTCTTCTACCTCTTCCAGAATAATCCCTTCCCTCTCCACTGCTCAGATCAGCAAATGTGCATTGTAGAAGTTACTCATTTCACATAACAAGCCTTTTGCTGGTCTTAATTATATCCATCCTTACTTTCCACATGAGATATTGTTTATTGCCTTGCAGATGATCCTACTTTTTATATTCCAATTTTCACTAGTTAATACATATTTGATCCCTTCTTGAAGGTCAAGATGACTTTGGAAATAATAAGCCTATCTCATTATCTGGTCAGTCTTTTACTAATCTTTATTTCTATGGTAACATTGATTGTCATTTTGGGGGACATGTTTGTTTATCTTGAATTTCATTGAGTTTTCTTAAAACATCTATTTTGAATTCTTTGTCTAAAAGGTCGCATATCTCTGTCTGTCTAGGATTGGTCTCTGTTTTATTTGTTTATTTATTTATTTTGAGAAATCACCGACTTCACCGGCCACTGTACGCTACCGGGGTAGAGGAAACTTTTTGTGGTTTCATAGCTTGGGCCTTCTTTTTTCAGAGCAGGGAATTTCATTTTGGGTCAAGACTGTTGAAAACGGCATAATGAAGAAGGTAGAGTCATCGGGGTTTGCTTTATATGCTTGAGGAAGCAGGAACTGAGATTTGGGAAAGGTCGAGAAAAGAGAACCTGGTCAAAGATGGCTGAAAACAGAAATAGAGCAGAAAGCAATGAAAAGTGGTGTTCTGTGCACCATGAACGCTCTTCTCCCCACTCCAAAAGTTTTCAACACCTAGAAAATATGAAGAAAGGACTGACAGCAACTGGAATCACGTTGCAGCCAGTTCCAGTTGGGAAAAACACCAAACAGCCTCTTGTCGGGTGTAAGAACCCTGAAGTTGGTCCTGATGTCTTCCTTCTGGACTTCTGGCCCTAATCTTAACACCTCAGGGAAGTCAGGTACTTCCCAAAATGCAGAGAAGGTCAAATTGCCTTTGGTTTTGAAGGAGAAAATGCTCTGAGCTTCTCCCCAAGATAAACTCTGCTTTCCTGGGAATGCTTTCTCACAGTTGTCATCCACACCTGATTACCGTCTGTGATCGAACAGTTTTTGAAGATGTTGGAAAACTCTGCAGCCTTTAACATCCTCTGCATTGGCGCTCACTGTTTCCATGGCCCAGAAGGACCTTCATTTTCCCACGACAGGGCCAGACACTGCCCATCTGTCAAGGACGGGCTCCCACCTGTCTTGCTCTTCACTTCTCTCCCTGGCATTCTCTGGCACTTCATGATATCACTCTCTTTGTTTTCATAGGCCAAACCAAGAATAAAATGGGAACTGCCTGATGTTTATAAGATGAATAAATTGAAGTTCACTTATATAGACCTGTGGAATATTACGAATTACTATCTTCTCTTTACAAGAGACTTCTCCTATGTGAAATAGACTGGAGAGTCTTCAGGGAGAGGCTCAGTTTTCTCCACAAATTCTGCAATATTCTAAGCAATTCTGTCTTCACAGTCATAATTGATGACTTGTTCTCTAAAGTACCCAAACTGTGTTTAAAGCCAGAATTTGTAAATGTTCTTCTGGGAAAAAAGAAAATCATTATGTTTTAGTAACATTTATCCAGTCTCACGATCTTGCTGAGAAATATTTCTCATCATACACACACTTTCCATGACCACATCTTCAGAGATTCGGTGAGACTGGGAACATCAACAATGGTCCTTCTCAGAAACCAACCTAAAGCACTGAGAGGAAAAGTAGCTGTGCTGGTAATTGAACTTCAGCAGACTTGTCCATTAAAATGTGTTGTGTGTGCGTGCTTGTGAGCTTGCGACTGTGAGTGTGTTTGCTTTCTTTTCTTTTTTCGAGACGGAGACTTGCTCTGTTGCCAGGCTGGAGTGCAGTGACGATGTTGGTTCACTTCAACCTCCACCTCCCAGGTTCAAGCCATCCCAGGTGCAAGCGATTCACCTGCCTCAGCCTCCTGAGTAGCTGGGACTACAGGCGTGCGCCACCATGCCCAGTTGATTCTTGTATTTTTAGTAGAGATGTGGTTTCACCACATTGGTCAGGATGGTCTTGATCTCTTGACCTCGTGATCCACCCACCTCGGCCTCCCAAAGTGCTGAGATTACAGCCATGAGCCACCGCGCCCAGTCGTGAGTGTGTTTTCTTGTGGAGATGCAAATGGTTTCTGTGGGTGGCATTTACTAAGCATCACTGGATCACTGGTAGAGTTCATAGGCACTTTTCTAACCCCAGGGAGTGATAGGAAATGTCACAGCCAACTGAATCTGGCTAAGTCATAGCTGACAGGGTTGTTTATTTTAAAATTTTACAAATTCAGAAATAAATTTGTAAAATCAAGAAATCCTCTCTTATAAAACACATGATGTAAAATTTAGTGATATTAATTTAAATACAAAATATGAAAAGAGTGGGTCTGATTGAGCAAAAGGATCCGAGGAACAGTGCAGTGTTTCTGGGCTAGGTGGGCTTGACATCCTCACGCTGTTTAATTAAGGGTCTGTTTAATTCTGGCTGCTCTCTAAGTGCGACAATTATTTATTTTGCAATCAAAAGATTGGTTCATGTGTCCCTTTGGCCCGGGGTGAATTTGAAGATCAACCCTAAATTGGCCTTTTGGGGAAAGCATAGAGGGTGTGAGGATGGGGGTTGCAGGGGTGAGAATGGGGCATCTTTGTTCCCGATTTGGACAATCTTGAGCTCATCAGGTCAGCTGTGAATCCATGAGACTGTGGAACGTTGGCCAATTGGAGGCGCTGTGGCTCCACAATGCTGCAGGGAACCCCGGAGAGGGGTGGGAGGGTGACCCAGGAGAGCAGGGCTGAAGGGTATGCTTGGCTGCCTGCTGGCTTCAGGGGAGTGGTTTGATTCAGAGTGGATCTTGAGTTAAACACAAACTCGCCACTGCCAGAGAAGAGTAGAGGTGTCTGAGGCCTCAGTTTGCACCAAAGAGTACAGTGTCTCTGTGTCTGCATGGGCAGTGGAGGGTGAAGGAGCTCGGGCCACAAGGGCTGGGCATCAGTGCCAGGGCAGGGACAGGCAGGCAGAGGAAAGTAAGGTGTGATGTGGGCATGTGGGGCCTGTTCTCCACCCACCAAATCTTTAGTTTCGGGGCTGTGCAGGACAGAGGCATGGGGGAGCTGAGCCTGGGGCCTGCCAAAGGGTGCAGGGGGCAGCGGTGGCCTGCAGGGAGAGTAACTGGGAAAGGCCAGTTACCGTAAGAAGCTCCAGAATCATTCCTGCCCCCACTCAGGAAGTGACCGTGAGGCACATGCTGCCAGCCAGAAGGGTTCAGGCTCTGGAGAGCTGACAGGCCTTTCCCAGGCACTCTCTGCTGCTTCTACGTGTGATCTGCTTTAATAGTCACATAAATCGTGCAGGATAAGTATTATTTTACCTGTTTATGTATCTGAGGGAAATCAGCTGTCCTGGGTCTCATATTTAATAACTGGCTGAAGACTGGGTGCAGTGGCTCACCCCTGTGACTCTAGCATTATGGGAGGCCAACCTTAGGAGTTCGAAACCAGCCTGGGCAACATAGTGAAACCCCGTCTCTACTAACAATATAAAAACTCGGCCCGGTGTGGTGGTGCATGACTGTAATTCCACCTACTTGGGAGGCTGAGGCAGGAGAATTGCTTGAACCTAGGAGGCAGATGTTGTGGTGAGCCAAGATCATGCCATTGCACTCCAGCCTAGGCAACAAAGTGACACTCTGTGTCAAAATAAAAAAATAAAAATAAAAACTGGCTTAAGTCTGTCTCTCCAACACCTCTGCACAACCCCTTCTTTGTAGCTATGTCCTTTCACCTGCTTTCCCCTTTCCAGGTCCCCATTAGCAAGTTGTGAAGGTCATGCCTCATACATAATCAGTAGAATGTCTTCCCTGAGACGTCCAAGGAACACTTGACTTCCAGGCCGAGCATATCCATTCATCCTTCACTGAGACCAAAAAAAAAAAAAAAGTGTTATTTTCTGGCCAGACGTGGTGCCTCACACCTGTAATCCCAGCACTTTGGGAGGCTGAGCAGGTGGATCCCTTGAGCCCAGGAGTTCGAGACCAGCCTGGTCAACATGGAGAAACCATGTCTGTACTAGAAACAAAATAAATTAGCCAGGCATGGTGGTGGGCACCTGCAATCCCAGCTACTTGGGAGGCTGAAGAATGGGAATTATTTGAACTCAGGAGGTGGAGGTTGCAGTGAGCTAAGATTGTGCCACTGCACTCCAGCCTGGACAGCAGAGCTAGACTACACACACACACACACACACACACACACACACACTTAGAAAAAAAGAAAAAGAAAAAAAGGGGGTAGTAATTTTCTGAACTGTAGACTTCCTGTAACCAATGCAACATATCTTGAGAGGAAGGAACACTGAACGTAAATGTTCTCTAGGCCAGAAAGGTGGTGGATGCTCCTCAAAGCCTCTGGCCCGTCAGTCCTCCCTTTCTTCTCAGCTTCTCAGCCATCAAAATGAAATTGGCAAATGACTTTAAGGGAAAAGTAGGATTTTGGTTTTCTTTTAGATTTATCCATTTTCTATGAGATCCGAATCTCTTAAGCTCTTACTGCCTCAGTACCTCCAAGTGCCTTCAAACATTTCTATTTTATATTTTATTAAGCTTTTCTAGTTGTTTCTGGTGGGAGTGTTGTTCTGCAACAATCCAATCTATTAACTCTGAAAGTCAGTTTTTATATTTATTAAAGATGATGTGCAACTGAGTTTGTAGGTTTGTATGTTTGTGTTATGGTAGAAGCTTCCTGAAGAGAGTGAGGAATGAAGCTCTTCTAGTCTCCCCTCAAGTGTCTCCAATGAGACCTCTACCACCCTGCCCTGCTGCCTTTGGTCCACCATGGGACTGAGCCTTGACATGTTTGACACTTTGACCACAAGGCAGAGCTGTGACTCTGCTGAGATTCAGAGAACTTGGAGGAGGGAGAGACAATTCTCTGGATGGCAGAGGGTTAAGAGAAAGATTGGGTTTATTTACAACAAGGGAAAATGTGGTCTGCAGAGAATGCTAGTCAAGGCTCTAAGTGTGAGGGTTAAATACAGACTATTCATTTTGCCTTGACGTGCAGGCGCTTTTGTCCTAGGGAAGAGCCTGGACTGTCAGACTTGCACTCGAGCCTGCATGGGATTAGAAAGGACGAGGTATGAGCTGGGGAGACTGGGAGTCCACAAGCAGACACAGATGGAGGACCCCTTCCCAAGAGGAATAAGAGAGGCTCTGGGCATTGGGTCTCTGCTCCAGCTCAGCCCAGTACAGCTGAGCCCTGCCATGAAGTGAGTCTGGCTGGCCAGGGGTCCCTCGGGGATCTTGCAGAGAATAATAACTGAGGGAAATCTTCCTAGGAGACCAAAAGTGACCTACAGCCCCGTTCTCCTCAGTCTAAATTATCAGGGAATTAAGCTAGAAAGAAGTTTTTTCTTGTTCCCCTTCTGGATGGTCCTCTGAGTCTTTGGACCAGGAGCTCCCCACAGTGATAGGAAACTCCTCTCCTAGGCCTGAGCAAATGTTTCTATCAAAACAGCATCGCCAGACTCCCTTTCAGCTTCCATCTCCAACTTCTCTCCCTGTCTACAGAGACCCATGGAAGCTAGACTTGTCCAGATGTCAAAAGATCCGATGATGCCAAAACACCTGGAGATAGGAAAGAAGGTGGCATTGACAGACCTCCAGGATGCACACCTGAAACACACTTTGTTTTCACTTCAGGCTCATGTTTCACCTTTTTAAAAAGCATTCAGAATTTCCCTGACTTCTTGGAAATCCCCAAAAAAAGCCTGACTCTGGGAAAAAAGCACAAAAGGGAGAGGAAGGGAGGAGGTGGTCAGATCCCAGGTAAGGAGCGGGGAGGGAGGGGGCTGATGGCACAGGAATGACTGTCAGAGAGACATCCTGGAGGCCACAATTCAATCCTCTCAACTATTCCCAGAAATTCCAAAAACTCCTTTAAAGCAGCAAGTGCAGGGTGTGAAAAGGAGGAGCCATGCTAGAGGAAAGCTAGAGGGAATGGGGAAATGATTACAGGCTGTGATCTCACTGGCACAGCCCCTCTCAGCAGCAGTGGAAAGCACAGCCTAGACTTCTCACCACTGCACACCAGAATCCTGCCCTGGGCCTTCCCTGGTCTGCCTGACTCTGCCATGGGCTGCAGGCTCCTCTGCTGTGTGGCCCTCTGCCTCCTCCAAGCAGGTGAGTCCTGGGCCCAGGTGACATCATCCGGTTGGAGTCTCTAAACCTTTTCACCATGACGACAGCAGGCTACCTCCTGGGATTTGCCTGAATTCTGCTTCTTTCCTTTACAGATCCGTTGGACACAGCCGTTTCCCAGACTCCAAAATATCTGGTCATGCAGACGGGAAAAAAGGAGTCCCTTAAATGTGAACAAAATCTGGGCCATAATGCTATGTATTGGTATAAGCAGGACTCTAAGAAATTGCTGCAGATAATGTTTATCTACAATAATCAGGAGCCCATTTTAAATGAAACAGTTCCAGATCGCTTCTCACCTAAGTCTCCAGACAAAGTTCATTTAATTCTTCACATCAAACCAGTGGAGCTTGGTGACTCTGCTGTGTATTTCTGTGCCAGCAGCCAAGACACAGCCCTGCAAAGTCACCACATCCCTGTGCACAAACCTCCCAGCTCAGCCAGGAAGCTGTGGGCCAGTGCGTGCACCTGCACCCAAGGCTCCAGTCTCCACTCCCTGATGGCCTCTGATGGAGTTTCAGTCCGTAGTATAGCCGGCTAGTGCACCTGATGTGGCAATTCTCCATTTTATGTACACAGAACTCTCCGAATTCTGTTTATCAGCTAAAGCAGGGGTTCAAAACAAAGTCAGCAAAGTATCAGGGCTCAGCTAACAAAACAGGAGCCTGTCCCATGCACTGAAGATCTTAACTGATGGGAGAAGCCATTTCTTCTCTTTGTCGGCTGCACATATGGGTACATATTTTACCTAACGTTATGATCACAAACGCAGTGTTGGTAAAAATGGTTGATGAGCATAAGCATAAAGGAAGGGGAAGGAAAGCATTTCTAAGATCAAGAGACAATTTGGATTATCAGTGAGTACTTTATTTAACAGAGAAATATTTGGAGAGGCATGAAATTCCATGGCAATAGGTAAACTGAAAAGTGTTGAGGAGAAGCCAGTGGAGGCAGCCTTGTGCCTTGTAGACTCCTTTTCTTCAAGAAGGGTGACCAGCAAAAGTCTCTCCCAATTCTGATGAAAGTCTTCTTGAACTCTCCTCAACAGCAAGTGATAGCTTGATGACAGGGGATATTGGGAGACATGGAAAGGACTTTGGAAACAAATCCCTAGGTAGTGGTAAGCCACTGGTCCTACTCCAAGTGAAACAACATGATGAAACTGATATTTTGGTACAGGAACACTGAAAGTAGTATGGATCAGAAAGGAGATAGATTTTGGGGTGGTCTGAAGGATTAGGAGACTTCTAAATATCCTCCATGAAAGAAAGGGTTTATGTAAAGCATTGTGGACGATATACACTTGAGGCTCTGGATTACGTTGTCTCTTGGAAAGTGTTGGGTTTTATTCTGGGAGGGTTAAATGTAGGACTTGCTACGGTCTATTTCAGCTTCGCCCTCCCTCTTAGGGAGCCCCAGCACGTGGTCATCATTGCTAGTGCATGGCCTTCCCAGGGTCTTAGTGGGAATCACAGTGTATTCACCACATCACTCCACTGTAACTGGGTCTGAATGCTCTGGCTCTTCTGAAATCTCTGCCCATGTCTTCAGCCTTCCAGAACTTGTTCTCTGCTCAGCCTTCGGGTCTGCCACCCTCTGCATACACAATTTAGGATCTGGCTCAGGAAAAAAAGGGGGCGTGGGTTTCTTACATATGATTTTTGGGTTCCTTTTTTATTACACTGTGTCCTAAATCCCAACTGTCTTGGAGTCAGTTATGTCCTAGCTTCAATCACATATAGTACTGCTATTTGGTCCAGACATGTTTACTTGACTTTATTTCACGTTTACCATTCCACTCTTCGCTCTTCTTTCTCACAACTCTGACTGGCCTGAGGTCATTCTCCTCTTCAGATCCATCCTGAATTCAGATGACTTAAACTCACCTATCACCCACCCTGTGCTTTGAGAAAGGTTTATGTTAGCTACTGACCTCAGGGCAGTCAAGCCTTTCATTGTCATTGTTACTCAAGGTAGGTTGAATTCCATTAAAAAAAAAAATCCTTGAAATTTGGTTCACTTATTGAGAGCCACACAATGCAATCAAATTTTTTTTAATTCAATTTTTTTTTTCTTTTTTGGTGGAAAGGCCAAGAATTGTTTCCTTGCTGAAGCAGACTCCTATCATAATAACTTTAATAGTAACAATGTTAGCCTTTAAATCAGGTTGATGTTAGGTTCTCATCTAAGAATGAAATAAATCCAACCGTAGCAGGTTGAAGGTCTCTCATATGTGGAACCTGTTCAGGAGGAGACGATTCAACCACTTTTCTTAAATTCTGATGTACATGCCTTTACATTTTTTGCTTTAAGGGCCACATAAAAATAATCCAAAACAATTTACACATGAGAATATTAGCGATCTAATACTTTCCTCCTGGCCCAGCACATCTCCAAGTTTGAAAATCTCTAAATTATCAACCCATAGTTTCATCATGGTAATGCCTTTCTACCCCCAACATAGATTTTTATGTAACTGATTTATAACTACAACCCTAACCCTACAATCAAATTGTCATTACAAAAGAGTTACAAATATGTACTATAACGGTAGATGGTTAAAATCACTTAGGGATTACGAATCATTTCATTTTTGTGTTTATTTGTACTTATCTTTTGTGTTTATTTATTATGTCAGCTTCAAGCTGATTCCCCTTTCCCGTGCTCCCCACACCTTGCGTTGTTCTTTTTCAGCATCCTGTGTATGTTAGCCCTAAACCCAGCCAAGCCCCATGCCCTCCACTTCAGGGACAGAGGGTGGCTCATCCCTGTCGTGTCCTGCAGCTCCCTCCCCAGTGCCTAGTTGCTGGTTGGCATCACAGTCATACCCTTGAATGATGGGCACTGGTCCACACTGCATCCGTGGTCATGCAGTCATCCTGCCTCCACAGAACCGGGCAAAAAGGGCTCTACCATGCTTAGACATTGAGGGAAGGGACATTTTGAGTGGCGCTGTCCTGTGTGATCCCACAGGGGAGAATGAGATTCCTTGAATGGGAGTGGTCTGTCCTTGAGAGGAATCCTGAAAGACACGGGGACAGAGATAGAGGGAGGATCCACATAATGAGGAAGCAGCTGAGAGCAAAGAACCCCTGCCAGAGGAATACCCTTGGAGGATAAAAAGCTGGCTCTGCCCTTTCTGCCCAGCCCATTCATCCCAGCCCAGACAATTCAAATCTATCTTCTATCAGGACCCAGAAACGATGTAAAACCTCCAGGAATAAATATCCCCTGGGTCTGGGGAAGCTGTCAGGAGCAGTGACATCACAGGAAAAACTACCAACCAGGGCCAAGGAGACCAGAGCCCAGCCCCTCGCCCAGAGGACCCCAGTCAGAGGCCTTATCTCAGACCCGAGGCTAGCATGGGCTGCAGGCTGCTCTGCTGTGTGGTTCTCTGTCTCCTGGGAGCAGGTGAGTTGGCTTCAAATCAGCTGTCCTCGATCGCCAAGCTTTTTCCTTGTGATTGCAGCAACAACCCTCCTCCTGGGCTCTGCCTGAATTTTGTCCCATTCCCCCCACAGTCCCCATGGAAACTGGAGTTATGCAGACACCAAGACACCTGGTCATGGGAATGACAAATAAGAAGTCTTTGAAATGTGAACAACATCTGGGGCACAATGCTATGTACTGGTACAAGCAGAAAGCTAAGAAGCCACTGGAGCTCATGTTTGTCTACAACTTTAAAGAACGGGCTGAAAACAACAGTGTGCCAAGTCGCTTCGTACCTGAATGCCCAGACAGCTCTCACTTATACCTTCACGTACGCGCCCTGCAGCCAGAAGACTCAGCCCTGTATTTCTGCGCCAGCAGCCAAGACACAGCCTTGCAGAGTCGCCGCTTTCCTGTGCAGGAACCTTCGGGGTCTGCCAGGAAGCTGTGGGGGCCACGGAGGGCTCGGGTGAACATTTCCTGCAAGAGCCCCGACAGAAGCTTCAGAACATCATAGCACCTGCTAATTCATCCATGTGGCAACTTTATATCCTGTGCTCATATTTAGAGTGTGGGTTTTCTTTAGCATGTGACTCTGCCCTGTCAACTGATTTGAAAACGATAAACACATTCAGATCTAGTCTTTTTAAAATCCCCTTTTAAATTGTAAAATAAAGCAAGCATGCTATAAGGGGATTGTTTAGTTTAAGATTTTATAAGACCCTCTAAACAACCACCTGCGTCACCGCAGAGTCATACCCTGCAATGGGCCACACAGCGTCCTGTGAGGAGCCAAGCTCTTCTGACACTTTATGTCTGGTGGTCTCCAAGCCTCTCTTTCTCAGGAACCAAGGGGTCCCTTCTGTCATAAGTTGCTGACACCCAAGGTCAAGCAGCACTGGGTTTGGGGGAATCATAGAGGTAACTTCCAGGCAAGGGTCCCAGGGCAGGAGGCAGCTGGAGAGCACAGTAGACAACCCAGGTTTTGGGGAATGGATTTGAGAAATACGTCAAACCAGTTCTGTTATTCTATCTTCCATCTTGTCTATTCTCTAATTTTCTTATTTAAACTCAAATCTACAGCATAAATTCCAGCCCTGATCAAAGCTCCACATCCGCACAGACACCTTCTCTGAATCCTGCAGGAAGCAAACTTGCCTCTGTCCACTCCCATCCGTTCAGATCCCGTGGACCATGGTCTGGAAGCTTCCTCACTCATCTACTCTCCTTCTCTTGACCTGAAGTGTCCTTGGTTTAAGATCACAATTCCTCACTGGATTTCCTCTTCACACTGACACTGGAAGACGATGTTTTCTCCTTTTGGTCTCTTTATTCCCAGCATGTTGAATCATCAGGCTCAGAGTTCAGTGTCTTTGGATTGTAGCTTTACATTGGCCTTTAGGGAGGAGAGTGGGTCCTGACCATTCTCTTCGTGTCTTAGCTTGCCTAGGTCTCCTGAATTCTGTGTTTCTTGGGGGCTCCTCAACTGCACTATTTCACACAGGGTCTGCAGGACTGCACCGCAAAGAAACACAGAGGTCAAGCCTAGCGGCATCCATGCACTCCCAGGTGAGTCGTCGGGACAGGTGGGATGTCTCTGAAGCAAGCCTCATCCAAGGCACCCTCAGGCTCCCTCCGGTGTTCTTCCCCAGCCTCAGTCCCCTTCCTCACAGGCCCAGTGGATTCTGCTGTGCAGAACAGAGAGCAGTGGACCTCAGGAGGCCTGCAAGGGGAGGACATAGGACAGTGACATCACAGGATGCCCCTCCCACCAGGAAAAGCGAGGCTGAGAACTCAGCTGTTCCCCAGGAGGACCAAGGCCTGAGCACAGACACAGTGCTGCCTGCCCCTTTGTGCCACGGGCTCCAAACTGCTCTGTTGGGTGCTGCTTTGTCTCCTGGGAGCAAGTGAGTCCTTGCAGACAGGAGAGCACTCCCATCCTGAGCCTGCCCCCCACCCCTGTGTTCTCCACTTTACCTTGGGGAGGTACCACCACACTGTCTCCTGTACTCATCCTCCATCTGCTTTTCCCACAGGCCCAGTAGAGGCTGGAGTCACCCAAACTCCAAGATCTCTGATCAAAACAAGAGGACAGCAAGTGACACTGAGCTTCTCCCCTGTCTCTGGGCATAACAGTGTGTCCTGATACCAGCGAGCTCCAGGTCAGGGCCTCCAGTAATTGTTAAAATGTCATAATGGGTTACAGAGAGTAAAAGGAAACTTCTGTGATCGTTTCTCAGGGCACCAGTTCCCTGACTATCACTCTGAGCTGAACATGATCACCTTGGAGCTGGCAGATTTGGTCCTGAATCTCTGTCCCAGAAGTTTGGGACAGCCCTGCACAGCCAGCTGCATCCTGTGCACAAACCTGCCTGCCCTAGTGTGGAGCAACCTCAGCCCTGACATATGTGAAACTTGGGGACTGCAGGGAGAAAGAAAAAATAATTTCATGATGCTGGAGCCAGCAACCTCGGGCTTTTCTGCCATTCAGGGCTGAAGGAAATAAGGCCAGGCAGCTCTGCTCAGAAGATGCCGCTGCTCCCGTAGGTTCACTGCAGAATCACCTTCTCTGCTTGATACAGAGGTAGAGGACATGTTCATCATGGGACAGCTGGCGCTCTCTTTTTAACGGCAGGGAATTTCATTCTGGAGTCAAGATTGTCGATAGTAGCGTAGTGTTGAAGGTAAAATCACAGGGGTTTGCTTTGTATAATTTAGGGTGAAGAAATTGAGATTTGGGAAAAGTGGAGGAGAGAGAATATGATTAAAGATTTTTGAAAATAGAGATAAGGCAGAAGGTGGTAAGAAGTGGTGTTCTGTGCACCAGGAGCTCTCTTCTCACCCTTCCCCAAATTTTCAATATCTAGAAAATATAAAGGAAGGACTTACAGCAACTCGCGTCACTGGTGGCCAGTCCCAGTTGGGGATATCATCAAAGAGCCGCTTGCCTGGCGTGAGAGTCCTGGAGTTGGTTCTGATGTCTTCCCTATGGTCTTCTGGCCTGAATCTGAACTCTTCAGGACACACTCAAGCACCTTCCAGAACACAGATGAGGTCATTTTACCCTTGACAGTAAACAGGTAAAGGCTCTCCAGTTTCCCTCCAATAAATTCTACTTCCCTGGGATGCCTTTCTAACGCTCATCACTTAGATCCAATTACCTTCTGTGACCAAACAGCTCTTTCAACATTTCCTAAAACTCAGCAGCCTTTATATGCTCTGCATTTGTCCTCACTATTTCCATGGCCTGGACGAACCTTTGTTCTCCTAAGACATTACCAGGTACTGATCATCTGTGACGGACAGGCTCACACCTGCTTCTCCCTTCACTTCCTACTGTGACATTCCCTGGGACTGTACTGTATCACTCTCTTTCCTTGATTTTCATGGGAAAAGCCAAGTATATAATTGGTTCTATTTGATGTTTGTAAAGTGAGTAAGTTAATCCTACTTATACTGAGTCCTGGAGTATGATTAATCACTGTCTTCCCTTCACAAAGGATTCTTCTTACCTGAAATATCATGGAGAATGATTATGAATAGCCTCAGTATTTCATGCAACCTCTGCAGTATTCTGAGCAGTTGTGTGGTTCTAGTCTGGATTGATGAGCAGTGCTGTGAAGTACCGTAACTGTGTCTAACGCTGCAATTTGCAAATGTTCTTTTGGAGCAAAGAAAATCATGTTATAGTAATATTTATCCAGTCTCACCATCCTGCAAAAATATTCTTTGTCATAACCACACTTCCTCAACCACATCTTTAGAGATTTGATGAGGCTGGAACATCATCAAAGATGCTTTTCAGAAATCAGCCTAAAACACTGAAAGGAAAGTCAGCTGAGCTCAGTCATGGAATGTTATCATCTTTGGCAAGTAAAAGATATTGTGTGTGGCCGGACTCTGTGGCTCACACCTGTAATCCCAGCACTTTGGGAGGCTGAGGCGGGTGGATCATGAGGTCAAGAGTTCAAGATGAGTCTGGCCAACATAGTGAAACCCTGTCTCTACTAAAAATACAAACAGTTAGCCGGTATGGTGGTGTGTGCCTGTAATCCCAGCTATTTGGGAGGCTGAGGCTGGAGAATCTTGTGAACCTGGGGGGTGGAGGTTGCCATGAGCCGAGATCTCGCCATTGCACTCCAGCCTGGGCGACAGCGTGAGACTCCATCTCAAGAAAAAAAAAAAAAAAAGATATAGTGTGTGTGAATGTGTGTGTGCATGTGCATGTGTGTGTGTGTGTGTACATGTACGTGTGTGCATGTGTGTTCTTGTGGAAACTCATTCACATGGACATAGTTTCTCTGGGTCTCATTACTAAGAGGTGCTGGGTCACTGGTGGAGCTCGTAGACACTTCTGTGGAGTGACAGGTAATGTCACAGCCAATTGAATCTGCCGAAGTTACAGCTGAAAGGGTTGTTTATTTCAAGATTTTGTAAGTTCAGAAATACATTTATAAAAATCTAAGAATTTTCCTTCTAAAATATACTATGTAAAATTTGCTAATAATTCATTTAAATACAAATATGAAAACGTGGGTCTGATTAATCAAAAGGAACGATTGAATACAGTTTCCAGGCTAGGTCTATTTGATATCTTCACACTGTTTAAATCTGTGACCTGTATTTTTCAGGCTTCTCTCATCCCTCCTAGCATACTAATTGCAGTGCTGTAACATTGTTTATTTTGCAATCAAAATGTTGGTTAATGCATACTTTTGCCTCCGCTAGCTAAAGGTGGACTTTAAGGTCAACTCTAGATTGGCCCTTCTGGGGAAGTATAGAGGGGTGTGTGAGAGGGTCGGGATTGCAGGAGTGAGAGCAGGGCATCTGTTCCTTCTTTGGACAATCTTGAGCTCATTAGGCCAAATGTGAATCCATGAGACTGCGGATTTTTGGCCACTTGGTGGCGCTGTGGCTCCACAGTGCTGTAAGAGACCCTGGGTAGGACTGGAGGGTGGCCAGGAGAAGGCTGAAGGGGATGACGGGCTGCCTGATGGCGTCAGCCGCCCTTTGGGATTCCCTGAGTAGGGCCTGGACATGTGGAGTTAAGCACAGACCCCTCACTGCCAAGGAAGGGCAGGGGTGCTAGAGTCTTCAGTTTGCACCAAGGAGGGAGTGTCTCTGCCTCTGCATGGGGAGTGGAGGATGAAGGAGCTGGGATGGCAAGGACTGGGAATGAGTGTCAGGCCTGGGACAGGGAGGACAGAGGAAAGGCAGATGTGACGTAGGCATGTGGGGACTGTGTTCCACCGGCCCCACCTTTAGTTTCAGGGCTGTGTAGGACAGGAAGATCTCCTGGCGTAGCAAAGCCTGGGCCCTGCCGATTGTAGCAGCATGTAGGGGTAGCCTGCAGAGAGTAACTGGGAAAGGCCAGTTCTCCAAGGAAACGCCAGAAACTTTCCTGCCCCATTCAGGAAGTAACTGTGAGGCAGGTGCTTCCAGCCAGAGGGGCTCAGGCCCTGCCAAGCTTACAGGGTTTTCTTTCCCAGACATTCCCTGCTGCTTCTATATGTGATCTGCTTTAAAGCTCACTGAAATCACAAGTATTTATTATTTTGCCTGTTTTTGTATCTGAGGGAAGGCAGCTGCCCCTGGTCTCATATTTAATAACTGGCTGTCGTGTGTTCTCCAACACCTCTCCACCCTCCCCTACTCTGTACATCTGTCCCCTCATCTGGCTTCCTCCTTTCAGGTCCCGTTAGCAGGAGGGGAAGGTCATGCCTCCTATGTGACCATTATAACCTCTACCTTGACAAGTCCAAGAAACATATGACTTCTAGGCTAAAGCATATCCATTCATCCTTCATGGCAGCAAAAAGAAAGATAAAATTTTCTACACTGTAGACTTTCTGTAACTAATGCAATCTACCTTGAGGAAAAGTAACATGAATAATTGTTATTCATTAGTTAGTTTATTTTGTATCTTTTCTTCAATGAAGTTTTGAGGCCCTTTCTTTGTATATTTTATGACATAAAATAAAACATGACAAAAATTGTTTAATAAAAAATATTTCATTTTAGAGTGTTAAGGCTTAAATTTATTTTGTTTTATTTTAGTTTTACTTATTCAAAGTACTTTACTTGGTTTCTGAATTATACAAATTTCTCCTTCTTTCTCTTTCTCTCTTTAGCTACCTCCCCCATTTTTTGCCAGCATTTTAATTTAATGTGGTAGGAACATGGAACATGAGATCCTTATGTTAAATAGATTTTTAAGTGTACAATACAGTATTGTAATCTACAAGTACAAGGTTGTACAGAAGCTCTCTAGATCTTACTTATCTTGCTGACTGAATTTTTATACCTGCTGACAGCAATTCCCCATTTTCTCCACTCCCAGCCCTTGGATATCACCACTTTTATCTTTGCTTTCATGAGTTTGACTTTTAGGGAGCCTACTATAAGCAGAATCATGCAGTATTTGTCTTTCCGTGCCAGGCTTATTCACTTAGCACAGTGTCCTGCAGCTTCATCCGTGCTATCACGAATGGCTGGATTTTCTTCTTTTTAATGCTTAATAATATTTCATTGTATGAATATACCATATTTATGGTCTTTCACTGTTTCTACGAAACCATCTGTCACATGAGTGGCATAGTCATCTGCAGAACCGAAAGCATGGATTACATTAATGCACATTCACACTTCAATTCTACTCCATGGGCAAGACTTAGAAAAAAATAATGATTCCATCATTTACTGTTATTTTACTATACACAGAATAGAAGTCCTTCTTTTGGGAAGTTTCAGTTATTTAGAAATTCAAGTGTCAGAAGAAAACCCTAAGACACAAATGCTTTTCTCATGGTACAGGTGAGACAACTGGCCCATTGGTTAAATAACTTGACCAAATTAAATAGCTATTAGGATGTAGTACTGATACTCCATCCCTGCCCAGTCTAAGTTCAGTGTTTACAGCTCTATAAAATATTTCATAAAGCTGCCAACCTACAATAAATTGGAATGTTTTCCTCTACATCCCTTTTAGACCTGCTGGCTCTAATAGCATCATAGTCAGAGATCTGTTTACCCTGGAGACAGTGGTGTAGGGAAAGTGGTCTGAAGAGGCACCATGACTCCCAGCCGTGACTTCCACTCTAACACCAGCTCATCGAGATCTGAGGCCAGATCTTAAAGGGTTTAGTTTTAACATTTTTTTATCTATAAAATGAGACTACCACTCTCCATCAGCAGAGATCTATATAACCTTTAATGGCATAAAGTATCTAGCATATAGTAGAAGCCTAGATATTTTGGTTTCCTTTGCTGGTCTCAGACAACTGCTTCCACCATGCCAATGTGCAAAGACAGATATGGACACATTCTGCAAAGGAATCTTAGGTTGAGGACTCAGAAGTCACAGAAATGGAAATATATATGCCTGATAATTCATTTGATAAAATTAACTAGAGGATGTAGCATACATATCTCCTCAGACATTTAAAATCAACATTTTTGATATATAAATTATATGAAGCAAACGCGACACCTTTTAAATGAACGGATCAGTGATTTTTGAGCAACATATATCAACGTATGCAACCCACCTCTATGAAGACGTATCTGCCTCACCCAGAAAGTCTCTCACTCCCCTCTGCAATGCCTCTCTCCATCCCAACGACCAATCACGTGACCTCTATCACTGCAGAGTCATTTTGTTCGCAAAAATTTTTAATGCAAATGTCAAACCTCTTCTGATTAATCCCCTTGAATACACAGCTAAATAATCAAGGCAGGGAGGAGTTCCTGGGAGGTTTTCTGGTTTTAGAAGGGGTTGAAGCCATGTGAGCTACCTGGCCCATGGTAGGGACAATTCTATCTGTAGTTGGATGTTGTGCCAAAATAACCTCAAAAGGTTTTTTCAGCTAATAGAAGCTGATTCTACAAAATCTATTCATTTTCATTCGTTTAGTTTCTCATCAACTCATTCAATCAAACAAATTTATGTTACTTTTTGACAAAAGTTAATTATCTTTAAGGAAATTATTTTGCGTTCCCATCAGACACACATGCAGCTGGGCTTCGTGTTCACACAGTGAGCATGCTGGGGTCAAGCAAACCATCATCACAGCGACTTACATTGACAGACGATGTCTTATTGGGAGAAGGGTTCTCTTTGACTTCACCCCAAGTGTCCAACCCGTAAAACCTGAGCCTTGAGCTAAAATCGATCTTCCTGTTCTGGCCCTGCCCTGGGCACCAGGCCACTGTGCTGTGTGTTTCTCTGTCTCCTGAACCAGAGTCCTGGGCACAGATATGGAACCTATTCATGGGCTTGTTTGATCCCAGCTGTGACTTTCAGTACCAGATGTCCTTTGCTGTGACTTTCATTTCTGTTTTCTTTATTCTTAAGTTCCATAGATGCTGAGTGACCCAGACCCTGGTTGTGCTCTTGTGCTGAAAGGAAACAAGCACATGGGGAGGTGAGCAGAATATGAAACAAAATAATGTATTTACAACCAGTGGCAAAACTTACTGGCAGGTCCTTTGTCCAAACACTGTTGAGAATTTGAAGATCATGACAGCAGAGTTTAAAACTAAGTGCAGCATCCTTCCAAATGTGGGGCTCTGTGCACCAAAGGTACAGTTTTGGAGCTCCTTTTTTTAAACAAAACCAAAAACCAAAAACACTCCATGTTCATGGTTGCAGGCCGTGAGAGAATATTTTCTTTTACATTTTAATTTAATTTTATTTTCCATATGTTATTGGGGTACAGGTGGCATTTGGTTACATGAGTAAGTTCTTGAGTGACGATTTGCAAGATTTTGGTGTACCCACTACCCGAACAGTATACACTGCACCATATTGTGTCTTTTATCCCTCACCCCTTCCCGCTCTTCCCCCCCAAGTCCCCAAAGTCCATTGTATCATTCTTATGCCTTTGTGTCCTCATAGTTTTGCTCCCAGATATCAGTGAGAACACAAGATGTTTGGTTTTACTTTTCTGAGTTACTTCACTGATAGTCTCCCATCTCATCCAGGTAGGTCACTCCAAATGCTGTTAATTCATTCCTTTTTATGGCTGCAGAGAATTTCATTTTATATATATATATATATTTTTTTTATATTATATATATCACAGTTTCTTTATCCACTCGTTGATTGATGGGCATTTGGGCTGGTTCCTTTTTATATATTACTAAATTAATGGCAGGTACATTCTTCCTTACCTTAAAGTCTTGCCCTGTCCCCCCAAGTCCCTTATACATCAGGACACCTTTGTGCCCATAGATCATGGGCAGTGCTGGGCAGCCACCATCGTCCACACAGAGAGGGCAGTCAGCAGCATGAGGTGGTTCTGTCTGCTGCAGTCTCACCCCAGGCACAGAAACAAGAGCCCTGGGTTGAGCTGAGGGTGCTCAGCTGGGTTTGTCAGGAGTCCCATCTGTCAGTGAATTGACAAGAAACAGAACAAAATGACTCCTCCAATGTTGATGAGCCTGCCCCTGGGATTTGGAAACTTGCTAACAGAGAAAACCCATATAGACAAAGGATTTTAAACAGGATTATGGTCAATTAAGCAAATTAGGAAAGGATGCTTGAAGGAGTATTTGGGACACAGGAGTCAAAAACACCAGGAAGACATGAGGAGGTGTTTTAAGATTCTAGACTGTAGCAACACTTAGATAACCAATATCAGTGCATTAATGAGTTATTATTATGATTGTTATTATTTTGAGATGGAGTCTCATTCTGTCATCCAGGCTGGAGTGCAGTGGCACGATCTCGGCTCACTGCAACCTCCGCCTCCCTGGTTCAAGCGATTCTGGTGTCTCAGACTCCTGAGTAGCTGTGAGTACAGGTGCACGTCAGGATGCCTGGATAATTTCTGTATTTTAGTACCGATGGGATTTCACCCTGTTGGTCTCCAACTCCTGACCTCAAGTGATCTGCTCTCTTCAGCCTCCCAAAGGGCTAGGATTACAGGCGTGGGCCACTGTGCACAGCCAAGTAATTATACCATCATGGGAATACAAAATATACTTTGAGCTACAAACTAATTACCAAAAGATCTAAAAAAAAAAAGATGGTAGACTTGCACCAATTCAGACAAAGGCATTCTTCCCATCCAAACTCTTCACTGGTGAATTTATCTTGAATTTGACCATCTGGGGAAGGGGCGTGGCCACTCCTGACAGGAAGGCTCTAGGGCCCAGGCAGGGAGTATGAGGTCTCAGAATGATGCCCTTGAAAGACCTGTTCCCCTTTCATCAATGTACAGACCCAGAAGACCTCTCCGTCCTGCAGCCCATGCCATGAGCATCAGGCTCCTGTGCTGTGCGGCCTTTTGTCTCCTGTGGCCAGGTGGGTCCTGGGCAGGGCCCCTTGCATGGATTTCAAGGCCCAGCGCCTTCCCACTGGGGCTGCAGCATCAGTTTTGTTCTTCTCTGCAGGTCCAGTGAGTGCTGGTGTCACTCAGACCCCAAAATTCCAAGTCCTGAAGACAGGACAGAGCATGACACTGCAGTGTGCCCAGGATATGAACCATGAGCGCATGTACTGGTATCGACAAGACCCAGGCATGGGGCTGAGGCTGATTCATTACTCAGTTGCTGAGAATACCACTGACAAAGGAGAAGTCCCCGATGGCTACAGTGTCTCCAGATTAAACAAAAAGGATTTCCTGCTCAGGCTGGAGTCGGCTGCTCCCTCCCAGACATCTGTGTACTTCTGTGCCAGCAGTGAAGCCACAGTGCTGCATGGCCGTCTCCTCTCTGCACATAAAGGCAGGAGAGGCTCTGCCCTCATCCCCACCCCAGACTCAGCAATGCCCTTGGTCCTACCACCAGAAACTTTGGAGCCCCAGTGGGCCCGGGCAATGCCAGTCTCGGTCTGTGCCAGGTGCCTCAGCAGTCGGTCTCAGCCCGGCCTGGACTGGACTGGTCCCAGCACCTCAGATGTCTTCTTTGTCCCCCTCTGGTCTTTCCTCTGAGCTGTCCTTTTGGGCTGGGACCAGGGCTTTCTCAGCTCTGACTTTCCTAGTCATTCACCTGAGTCTGAGGCCTCGTAGGTGAAATAGGCTTTGTATTTCAGATCCATCTAGACTCCCATCTCTACCTGGGTACCAGATGCTTTCCTCTCTATGGTTTTTCCTGATATTGAACCCTAAAGTCATCTTAGCCACAGCCTGCATTTCCTATATTCACAGTCACCCTCCAATACCTTGCTGGGTTTCTCCTCCCCGACCTCCCTGCCCTTCTCTACTCTTGCCATGTTGAGAGACTCCAAAGTCCACTTCCTGTGCCCTGGGCTGGAGATTTCCTTTCTGTAGTGGTCAACACCTACCTGTGCTTCAGATCTCAGCATGATCAGCCCTAGTGATAATCACCACTATGCTTCCCTCGGCTCCCAGCTGAGGTCAGTTTCCCTTTAATAATCTCTCATGCTATCCTGTGTCTGTTAGTCAGTAGAATTTAGCACAATTGGAATCATCCAGATACTTTAAACCCCATGAAGGCCAAGGCTATGTCTGCTTTATATCCCAACAGCAGTGCCTGGCACAGGGGAAGACCCATTTCAAGGAGAATGAATGAGTCAATGACGCAGTGAATGATGGGTGGATGGATGAACGAATAACAGAAGCATCCTAGATCTATTTCACCCTGGCAGAGATCTGGTATTAACTACAAGAAATCTTACCCCTTTGATTGCTGGGCTTGGGTAAGTCCCTGAAACATATATATATTGTATCTATTTCATACATATTATATCTATTTCATATATATTATATCTATTTCATATATATATCTCACAGTTTCTTTATCCACTCATTGATTGATGGGTATTTGAGTTGGTTCCTTTGTATTTATTACTAAATTAATGGCAGCAATACATCCAGAACATTCTTCCTTACCCTAAAGTTAGCCTTGTCTCCCCAAGTCGCTTACACATCAAGACACCTTTGTGCCTGTAGATCATGGGCAGTGCTGGGCAGCCACCATCGTCCACATAGGCAGTCAGCAGCGTGAGGTGGTTCTGCCTGCTGCGGTCTAACCCCAGGCACAGAAAGCAACAGCCCTGGGTGGAGCTGAAGGTGCTCAGCTGGGTTTGTCAGGAGTCCCATCTGTCAGGAAATTGACAAGAAACAGAACAAAACGACAACTCCAATGTTGATGAGCCTGCCCCTGGGATTTGGAAAGCTAATAACAGAGAAAACCAATATAGACAAAGGATTTTGAACAGGATTATGGTCAATTAAGCAGATTAGAAAAGGATATTTGAAGGAGTATTTGGGACACAGGAGTCAAAACACCCGGAAGACAGGAGGAGTTTTCTAAGATTCTAGACTATAGTAATGCTTAGATAACCAATATCAGTGTATTAATGAGTAATTATTATTATTATTATTCTGAGATGGAGTCTCACTCTATCACCCAGGTAGAAGTGCTGTGGCATGATCTCGGCTCACTGCAACCTCTGTCTCCCTGGTTCAAGCAATTCTGGTGCCTCCGACTCCCGAGTAGCTGTGACTACAGGTGCACGTCAGGATGCCTGGATAATTTCTGTATTTTAGTACAGATGGGATTTCACCATGTTGGTCAGGCTGGTGTCCATCTCCTGGCCTCAAGTGATCTGCTCTCTTCAGCCTCCCAAAGGGCTAAGATTACAGGCGTGGGTCAGCGTGCACAGCCAAGTAATTACATCATCATGGGAATAAAAAATATACATTGAGTTACAAACTAATTACCAAAAGATCTTAAAAGATGGTAGACTTGCATCAATTCAGACAAAGGCATTCTTCCCATCCAAACTCTTCACTGGTGAATTTATCTTGAATTTGACCATCTGGGGAAGGGGCGTGGCCTCTCCTGACAGGAAGGCTCTGGGGCCCTGGGAGGGAGAATGAGGTCTCAGAATGATGCCCTGAAAGACCTGTTCCCTTTCACCAATGCACAGACCCAGAAGACCCCTCCATCCTGTAGCACCTGCCATGCGCATCAAGCTCCTGTGCTGTGCAGCCTTTTGTCTCCTGTGGCCAGGTGGGTCCTGGGCAGGGCCCCTTGCATGGATTTCAAGGCCCAGCGCCTTCCCACTGGGGCTGCAGCATCAGTTTTGTTCTTCTCTGCAGGTCCAGTGAATGCTGGTGTCACTCAGACCCCAAAATTCCAAATCCTGAAGACAGGACAGAGCATGACACTGCAGTGTGCCCAGGATATGAACCATAACTACATGTACTGGTATCGACAAGACCCAGGCATGGGACTGAGGCTGATTCATTACTCAGTTGGTAAAGGTAGCACTGACACAGGAGAAGTCCCTGATGGCTACAGTGTCTCCAGATCAAACCTACAGAATTTCATGCTTAGGCTGGAGTCGGCTGCTCCCTCCCAGACATCTGTGTACTTCTGTGCCAGCAGTGAAGCCACAGTGCTGCACGGCCGTCTCCTCTCTGCACATAAAGGCAGGAGAGGCTCTGCCCTCATCCCCACCCCAGACTCAGCAATGCCCTTGGTCCTACCACCAGAAACTTTGGATCCCCACTGTGCCTGGCCAGTGGGAGCCTTGGTCTGTGCCAGGTGCCTCTGCAGTCAGTCTCAGCCAGGCCAGGACTGGTCTCAGGGCCTCAGATGTCTTCTTTGTCCCCCTCTGGTCTTTCCTCTGAGCTGTCCTTTTGGGCTGGGACCAGGGCTTTCTCAGCTCTGACTTTCCTAGTCATTCACCTGAGTCTGAGGCCTCGTAGGTGAAATAGGATTTGTATTTCAGATCCATCTAGACTCCCATCTCTACCTGGGAACCAGATGCTTTCCTCTCTATGATTTTCCTCATATTGAACCCTAACGTCGTCTTAGCCACAGCCTGCATTTCCTATATTCACAGTCACCCTCCAATACCTTGCTGGGTTTCTCCTCCCCGACCTCCTTGCCCTTCTCTACTCTTGCCATGTTGAGAGACTCCAAAGTCCACTTCCTGTGCCCTGGGCTGGAGATTTCTTTTCTGTAGTGGTCAACACCTACCTGTGCTTCAGATCTCAGCATGATCAGCCCTAGTGATAATCACCACTATGCTTCCCTCGGCTCCCAGCTGAGGTCAGTTTCCCTTTAATAATCTCTCATGCTATCCTGTGTCTGTTAGTCAGTAGAATTTAGCACAATTGGAATCATCCAGATACTTTAAACCCCATGAAGGCCAAGGCTATGTCTGCTTTATATCCCAACAGCAGTGCCTGGCACAGGGGAAGACCCATTTCAAGGAGAATGAATGAGTCAATGACGCAGTGAATGATGGGTGGATGGATGAACGAATAACAGAAGCATCCTAGATCTATTTCACCCTGGCAGAGATCTGGTATTAACTACAAGAAATCTTACCCCTTTGATTGCTGGGCTTGGGTAAGTCCCTGAAACATATATATATTGTATCTATTTCATACATATTATATCTATTTCATATATATTATATCTATTTCATATATATATCTCACAGTTTCTTTATCCACTCATTGATTGATGGGTATTTGAGTTGGTTCCTTTGTATTTATTACTAAATTAATGGCAGCAATACATCCAGAACATTCTTCCTTACCCTAAAGTTAGCCTTGTCTCCCCAAGTCGCTTACACATCAAGACACCTTTGTGCCTGTAGATCATGGGCAGTGCTGGGCAGCCACCATCGTCCACATAGGCAGTCAGCAGCGTGAGGTGGTTCTGCCTGCTGCGGTCTAACCCCAGGCACAGAAAGCAACAGCCCTGGGTGGAGCTGAAGGTGCTCAGCTGGGTTTGTCAGGAGTCCCATCTGTCAGGAAATTGACAAGAAACAGAACAAAACGACAACTCCAATGTTGATGAGCCTGCCCCTGGGATTTGGAAAGCTAATAACAGAGAAAACCAATATAGACAAAGGATTTTGAACAGGATTATGGTCAATTAAGCAGATTAGAAAAGGATATTTGAAGGAGTATTTGGGACACAGGAGTCAAAAACACCCGGAAGACAGGAGGAGTTTTTCTAAGATTCTAGACTATAGTAATGCTTAGATAACCAATATCAGTGTATTAATGAGTAATTATTATTATTATTATTCTGAGATGGAGTCTCACTCTATCACCCAGGTAGAAGTGCTGTGGCATGATCTCGGCTCACTGCAACCTCTGTCTCCCTGGTTCAAGCAATTCTGGTGCCTCCGACTCCCGAGTAGCTGTGACTACAGGTGCACGTCAGGATGCCTGGATAATTTCTGTATTTTTAGTACAGATGGGATTTCACCATGTTGGTCAGGCTGGTGTCCATCTCCTGGCCTCAAGTGATCTGCTCTCTTCAGCCTCCCAAAGGGCTAAGATTACAGGCGTGGGTCAGCGTGCACAGCCAAGTAATTACATCATCATGGGAATAAAAAATATACATTGAGTTACAAACTAATTACCAAAAGATCTTAAAAAGATGGTAGACTTGCATCAATTCAGACAAAGGCATTCTTCCCATCCAAACTCTTCACTGGTGAATTTATCTTGAATTTGACCATCTGGGGAAGGGGCGTGGCCTCTCCTGACAGGAAGGCTCTGGGGCCCTGGGAGGGAGAATGAGGTCTCAGAATGATGCCCTGAAAGACCTGTTCCCTTTCACCAATGCACAGACCCAGAAGACCCCTCCATCCTGTAGCACCTGCCATGCGCATCAAGCTCCTGTGCTGTGCGGCCTTTTGTCTCCTGTGGCCAGGTGGGTCCTGGGCAGGGCCCCTTGCATGGATTTCAAGGCCCAGCGCCTTCCCACTGGGGCTGCAGCATCAGTTTTGTTCTTCTCTGCAGGTCCAGTGAATGCTGGTGTCACTCAGACCCCAAAATTCCAAATCCTGAAGACAGGACAGAGCATGACACTGCAGTGTGCCCAGGATATGAACCATAACTACATGTACTGGTATCGACAAGACCCAGGCATGGGACTGAGGCTGATTCATTACTCAGTTGGTAAAGGTAGCACTGACACAGGAGAAGTCCCTGATGGCTACAGTGTCTCCAGATCAAACCTACAGAATTTCATGCTTAGGCTGGAGTCGGCTGCTCCCTCCCAGACATCTGTGTACTTCTGTGCCAGCAGTGAAGCCACAGTGCTGCACGGCCGTCTCCTCTCTGCACATAAAGGCAGGAGAGGCTCTGCCCTCATCCCCACCCCAGACTCAGCAATGCCCTTGGTCCTACCACCAGAAACTTTGGATCCCCACTGTGCCTGGCCAGTGGGAGCCTTGGTCTGTGCCAGGTGCCTCTGCAGTCAGTCTCAGCCAGGCCAGGACTGGTCTCAGGGCCTCAGATGTCTTCTTTGTCCCCCTCTGGTCTTTCCTCTGAGCTGTCCTTTTGGGCTGGGACCAGGGCTTTCTCAGCTCTGACTTTCCTAGTCATTCACCTGAGTCTGAGGCCTCGTAGGTGAAATAGGATTTGTATTTCAGATCCATCTAGACTCCCATCTCTACCTGGGAACCAGATGCTTTCCTCTCTATGATTTTCCTCATATTGAACCCTAACGTCGTCTTAGCCACAGCCTGCATTTCCTATATTCACAGTCACCCTCCAATACCTTGCTGGGTTTCTCCTCCCCGACCTCCTTGCCCTTCTCTACTCTTGCCATGTTGAGAGACTCCAAAGTCCACTTCCTGTGCCCTGGGCTGGAGATTTCTTTTCTGTAGTGGTCAACACCTACCTGTGCTTCAGATCTCAGCATGATCAGCCCTAGTGATAATCACCACTATGCTTCCCTCGGCTCCCAGCTGAGGTCAGTTTCCCTTTAATAATCTCTCATGCTATCATGTGTCTGTTAATCAGTAGAATTTAGCACAATTGGAATCATCCAGATACTTTAAACCCTATGAAGGCCAAGGCTATGTCTGCTTTATATCCCAACAGCAGTGCCTGGCACAGGGGGAGACCCATTTCAAGGAGAATGAATGATTCAATGATGCAGTGAATGATGGGTGGATGGATGAACAAATAACAGGAGCACCCTAGATCCATTTTACCCTGGCAGAGATCTGGCATTAACTATAAGAAATCTTAGCCGTTTGATTGCTGGGCTAAGGTAGGTCCCTGAAATTAACGAGGAGTCACTATCATGGGTAAGATTCCTCCTGTGTCTGTAGCACCAGACCTCCTCCAGGTCTCTATGCTCTCCTTCGGACTCTTTCCCCACAACAACTCTAGACAGATTGGAGATCCATTTCCAGAAACCCATGCACACAGGTTTGTGATTTTGGAACCACTTCTGGTACCAGAAACTCCATTAGGTTTACATCAATAAAACAGAGCCACTAAGAGTACTATGGAGAGGAGGATGTATGACAGGAGTTAGACCTTATATAAATGTAGGGGGAGCTGAGGAAGAGAAGGTCTGGAGGGGAGATCTAGCCAGCAGATTTAATTCATGATTAATGTGACCTCTTATTCTACTCAAAGGAGAGCATACGATTTCAAATAAAAAAATATTGATTTTTCTTTGTAAAAGTTGGACCTAAATAGTGAGCTACTTTTGTCCCACAATTGTCTTAAGTTGGCTAATGGTGGAACAAATCCTTGATGCTAGGACTTTGGTTTCCTTGGAAGAACAGGAAAAAAAAAAAAACCAACAAACAACAAAAAAAACAAAACCTCATGCATATACAGCCTTACAGGCTCTGTTTTTGAAGGAAGCGTAATAAAAAAGAAAGAGAAAATCAGAATTCTCTTCTGGAACCTACACTGGGGCTGTCCTCAGAGCAGGCTGTGATGTGAGGAATCTAATCTATGGGGGTATTTCGCAGCTCAGAGTGCAGCAGACAGTTCCTGACCCCATGCATTTGGGGGTGAGACTGGAGACAGTTGAAAAGCTACGGAGTCTTGACGTTCTGCACTCTCAACCCTGGCCTCTCCCTGAATTTTATAGATTAACAGCAGACCAATTCACTCCCACTATTAAAAATATTGAAACAAAAACCGAGCAGGAACAGTGAGCAGAAGCAATAAACTATTCAGATGAACATCTTAAAGATTTTAAATTCTGCCATCATAAGATGTGGATGTTTGAAGAGCTACGTTTAAATGAATACAAGAAGGAACTGAAACAAGGACATGAAAAAAGAGACTGCCCCAAACCATCAAAAAACATTAAAGAAATAATCAAATAGAATGTCTAGAAATCATTATGATTACTCGAGAAAACAAAATGGAAGCTAAACAGCAGATTCAAGGCTTCTAAAGAGATTAGTAGCAATATCAAAGATGGGTCTCAAGAAATCACCTAGAATGAAACACAGAAAATTAAATGTAAAATATAAAAAAGTGAAGGAACAAGGAAAAAATGAAGTTTTTAGAATATCAGAAAGTATAGAATGTTTTATTGAAATTTTTTTTCTTATATATAATTGAAGTTTCAGAAAGAGAAAATAGGGCAAATGGCCTGAGATGACTGTGTATATGATGTTAGCTGAGAATGTTCCTGAGACGTTTGAGACCGAAATCCTTGTTCAAGAATTCAGATGAATTGTAAGATGAATAGGCAGGTCCCGGTGAAATTGCAGACCACAAATGACAAAGAGAAGATTTTAACAGCCGTCAAAAGGGAGAGATAAATATCTTTCAGTGGAATAGAATGAGAGAAATAGTTAAAGTCAAGAAAGAGAATTAAAAATAACCATTAAATCAGAATTATAGTCCTCAGCTATTGAAGATTCAGATTGATTTTAAAAAAATCTATAGGACAGGAAAAGAAAATATGGAACACTAAAAAAATTCTGTGAGTTTGTCACCAAGGTACCTTTTCTGAATTATAGTTAACGAGGGTGGAAAATGATCCCAGAAGAAAGGCATGAAGGCAGTTCGTGAGGGAACCCATGTGATGGGGCATTCCATTGGGCACGTGTGACTAGGGGAATGGAGGAGGCTGCGGCATGAATGGGGATGGCAGGGGGACCCCGACTTGCAGGAAAGACAATGAGCTCACACTTTGGTGCCTGGTGTTGGGGTTGCTGTTGGCACATCCTACAGAGCGTGCCCAGCAGACAGAGGAGCGGCTGTGAGATGAGAAGGTGAACTCGGAGACGCAGCGTGAAGCCTCTCGGTCCAGACAGCACAGGAGCCCAAAGCGATGTCCCATGCAAATAACGTTGTTTACAAGGAGCGTATAAATATTTAAAGTAATCATCCGAGTGTGTTCTAATATAAATCCTGTGTTCCTGAGGTCATGCAGATTGGGAGAGGAAGTGATGTCACGGTGGGAACTTCCGTGTAAGGACAGGGACGTCCCTCCTCCTCTGCTCCTGCTCACAATGACTCTGATCTGGTAAAGCTCCCATCCTGCCCTGACTCTGCCATGGGCACCAGGCTCCTCTGCTGGGCAGCCCTGTGCCTCCTGGGGGCAGGTGAGTCCTCAGACACCAACCAGTCTCATTGTGTGTGTGAGTGTGTGTGTGTGTGCCAGGGGGTGTTTGTATGTGTATGTGTCTGTGTGTGGAGGGGTGGGATTCGTGTGATGACTAAAATTGTTTCCCTTGTTCTGTTCCTAACTTGTGCCTCCACAGATCACACAGGTGCTGGAGTCTCCCAGTCCCCCAGGAACAAGGTCACAGAGGAGGGAAAGGATGTAGTGCTCAGGTGTGATCCAATTTCAGGTCATACCGCCCTTTATTGGTACCGACAGAGCCTGGGGAAGGGCCTGGAGTTTTTAATTTACTTCCAAGGCAAGGATGCACCAGACAAATCAGGGCTGCCCAGTGGTCGGTTCTCTGTAGAGAGGCCTGAGGGATCCGTCTCCACTCTGAAGATCCAGCCCACACAGCAGGGGGACTCAGCCGTGTATCTCTGTGCCAGCAGCTTAGCCACAGCGTGGCACGGTCACCTCCTTCCTGTTCACAAACCTCATCCTTCTCTCTCCTTGCAGCATCTAGAGACCTTTAACAGGCCTCTCTTTGCTCCCTGCTCCCCGTGGGAAACAAGTAGATTTGGACCTCAGCTGTCCTTTGGGCAGAAAGAGACCACAGATTCACCCCTAAGACACAGTAACTGTAAATGTGGGTGGTGGAAGCAATCGTGGCCCACTGGACTCTAGGAGTCTTCAGAGCCAGCTCACTGCTCTAAGGCAAGCACTGGGTGTCTTAGCCTCGGCCTTCAGGGCTGGGACATGCAGTTTTCTTTGGGGCCTGGGAGGTTGCTGCCCACATAGAGAAGCTTTGGGCATGGGCAAGGAAGAGGCCTGTTTCCCTGCATGGGTTCGGGCATCTGGCATCTGCAAGGTCTGAAGCTTCATCCACAGGAACATTCCTTCTTCTGAAGCCTCTTCTATCCCTGTCACATTGGAAGTTCTCTGCAGTACCAGAGCAAAACAATCTTCGTGTTTGACTTAAACATCTTTGTGGCTTTTGTGACAGTTACTTGATGAATACAGCCAATGATAACAATAAGACTTCGTTTCTTCTGCCTAGTGTAAGCAATGAGTGTTCTTTATTTTGTGTTCATTTACCACTGCTCCTGTCCTGGGAGACTGAACCTTGCGTCCACTACTGCTCCAGTGTCAGCTTGGTTCCCTAGGAAATTGGGTTTCTAGAACCTGAATACTGACAAATAAGAATTGTACATATGTATACCATGTAACCTGCATTTAAAAATGTGTGCACAAGGGCCTGTAATCCTAGCACTTTGGGAGGCTGAGGCGGGCAGATCATGAAGTTAGGAGATCGAGACCATCCTGGCTAACACGGTGAAACCCCATTTCTACTAAAAATACAAAAAATTAGCCGGGTGTGGAGGCGGGCACCTGTAGTCCCAGCTACTTGGGAGGCTGAGGCAGGAGAATGGCGTGAACCTAGGAGGAGGAGCTTGCAGCGAGCTGAGATGGCACCACTGCGCTCTAGACTGGGCGACAGAGCAACGCTCTGTCTCAAAAAAATAAAAAATAAAAAAGTATGTACATGGTGCAGCGACTAAATCTAGCTAACTAACATATGCAGTACCTCAATCCTTATCCTTTCCTGTGGTGAGAATACTTGAAATGTACTCTGTTAGCAGTATTCCAGAATGCAATCCACTGTTACTAACTCTAGTCACTGTGTTGTACAATAGATCTTTTGAACTTCTTCCTCCTATTTGAGTGAAATTTTGTATCCTTTAACCAACATCTCCCCAGCACCCCATCTCCACTCCAGCCTCTGATAATTGTTGCTCTAGTCTTTTGATTTGAAATAATTTCCCTGAGGTCTTTAACTCAAGAAGATGGAGTTTTAAAAATAATAATGCTTACATTACTTTTGTTTTGTTTGTTATTTTACATATTGCAATATAGTTTTTGTTGCAAATATAAATAAGTATATTGTAATAAAAATTCTTCACCTCTCTTTGAGTGAAGCTACAGTTCACATATATGAAATTTCAAGTTGTGGTTAGAGCTGACATGATTATGGATCATGGGTTTCTGGGAGTCCTCAGAGACAGCCCCGTACACAAAGGTTAAGGTAGAATACCCCAGACCCAGCCAGGACAGAGGTGCTCCGAGTCCTGCAGAGCTGGTTGGGGAATTATAGATCTTTAAATTCACTTATCAGAAATTGTGGTGGCTCAGATACCAAATTTCTTTCTCTAGCAAATGATAATTGTTGGCAGGGATTGTTCTGAACCCATTGTAATTGTTTCATCAACAGATCATTCCTTTTTTAGTTGCCCTGTGTGTCCTGGGAGTGCATAAGTCCCAGGCACAGATGGGAATTCCCTGACCTTAGGATGCTATTCCAAGGACTTCCTTGCTGGACCCTGTCTCCGACTTTTCCCACCTTCATCCGCATGACCCCTAAGACAAATGGTCCTAACAGTGGACCAGCTCTGAAACTTAAGCTTGAACAGAATATTAACCACAACTGTAAACACTGATGCTGAAAGAAGTGGTAAAAAAGGTGGGCAGGGTTTCCCACCTGCACTGAGAATGAACATACAAGGATAGCAAAGGGAAGGTTTTATTAATAAGCAAACAAGAAGCAATAAAGGCCCTGCTCTAAATGAATGTAACTAATCTCTTTGAGTTAAAAAAGGAGCACGTCAATAAAAGTATTTCAAATCAAAATCTAGAAGCTTCCAAATCAGCCAGCACAACCCTAAGAGCTCTGCACTCTGAGCAACTAACTTCAGAGAACTCTTCAATCCTTTCTGGGCTCAAACTTCCCTCTGTCCACCCCAAGACCCAGGGTCACACTCTCATCCTATTATGAAAACAATGGGCTTCGATATTGTTGCTGATGCCTCATTTCTAGGAGTTGAGTAGTAAGCACTGAAGAGCTTTGAAAGTTGTGCTTCGGAGTCCAGGGATGTGCTGGAGCCAGCTTTTCTGACTCGCGAGAGACAAACAGGCACACTCTTCCCTTCAGTGAAGCCATGTTGACAGCTTGAAATCCACCATAGTGCCTTTGTTGATACAACAGAACTTGGTAAGTGCTACTAAGCATGTGCCCACCTCCACAGACAGTTTTCCAGCACATCACTGGAATGTTTTCTGAGAAAATGATGTTCCTGTTAAGTCGTCGTGTCTTGAGGGGCCAAAAGGACACCGAATTCACCTCTTCTCTGTTCTTGCTTTTAGAAACCATGACCTAAGGTGACCTCAGCTGACACTATTTCTATTCAATCTCCAAATTCCCTTACTTTGTGGGTCCGTATCTCTTGTAAGCACACCAGTCCAGAACATGACAACTATTTTGAGTGTAGCTAAAGGATAGAGTAAACAAGTTTATTATTTTCGCATTATCCTTCCTTGCATGGAATATGTAGATGCTGCAGTCATTGGGAACAGGGATGGGGCAAGCAGCAGCTCTGGGCTGTGAACAACTTTACAGCCAGAAAATTCTTCAGTGGCACAGATCACACTCACCCTAAATGTCCTCCTCTCCAACACATAGTACAGCCCCCATCCATCTCAGTCCCTGGAGGTCATCCAGAGCTCCCAGAGAATCTCTGCTCTGGGGCAGAATCACCAAGGCTCCCCCTTGCCAGCTCTCTACAGGCTCCAGCAAGGTTTTTCTGCCAGATGCAGGGCATGAGTATGGCTCTGTTGTCTGTCAGGTAGAGGGAGGCCATATGGTGATGTTTGTATAAGAAGGATTGGGTTTCTGAGGCTCCTCTCAAATACTTGATATAATTTTATTTGCTTTTTGTTTCACTCTACAATGTCACCATTTAGGATAACAATTATTTTGGTTGCATTATTTATGGCACTGTGAAAGATTTTTGTGTTTAAATTCATTTAAGAAATCATTCCAATTATGCATCTTTTCTGTTCAGATATAATCTGAGGCAGTGAAAGAAACAGCAATGATTTTGAAAACAGTCACTTACATGCCCTATGATAAAGGCATTGTTCAAGGTTCATGACTCACACCTAACTTTCAGTCTACTGGAAATGAAAAGGCATAGACTTGGGGGCCTGTGATCAAGCCACGAGAGAGGACTATGCCAGTTACTGTGGGACTTCAGGGCACGAAGAGATGACCTCCCCTTTAGACTCTGCTCAACAATGAAGGAATAAGAGTTGGTCCATGAGAACCTGAGGAGAGAAATTCTGGGAGCCTTTCACTGGGATGGAGCAAGGGCTGTAGAACAAGTCACTGGAAAGGGAAATGGTTCCTCTGGTCTGTCACAGAAGACGGTGGATAGAAAGGTCATATAATCCCCAGTTCCCTGGCTGATTTGCTTCCGTATGATACTATTTTGCAGCAGCTTACCCTCATCTCACGCCACTCCTCTACCTCTTCCAGAATCATCTCCTCCCTCTCTGCTCTTCAGATCAGCACATGTGCGTGGTACAAGCTATTCCTTTCCTGTCGCAGGCCTTTTGCTAGTCTTAATTATATCCAGCCTTATTTTCCCGTTAGATACGCTCCTTCCACGATTGCTTATTGCCTTTCAAGGGACTTTTTTTGGTCTTTCCCCCGAGATGGAGTCTCACTCTGTCGCCCAGGCTGGAGTGCAGAGGCGCTATCTCGGCTCACTGCAAGCTCCGTCTGGAGGGTTCACGCCATTCTCCTGCCTCAGCCTCCTGAGTAGCTGGGACTACACGTGCCCGCCACCACACCTGGCTGATGTTTTGTATTTTTTTAGTAGATACGGGGTTTCACTGTGTTAGCCAGGATTGTCTCAATCTCCAGACCTCTTGATCTGCCCACCTTGGCCTCCCAAAGGGCTGGGATTACAGGCGTGAGCCACCATGCCCAGCCAAGAGATCCTATTTCTTATATCCCAGTTTTACTTTTTATTAATACATATCTGACCCCATCTTGAAGGTCATCACATTATCTGCTTAGTCTTTTGCTAATCTTTATTTTTATGGTGGCATTGTCATTTGGGGGACATGTTTGTTTATCTTTGGTAATGGAAATGAAATAACGTTACACTTCACTTTCTGTGTTTTATTCCTGCTTTAGAGTAAACACTATTTCCTTCCATTCTTCCTATTCTATTCCTGTCTCTTTAGATAGTTTTAAGGGAGAAAATTCAGTGAGACTGTAACTGCAGCTATGGGGTAAGAATTATTTAGAATGAGGATGGGATGTTAAGTTTGATAACTCAAAGGAACAGTCAGGGTTAAAACTAATGTTGGGGTTGGGGTTTAGGGAAGTAGCTCATAAAACATGCAAGATGACATTTCTAGAATAACGTCTCAGCTCACTCTGCAGACACTTCCCAGCATCCCCTTGGGCCATTGCAGAAGCAATGATGAAACTTCACTTATTGGCCACAGGATGGCACTGTGGTCCACTGGGATCTAAGGGGCTCTGGAGAGGTTTGTAAAGCAGCCTAGGAGGGAAAGGGTTAAGAAAAATTAGGGCTGGAATTCAAGATTATGTAGATTTTGCAGCAGTTTTCAGTTATTTCTAGACTACCTACAGCTATGCAAATGCAGGAAATACCTCTCATCTTTAATGAGATCCACAGTTGAAGAATTTTGGCCTGTCAGCCTTGGTGTCAGGGGCAGGTGCAGACAGAAGAGCAACTGTCTCAGAGGAAAATGGGAAAGTGAAGGGGGAGTTATGGCTTAAACCCAGTGAGTCTCTGCTGCACCTCGTCTTCCCTGCAGCTCTTGCCAGGCGACAGCCTCCATGAGAATAGTCAGAAGTTCCTGGACTAGGTGAACTCTGTAGGCATGGAGGGTAACACAGCAGGCCCACCTTTCACAAGTTTGCAAAGTCTGGGCTCCAAGACGTTTTTTTCCTTTCCTCTGCAGAGTCCTGCTGCTTCTGAAGTCTTGTCTTCACTTTCTGCCTGCCTCTCCAACAGTCCCCATGGAGGCGGGGATCAGCCAGACACCAAGATACCACAGACACACAGGGAAAAAGATCACCCTGAAATTTGCTCAGATTAGGAACCATTATTCAATGTTCTGTTATCAATAAGACCAAGAACAAGGGCTGAGGCTGATCCATTATTCAGGTAGTGTTAGCAGCATGACCAAAGGTGATGCCAAGGAAGGGTACAATATCTCTGGAAACAAGCTCAAGCATTTTCCCCCAACCCTGGAGTCCACTAGCACCAGCCAGACCTCTGTACCTCTGTGGCAGTGCATCCGCAGCACTGCACAGTCAGCTGCTCTCTGCACAAAAACGGGCAGCCACAGGCTGGAGGTGGGCAATCCTTCCCAAGGTCTCTGTCTCAACCAGGAGAAAAAGCTGCCCTTTTTGAAGCTCTTCTCAGATGTCCCCACAATGGGCTTTCAGTCTGTGCATCCTCCTGCAGCAGGAACTTCAGTGTGAGCCGAGGTCCATCACTGTGATATGGATGCACGAATGCAAACAACACTTAATGTTATTTTGCCCAATTTGGAATATTCTGGCAGTTGCCCTTTTTTTGTTTCCCATTGGCTTGGTCATTTTTTCTCCATCGCTTTATGTTGAGCCTATGGGAGTTGCATATGAGATGGGTCTCCCGAAGACAGCATACAGTTTAGTGTTTCACTTGTTTATCCAACTGTCACTCTTTTAATAATAAGTGACTTTTATGTGCCGTATCTAGCATGTCTACATCCAAGGTTAATATTAATACGTGCAGATATGATCCTGCCATTGTGTTGTTACTTGGTTGTTATGCAGACTTGATTGTGTAGTTGCTTTATAGTGTCAATGGTCTACGTACTTAAGTGTGTTTTTTTGGTGGCTGGTGGTGATCTTTCATTTCTATGTTTAGCACTCCCTTCAGGACCTCTTGTAAGGCAGGTCTGGTGGTCACAAATTCCTTAAACATTTGCTTGTCTGAAGGGATCTTATTTCTCCTTTCCTTATGAAGCTTAGTTTGGCTGGATATGAAATTCCTGGTTAGGATTTCATTTCTTTAAGAATGTTAAATATTGGCTCCCAATTATTTCTGCCTTGTAAAGTTTCTCCTGAAAAACCTGCTGTTAGCCTGATGAGGTTCCCTTTGTAGGTGACCTGCCTTTTCTCTCTCGCTGACTGTACTATTTTTTCTTTCATGTTGACCTTGAAGCATCTGATGACTATGTGTCTTGGGGGTGGTTGTCTTTTATAGTATCTCATAAGAATTCTCTGTGTTTCCTGAATTTGAATGTTAAACTCTCTAGCAAGGTTAGAGAAATTTTTGTACTCAATATCCTCCAATACGTTTTCAATATTGCTTACTCTCTCTCCCTCTCTTTCAGACACATCAATGAGTCATAGGTTTGGTCTTTTTACATAATCCCATATTTCTCAGAGGTTTACTTCATTCATTTTTCTTTTTTTATTTATTTTTTGTCTGACTGAATTGATTCAAAAACAAGTGTTCAAGCTCTGAGATTATTTTCTCAGCTTCATCTATTATGCTGCTAATACTTCTGATGATATTGACATTGTTGAGGTTAGTTTTTCAGCTCTATCACATCAGTTTGGTTCTTCCTTCAAATAACTATTTCATCTTTCAGCTAATGTGTCATTTTATTTGATTCATTAGATTCCTTAGATTGACTTTTAGCTTTCTTCTGAATCTTGATAGCGTTTGTTTCTATCCTGTTCCTGAATTCTATGTCTGTCATTTCAGCCACTTCAGCCTGGTTAAGAATCATTGTTGGGAAGCTAGTGTGTTCTTTTGGTGGTAAGAAGACACTCTGACTTGTTGAGTTGCCAGAGTTCTTTCACTGGTTCTTTCTCATCTCTGTGGGCTGATGTTTCTTTAATCTTTTAAGCTGATGTATTTTGGAAGGGTTTTTTGCTTTTATATTCTTCTATGCCCTTGAGGGTTTGACTGTTACATAAGCTGTATTCAGTAGACTGGCTTCATTTCTGGAATATTTCAGGGGGCTAAGATTCAGCTCAGTACTTCTGGGCTGCATGTTGTAGGCCTGTGGTGCTGGAATTAGGCCCAGAGCTTTGATTTTTGACACCTCGAGGTTAAAGCATCTGCTACACCAGAGGGACTGAGGCATTCCCAATTCCACTGGCAACAACACTCCAATGGGGGATGCCAGCCAAAGTACTTTTTCCAAATGGTGGCATTGGGGTACATGCTCAGAAGTATGTGCCAATAACGGCAATGTGGCAGTTTCCATGTGTATGTTTGTGCTAGCTTTTTTGTTATTATACAGTAACTTTTGCCTCTTTTTATAGTTATTGTCTTGAAATACATTTTATCTGATATAGATATAACTACTTGTGATCTTTTTTGGTTTTCATTTGCATGAAACATCTTTTTGTATCTCTTCACTTTCAATCTATATATCTTTTTAGGGGAGGTGTGTTTCTTGTAAGTAACAGATCGTTGGGTCTTGTTTTTATAGTCATTCAGCTACTCTCTGTCCTTTGATTGGTGAGTTTAAATCATTTACATTCAATGTTTTTGTTGATAATTAAGTACTTGCTCCTGCCATGTATTTGTTTCCTGGTCTCCTCTTCATTTGTTTCTTCTTTCCTGTCTTCTTTTCAGTAAAGGTGATTTTCCCTAATAATGTATTTTCATTTCTTGTTTGTTATTTTTGTGTATCTGTTGTATTTGTTTGTATTTAAAGTTACTATGTTGCATATGTTCGTATTTAAAGTTACTATGCATGAGGCTTGCAAATAATATCTTATACTGATGACAACATAACACTGATTGCCTAAGCAAACAATCCAAAAACAAGAGAAAACTAGTAAAATTCTTATAGTTTAACATTGTCCTTTCAACTTTGTGCCCTTTCTGTGTATATCTTAGGTACTGTCTATGTGTTGAAAAGCTGTAGTTTTTTTTTTTTTAATTGGTTCATCTTTTAGTCTTTCTAAGTAGTTTACACGCCGTAATCACAGTGTTATAATATTGTGTTTTTCTGTGCACTATGATCAGTTAGTTTTGCACCTTCAGATAATTTCTTATTTCTCATTAATGCTCTTTTCTTTCAGATTGAAAAACTCTCCTTTTCATTTCTTCTAGGACAAGTCTGGTGTTGAGGAAGTCCCTCAGGTTTTGTCTGGGGAAGTCATTCTTTCCCTTTCATGTTTGAAGGATATTTTCACTGAATATACTATTCTAGTATTAACTTTTTTAGCACTTTAAATATGTCATGCTCCTCTCTCATGACCTGTAAGATTTGCACTGAAAAGTCTGATGCTAGACCATATTGGTGTTCCATTGTAGGTTATCTGTTTATTTTCTCTTGCTGCTTCTAGAATCCTTTCTTTATCCTTGAAATTATGATTTATCCTTGAAGTTTCATTATTGTCTTGATGTAGTCTTTGACTTAAATGTGCTTGGTATTCTACAATCTTCTTTTACTTGAATATTGATATCTTTCTCTAAGATTGGGAATTTCTCTGTTACCATGACTTTGAATAAACTTTCAGCCCTATCTCTCTCTCTACCTCCTCTTTCAGGTCAATAACTCTTAAAGTTGCCCTTCTGAGGCTATTTTCTAGATCTCGTATTTGTGCTTCATTAATTTTTATTCTTTTTTCTCCTCTGATGGTGTATTTTCAAGTAGTCTGTCTTCAAGCTTATTGATTCTTCTGCCTCATCAATTGTGAGGTTGAAACCCTGATGCATTCGTCAGAATGTCAATTGCATTTTCAGCTCCAAAATTTCTGCTTGATTGTTTTTAATTATTTAGATCTCTTCAGGATTCTGAATTTCTTGCCTGTGTTATCTTGAATTTTGTTGAGTTTCTTCAAAACAGGTATTTTGAGTTCTGTGTCTGAAAGGTCACACATCTCTCTCTCGTTTTGGGATTGGCCTCTGGTGCTTTATTTGGTTCATTTGGTGAGGTCATGTTTTCCTGAATGGTCTTGAGGCTTGTGGATGTTTGCCTGTGTCGGGGCATTGAAGAGTTAGGTATTTATTATAGTCTTTGCAGTCTGGGCTTGTTTGTACTCGCCCTTGGAAAGCTTTTCAGATGTTTGAATGTACTTGGGTGTTGTCATCTAAGTTTTTTGTCTCTGAAAACTTACCTGCATTGGGGGCACCCCAAGACCAGTAATTCTGTGTCCCTTGTGGACTCGTAGATGTACTGCCTTGGTGGTCTTGGATAAGATCTGAAAGAATTCTCTGGATTATCTGGCAGAGACTCTTGTTCTCTTCTTTCACTTTCACTCAAACAAACGTTTCTGTCTCTCTCTGTGCTGAATTCCCTGGAACTGAGGGAGAAGTGGCACATGCTCCCCTGTGGCTACCATCTCTGAGACCCTAGGTCAGAACTAAAGCCAGCCTGATAATGGGTTTCACCCAAGGTCCACGGTAACCACTGTCTTGCTTATTGCCTATGTTCACTCAAGGCCCCAGGGATCTACAATCAGCATGTGGAAAAGTCAGCCAGGCTTATATCCTTCCCTTCAGGGTCACAAGGGCCCCTGACCCTGAGGACATCCAGAGATGCCATCCAGGAGCCAGAGCCTGGAGTCAGAAACCTTGGGAATCTATCTAGAGCTCTATTCTACTGCAGCTGAGCTGGCACTCAAGTCACAAGACAAAGTTCTTTCCACTCTTCCTTGCCCTTTTCACAACCAGAGGAGTCTCTCCCTATGGCTACCACTGCCCCAGGCCCACAGCAAGAGTTGCCTGACTATTGCCAATGTTCACTCAGGGCCCAAGGACTTTTTAGCCAGCTTGTGGTACATGCTGCCAGGCCTGAGACTCTTCTTTCAGGGCAATGGGCTCTCCTCTGGCCCAGGGCAGGTCCAGAAATGCAATCCAAGAGCCAAGTCCTGAAATCCAGGACCCCCGGAGCCTACTTTGTGCTCTACTCCACTGTGGCCAAGCTGGTACCTAATCCGCAAGACAAAGTCTCCTTTATTCTTCCCTCTCCTTTTATCAAGCAGAAGGAACCTCTCCCCATATTCACCACAGCTGAGTATGTGCTGCATCACACCTGAAACCAGCATGTCTCAGATTCTCATGTAAGCTGTATGGCAAGTACCACCTGGGCATTGCTGCTGATTATTTGGGGCCCAAGTGCTCTTTATTCAGCAGATGATGAATCTTTCTGGGTCTTGTTCCTTCCCCACAAGGCAGCAGGTTCCCTTCCGGCCCATGGTGTGTTTAGAAATGTTATCCAGGAGGTAGGGCCTAGAATTGGGGCCTCAGTACTCTGCCCATTGCCCTATCCTACTATGACTCAGCTGGTGTCTGATTTTCAAGAAAAAGTCCTCTTTACTCTTCCCTCTCCTTTCTTTAAGTGGAGAGAAGGTATATTAGCCCATTCTAGCATTACTATAAAGAATACGTGAGACTGTGTAATTTATAAGAAAAGGGGTTTAATTGGCTCATGGTTCCGCAGGCTGTACAAGAGGCATAATACTGGCATCTGTTTCTCAGAAGGCTCCAAAAGCTTATAAATATGCAGAAGGCCAAGGGAGAGCAGGCACATCACATCGCAAAAGCAGGAGCAAGAGATAGAGAGTGGAGGGTGTATTAGTCTGTTCTTATGCTGCTAATAAAGATGTACCCAAGACGGGGTAATTTATTAAAAAAAAAAAAAAAAAAAAAAAAGAGGTTTAATTGACAGAAGGTAAAGGAAGACCAAAGTCATGTCTTACATGGCAGCAGGCAAGAGAGCTTTCACAAGGGCACTCCCATTTATAAAATCATCAGATTCCTCAGATTTATTTACTATCATGAGAACAGTACGGAGAAAACCGCTCCCATGATTCAATTATCTCCACCTGGCCCTGCCCTTGATCCATGATGATTATTACAATTCAAGGTGAGATTGGGTGGGGACACAGAGCCACACCATATCTGAGGGGGAGCTGCCACACACTTTTAAATTACAAGATCTTGCAAAAACTCACTCACTATCATGAAGACAGCACCAAGCCATGAGGGATCTGCTCCCATGACCATGACCAAAATACCACCCACCAGGCCCCACCTCCATCACCGGGGATGACAATTCAACATGAGACATGGGTGGGGACAAATATTCAAACTCTATCATTCTGCCTTTTTTCTCTCTCAAATCTCATGTCCTTCTCACATTGCAAAACACAATCGTGCCTTTCCAACAGTCTCCCCAAGTCTTAACTCATTCCAGCGTTAACTCAAAAGTCCAAAGTCTAATGCTTCATTTGAGACAAAGCAAGTCTATTCCACCTTACTGGCCTGCAAAATTTTTTAAAAAATTATTTATTCTTAAGATACAATGAGAATATAGGCATGGGGTAAACATTCTTCTTCCAAAAGGGAGCAATCGGGCAAAAGAAAGGTGCTACAGGCGCCATCCAAGTTTGAAGCCCATCAGGAGAGTCTTTAATTTTTTTGGTTTGTTTGTTTGTTTGTTTTTGAGACAGAGTCTTGCTCTGTCACCCAGACTGGAGTGCAGTGGTGCAATCTCGGCTCACTGAAACCTCCACCTCCTGGGTTCAAGCAATTCTCCTGCCTCAGCTTCCTGAATAGCTGGGATTACAGGCACTTGCCACCATGTCTGGTTAATTTCTGTATTTTTAGTAGAGATGGGGTTTTGCCATGTTGGCCAGGCTGGTCTCAAACTCCTGACCTCAGGTGATCTGCCTGTCTCGGCTGCCCAAAGTGCTGAAATTATAGGCATGAGACAGTGAACCCAGCAAAGTCATTAAATCGTAAACCTCCAATAGTTCTTGACTCCATGTTCCACATCCAGGGCATACACTGGTGCAAAGAGGGGCTCCCAAGGCCTTGGGAGTCCTTCCCCAGTGGCATTCCAGAGTTCAGCCCCCAGGGTTGCTTTCACATGTTGTTGGGTGTTTTGGCTTGTCCAGGCACAGGGTGCAAGCTGTCAGTGACTGTCTTGATCTGGGGTCTGGAAGGCAGCTGTCCACTTTCCAAAACTCCAAAATAAAACTGTGCTGTAGTAATATTCATCCAGTCTCATGATCCCGTAAAAACAAATTATTCAGCATAATCACACTTTCCATAGCTACATTTTTAGAGATTTGATGAGACTGGAACATCATCAAAGGTGCTTCTCAGAAATCAACCTAAAAAGCTGAAATAAAAATTAGTTAAGCTCAGTAATGGAATCTTATCATTCTTTCCAAGTAAAAGATATGGTGTGTGCAGGAACAGAAAACCAAACACCACATGTTCTCATTCATAAGTGGGAGTCGAACAATGAGAACACATGGACACAGAGAGGGTAACATCACACACTAGGGCATGTTGGGGGGATGGGGGGAAGGGGAGGGAGAACATTAGAACAAATCCCTAATGCATGCGGGGCTTAAAGCCTAGATGATGGGTTGATAGGTGCTACAAACCACCGTGGCACATGTATACTTATGTAACAAACTTGCACGTTCTGCACATGTATCCCAGAACTTAGAGTAAAATAAAAATTAAAAAACCAAGATATTGTGTGTGTGTGTGTGTGTGTGTTTTCTGTGGAGACTCAGCGCATGGAAATAGTTTCTCATTGTGGCGTTACCAAGAGGTGCCGAGTCATTGGCAGAGCCCCTAGGGACTTCTAGGTAGAGAAAGGAAACATCAGACCCAGTTGAATCTGCCTAAGTTATATATAGCTCATAGGGTAGTTTATTTCAAGATTTTTATAAATTCAGAAATAAATTTGTAAAATCGAAAAATCCTCTTTAGAGAATGTGCTATCTAAAATCTGGCAATAATAAATCTAAATACAGGCCAGGTGTGGTGGCTCACACCTGTAATTCCAGCACTCTGGGAGGCCAAGTTGAGCGGATCACGAGGTCAAGAGATTGAGACCATCCTGGCCAACATGGTGAAACTCCATCTCTGCTAAAAACAAAATTTAGCCAGGCACGGTGGCAGGCGCCTATAGTCCTAGTTACTTGTGAGGCTGAGGCAGGAGAATTGCTTGAACCCAGGAGGTAGAGGTTGCAATGAGCCAAGATTGCGCCACTGCACTCCAGCCTAGGTGACGGAGCGAGACCGTCTCAAAAAAAAAAAAAATCTAAATACAAAGTGTGAAAAGGTGTGGCTCTGACTAATCAAAAGGAGCTCTGGAATGTCGTGTTTCCAGCCTGGATCTGCTTGATATCCTCATACTATTTAATCCTGTGGCCTGTATAATTCTGGCTCCTCTCTTCCATCTTAGGATACTCGCTGCAATGATGTAGCAGCAGTTTATTGTGCAGTCAAGATGTGTCCTTTTGTTTCCACTGGCCAAGGGTGAATTTGAAGTTCCACCCTAAGTCAACCCTTCTGGGAAAGCAATAGAGAGTGTGTGTGTGAGAGGGTGTGGGTTGCAGGGGTTGGGGTGGGGCATCTCTGCTCCCAACTTAGACAATGTTGAGCTCTTCAATTCAGAAGGTGTGAATCCATGAGACTGGAACATTGGCCACTTGGAGGTGCTGTGGCTCCACAAACTGTGGGGAATCCTGGGGCGATGTGGAGGGTGACCAAGGACAGGAGGGCTGAAGGGAATGCTTGGCTGCGTGCTGGCATCAGGACGTGGTTGGAATTCAGAGTAGGTCCTGGGACTGCCCAGGGCAAGGTAGGGGCACCAGGGACTTCAGTTTGCACCAAGGAGAGGATGTCTCTGTCTCTGCATGGGCAGTGGAGGGTGAAGAGGCTGGTGTGGCAAAGGCTGGGAATCAGTGCCAGGAAAGGGACAGGGGTTGTCAGAGAAAAATAAGGTGGGATGTGGGCATGTGGGGACTGTGTTCCACCTGCCCCATTTTTAATTTCAGGATTGTGTAGGACAGGAATGGTGCAGGATGCAGCAGAGCCTGGGGTCTGCCAGGGGGTAGAGCAGGCAGGGGTGGCCTGCAGGGAGAGTAACTGGGAAAGGCCAGTTTCCCAAGGAAATGCCAGAAACATTCCTGCCCCACTTAGGAAAGGACTGTGAGGAGGGTGCTGCCAGACATAGGGGTTCAGGCCCTGCGGAGCTGACAGGCCTTTCCCAGGTACTCTCTACTGCTTCTACATGTGATCTGCTTTAATGCCCACTGATATCAGGCAGGGTAAATATTTCGTTACCTGTTTATACATATGAGTGGAAGCAGCTGTCCCTGGTCTCACGTTTAGTAACTGGCTGTAGTCGGTCCTCCAACACCTCTGCACACCCCCCTCCTCTGTACATCTGTCCTCTCCTCTGGCTTCCTCATTTCAGATCTTTAACAGGATTATGGTCAATTAAATAAATTAGAAAAGGATACTTGAAGGAGTATTTGGGACACAGGAATCAAAAACACCAGGGAGACATGAGGATTTTTCCTAAGATTCTAGACTATAGTAATACATAGATAACTAACACCAGAATATTAATGAGGAATTATATCATTGCAGGAATAACATTTACATTGAATTACAAGCTGTTTGCATCAAGGTCAAGAAAAACTTGTAAGGCTTCTGTCAAGAAGCATTCTTCCCATCAAAACTTCAGTGGTGCATTTATTTTGGATTTGACCCTCTGGGGAAGGGGCATGGCCTCTCTCGACAGGAAGGTTCTGGGGACCAGACAGAGAGAATGAGGTCTCAGGATGACTTCCTTGAGAGCTCTGTTCCCCTTTCATCAACACACAGACCCAGAAGACCCCTCCATCCTGTAGCACCTGCCATGAGCATCAGGCTCCTGTGCTGTGTGGCCTTTTCTCTCCTGTGTGCAGGTAAGTCCTGGGCAGGGCCCCTGTGTGGATTTCAAGACCCAGACTCAACCATGTCCTTGGCAGAGTTCTCAGCACTGGGAATCTTGGAAGCCCAGTGGGTCCCGAGCAGTGTGAGCCTCAGTCTGTGCCAGGTGCCTCTGCAGGCAATCCCAGCCAGGCCTGGACTGGTCCCAAAGCCTCAGCTGTCTCTGTTTTTGCTCTCTGGTCTTTCCTCCAAGCTATCTTTTGATATCTTTTGACATCATCCTGAGTCCGAGGCCCCCAGGATGGAACAGGATTTGTATTTCAAATCCGTCTAGACTCCCATCTCTCTCTCTGGGGACCACATTGCTTCCTCTCTCCAGGGTCTCCCCCCGTCCCCACTCTCACGTGGTCTTACCTGTGGCCTGCCTTTCCCATCTGAGCAGTCACCCCCGAGGGCCTTGCTGGGCCTCTCCGCAACACCTCCCCTCCCCTTTCTACTGCAGCCATGAGGCTGCCTCTTCTGTGCCTCCTTCCTTCCCATCGCAGAAACCTCAAAGGCCATTTCCTCCACCCTGGGCTAGTGCCTTCCTTCCTGCAGTGGTCAGCTTCTACCTGCACTTCTGATCTCAGCGTGATCAGCCCTCGTACTGGAAGCACCCCCTCAACTCTCAGCTGAGGTCAAATTTCAATTTCCCTCTCATAAGCTCTCATGGAATCATGTGCCTGTTAGTAAAGTTCAGCACAGTTGCAATTTTTCCTTGCAACTTGTCTTACTTCTTTTGTGCTCCACTTAATTTTAAATTTCATGAAGGTGAAGGCTGATCTTGTTACATTCACCACCAGCAGTGCCTGGCAGGCAGGGAGTCCTCATTCATTTCACAGAGACTGGATGAGTGAGTGACAGGTGAGTGAGTGAAAACAAAATGGAAATGAAGAAAAGATGAAATGCTTCTAAGAGATTATTAGTGATGTCAAGGACAGAGCTAAAGAAGTTACATAGAATGCAGCACCGAAAATTAAATATGTAACCTTAGAGAGAGCTTACGGGTGGTTTCCAGCATAGTAGAATAGATAATTCTTAATTATATGTATTATAAGGGATTATGATGAGACATTAGCTGAGAATTTTCCAGAGGTGTTTCAGGACCTAAATTCTCAGTTTCAAGAATTCAAATGAATATGAAATAAGATAAATGTTTATATTATAGTGACATTGTGGAACATAAGTGATAAAGAGAAGATTCTAAAAGCAGTCACAAAGAAAAAATAAATCTCTCCTGGTGGAATAGACTGAAAAGATCAATGAAAGTCAAGAAAGATGATCAAACATAACCATTTAGTGAGAATTATGATCCCCATTCATTAAATACTGAGATGGAGGAAAATATAATTACAAATGGAAAAATAAAAAAAAGACTCTGAGTTTTCCAATAAGTTATCTTTTCTGAATTATAGTCAACAAAGGTGGGAAGTAGTCCCAGAAGAAAGGCAGGAGGTGCAGCTTGTGAGGGAACCCATATGATGGGGCAGTCCTGTTGGGCACTTGAGACTCGGGGGATGGAGGAGGCTGGGGCATGAATGGAATGGCACAGGGGACTCTGACTTCCTGAAAAGACAATGAGCTCACCCCTTGGTGCCTTGTGTTGGGGACGCTGATGGCACATTCTAGAGAACATGCCCAGCAGACAGAGGAGCGGCTGTGGGGTGAGGAGATGAACTCAGAGATGCAGCATGCGGCCTCCAGCTCCAAACAGCTCTGGAGAGCAAAGTGAAGACCGATGCATTTACGTTGTTTAAAAGGAGCTGATAAATATTTAAAGCAGTCATCTAAGTGTGTTCTAATATAAATCCTGTGTTCCTGAGATTATGGGGATTGAGAGAGGAAGTGATGTCACTGTGGGGACTGCTCTGTGGGGACAGGGACGTCCGTCATCCTCTGCTCCTGCTCACAGTGACACTGATCTGGCAAAGCTCCCATCCTGCCCTGACTCTGCCATGGGCACGAGGCTCCTCTGCTGGGCTGCCCTGTGCCTCCTGGGGGCAGGTGAGTCCTCAGACACCAATCAGCCTCATTGTGTGTGCGTGTGTGCGTGTGTGTGTGTGTGTGTGATGAGTACAACTATTTTCTTCATTCTGTTTTCAACTTGTCTCCACAGATCACACAGGTGCTGGAGTCTCCCAGTCCCCCAGGAACAAGGTCACAGAGAAGGGAAAGGATGTAGCGCTCAGGTGTGATCCAATTTCAGGTCATACTGTCCTTTACTGGTACCGACAGAACCTGGGGCAGGGCCTGGAGTTTCTAATTTACTTCCGAGGCACGGGTGCAGTAGATGACTCAGGGCTGCGCAGCGATCAGTTCTCTGCAACGAGGCCTGAGGGATCCGACTCTACTCTGAAGATCCAATGCACAGAGCAGAGGGACTCAGCCATGTACTTCTGTGCCAGCAGCTTAACCACAGCATGACACAATCGCCTCCTTCCTGCTCACAAACCTCCTCCTCTCTCTCCTTGCTTCCTTATGATACTATTTTGCATCCTCATCTCACAACGCTCCTCTGCCTCTTCCAGAATCATTGCTTGCGTGTCTGCTGCTCAGATCAGCAGATATGCGTTGTATACGTTAATCATTTTCTGTGGAAGGCCCTTTGCTGGTCTTCATTATCCATCCTTATTTTCCACATTGGATACTGCTCCCTTCAAGATTACTTGTTGCCTGCAAGGGATCCTACTTTTTACATTCAAATTTTACTTTTCATTAATACATATTTGATGCTATCTTGAAGGTAATCTCACTATCGTCCCAATCTTCTGCTAATCTTTATTTTCATGGTAATGAAAGAGAAAGAGATCAAATGAAATCCACAGGCCAGCAGCCCCGGGCAGCCCGCCTTGAGCCTAGCTTAAAAGTTGACCCCACAGGCAGACAGCCCCGGGCGGCGCACTTGCAGCCTTAGTTAAAAGTTGACCCCGACCTACACGATTATGTTCTATCTATAGATTTTAGACGTTGCTATTGACAAGCATTGTGAAGTCCCCTGTCTTGCTTCTTTTTCTGTTCTACAGTTACCACGTGGCTTGCCATATATCTCTCAACTTCCTGAGCCCAGGCTATAACACATGATCCCACCATATGGTCTCCCCTCCATAGGTCTCTCAATTTCCTAGGCTCATCCCACCATATGTCTCCCCACCATATATCTTTCAATTCAAAGACTACCATATATCTCAACTTTAGAAAGACACCACCTGGAAAGTCCCCGATAAGAACACAGCCATTTGTGAGAGTGCGGGAACCAATAAAAAAACTGCTAAATGTATAAACTTAAAATGTTAACCAATTGTAATGCTGTAACCTAGAGAATTCCCTCGTTCCTCTGCAACTTTACAAGTCCTGTTTACATTAGGCTATAAAAGGCAAACGCACGCATTGTTTCGGGCCCTCTTGTATGTTGTGAAACGGAGGGACCGAGTTCGAACTTGCATTAAAGATCCTTGCCGCTTGGCTTTGACTCTGGACTCTGGTGGTCTTCTTTGGGGAACAAACGGTCTGGGCATAACAGTAACATTGACTGTTATTTTGGGGGACATGTATTTCATCTTTGGTAATGGAAATGAAATAACTATGCACTTCAATTCCTGTATGTTCTTCCTACTTTAGAGTAAATCCAATTTTCTTCCATTCCTCCCATTCTATCCTGCTCCCTTTATATGATAGCTTTAAGGGAGAAAATATCAATTAGACTCTAATGGCTGCTATGTGATGAGTTATTTTGAATGAGGGTGGGATATTAAGCTTTGAGTAAAGCAATAGTCAGGGTTAGAACCAGTGTTGGAATCAGGGTTTAGGGAGGTTGCTCATAAAACCTGCAGACACTTCCCAGCATCCCTTGGGCCATTGCAGACACAATGATGAAACTTAACTTATTGGCCACAAGATGGCACTGTGGTCCACTGGGATCTAGAGCTCTGGGGACAGCCTGGGAGAGCAGCCTAGGAGGGGAAGGGTTAAGAAAAATTAAGGCTCGGATTCAATATTATGCAAATGTTGCAACAGTTTACAGTTATTGCTCGGCTACTTACAGCTATGCAAGATTCAGGAAATACCTCTAATCTTTAATGAGATCCACAGTTGAAGAATTTTGACTGGCAGCCTTGGTGTCAGGGGCAGGTGCAGACAGAGGAGCAAATGCCTCAAAGAAACATGGGGATGCAAGGGGCGGGCTGTGCCCTAAGCCCAGTGCATCTCTGCTGCACCCTATCTTCCCTGCAGCCTCGCTGGGCAACAGCCTTCATGAGAGGAGGTGGATCCTGCCTGAGACCAGTCAGAAGGCCCTGGACCAGCTGGACTCCGAAGGCATGGGGGATGACACCACAGGCCCACCAGACTGTTCCCTAGAGAGGGGCCTCCAAGCCCCAGCTCACAGTCCTGAGGATCAGGGCACTTAGTTGGGAGAGCCCCTCCTCACTCTGACCCTGTCATGAACCCCAAATTCTTCTGCATGACCCTTTGTCTCCTGGGACCATATGTGTCCTGGAAACAGCTGCAAAACCCTGTCATGGGTTTGCAATGTCTGGGCTCCAAGGCTTTTTTCCCCTTTCCTCTGAAGAGTCCCCCTACTTCTTAAGTCTTGTCTTCACTTCCATCTGCCTCTCCAGCAGACTCTGTTGATGCTGGGATCACCCAGACACCAAGATACCATATTATACAGACAGGAAAAGAGATGATCCTGGAATGTGCTCAGGTTAGGAACCATTATTCAATGTTCTGATATCAACAAGACCCAGGACAGAGGCTGAAACTGATCCGTTATTCAGGTAGTGGTGGCAGCAGGACCAAAGTTGATGTCACAGAAGGGTACAGTGTCTCTGGAAACAAGCTTGAGCATTTCCCCTAACCCCGGCATCCACCAGCACCAACCGGACTTCTCTGTACCTCTGCGGCAGTGCATCCACAGCCCTGTACAGCCAGCTGCTCTCTGCACCAAAAGGGCAGCCACAGGTTGGAGGTGGGTACTCCTTATGGAAGGCCCTGTCTCAACCAGAAGAAAAAGCTGCCCTTTCTGAAGCTCTTCCCAGACTTCCCAGCAATGGGATCTCATTCTATGTGTGCTCCTGAAGCATGAAACTTAGAGTGAGCTGGAGTCTATCACTGTAGTGGGGATGTGTAAATGCAAACAACACAACGCTATTTTCCTCAAATTGGAATATTCTCGGAATTGTGCAAAGGAATGGTGGCTTCCAACATGAAATTCATATTTCACTTTCTTTTCAAGGGAGAAGAAAAAAGCAGAAAGCAACTGGGAAGCTTTGGCCTGCTTGAGTGATCTGGGATTCTCATATAGTACACATAGCATCACCATGGCTTTGGTTCCTTTGGATACCAAGCATGTGTTCTCTGGAGGACAAGAAAATTCGATTTTTTCGTTATAAAGTTACAAACACACAAGTGAACAATCCACTTAGGGAAAATGTTAATAGATGCAACAAACTCTGCCATTAGACCTGAAAATAATCAGCTAGTAGAATTATAAAAAAGATTGTAAGCCTCTTACTTAAGTACCTGTTTGAGTTCCTCTGAGGATAGATGAAGGAAGGAACTTAATTCTTACCATCACTGTGACTTGGATTAGAATCCGTGAGTCCCTTAACTTGTTTTTCTTGTAAAATATTATAAAATAATATAGAACACGCATTTCATTTTCCTTTAGCCTGTAGTCCTCTTTAGCATCCACAGGGAGAATCCCACATCCCAGTGCAAGACTTCTTATGTTGGAATCCATTAACTGAAGGACTGGGAGGACCACAGCTGGGTTTCACAGGAAATACATGCCCCATGTGCAGAGAACCCCATATGTCTCTTCTGTGCCCAATGTCCCCTGTGAGGCTGCCAAGAGGGGAGTGCTGGGTCACCCAGGACCCCCCTCACAAAAAGAGGAGTGGGCTGCTTGCTTGGCAAAAAAAAAAAAAAAAAAAAATTCACCAATTGGCCAATCTGCTGAAAACCAAAATGAAAGGCTAATATGTGAGGCCAATGAACACCCAATTTCTCAAATTATTACATTTATAACAGTTCATGGTTCTTGGTATGACTTCAACAGCGAGTGAGCATTTTTTTCTTTGTCTATAACTTTCTTTCAGCCATTGATCCTCGGTTGTCTTAGCTTCTTATCAGTCTAGCTCATTTTGATACTGAATTTGGCTGTTGTGTATCTCAGCAAGAAGCACGTCTCACATTCTCCGTATTTTATGTGGTCGTGAGTGTGTTCCTGTCTTATTCTTATTTTATATGATGCACTTCTAAATTGGACTGTACAGAATACAAGCATTTATTTGTATAGGACTCCTATCTTTTATGGGGATAGGTCAGAGTAGGTGAGTGTGCACCATGAGTCTCTGCTGGAATCTCTTTGGATTCTATGTCCACTGTCACATGGTTTATTTTCATATGCATATTTCTCATGGTTCTCCTGACTCTTTTAGCAACGCTCATTGCAGGATGTTAGAAATCTTATTACTTCTAATGGCAGAATGTTAGAAATTGTGTTAACTCTTAAGGCAAAATAAAATATCCCAGACTCGCTTTTCCATTGCTGTTTCTGTTACTTATGGTCCTGGAGATATCAAGGAGGGACAAAAGGAGTATTTGCAAAGGTGTCGCAGGGTTAAGGGAACCCAGTAAGAGAAGTAGAAGTAGCTTAGGAATAGCAGAATCTGTGGCTCTTACTCACATTGGCCTGACATTAGTAGGAGAGGATGTGGATCCCAAAGCATCTGGTACTGTAGCTTTAAGACAAGACTGCCTATAAGGTGCTATGGCCTTTGGTAGGGAAGAGTAACCAATATAAAATAACGAAGCAAGAGGAGAACCAGGGCATAGACAAATCAGAACAAGTGGTGACCCTACCTCCGTCTGCTCTCCTGACATTGTCTCCCATTCGCCAAACTCACTCTCGAGTTAGAGAAGAAGGGAGCCAGTTAACATAATACACTGGGGTCAGCCTCTAAAGGCAGGGTGGATCTGGAGAAATTAACATAAATTATCCAGATCACTATGCATAAGATGGCCTTGAGGGTGCTGAATCGCAAACTGGCTGGCTAGGTCTGTGCTGTGAGCTGATAAAGCCCTAGTGTTATTTCTGGGTAATCTGTACTCTTAACTTACAGACAACCCAGGTCTGCTTTGGATCTGATCAGACAGACTAAATCTTGGGGACTTTGTACCACTGGCCACTCAAGGGAGGGGCTGGAAATGTTATCTGAAGACGAAAAAATAGAACCAGAAAATTTGGTTGAATCTAGCGTCAGAGAGATGACCTTAGGACAGCCAGGAAGAGCTGGAACAGGAAGGTTTAATCACAGGCTCCTCACCCTCTGCTGATGGGCAGTGTGTGAAATCCAGCATGGAGCACCGCAGCACTAGGTGGGAGGAGGGTGAGAGGGTGATGGGGCAGCCTGGGAGCTGGGGCAGTGTAGGCAGAGGAGCAACTGTCTCATCACAGAAGTTTCTGCCTTCACCCAACCCTTCTGCTCCTCAGGACAGGGAGAGAGTTTGGGTTGTGGGGAGCACTGGACTCAGGAAGCCTGTAGGGGGAGGACACAGGACAGTGACATCACAAGATACTCCTTGCATCAGCAAAATCAAGGCCCAGAACTCACTCAGCTCTTCCCCAGAAGGACCAAGTCCTGCGTCAGCTGCAGTGCCATGGGCCCCAGGCTCCTCTCCTGGGTGCTGCTTTGTCTCCTGGGAGCAGGTGAGTCCTGTGCACAGGACAGCAGCCCCATTCTCAGCTTTCCCACCCCTGTGTCCTCCACTTTACCTTGGGGAGAGTCTCCACGCTGTCTCCTGGCTCATCCTCCATCTGCTTTTCCCACAGGCCCAGTGCAAGCTGGAGTCACCCAAAGTCCCACATACCTGATCAAAAGGAGAGGACAGCAAGTGACTCTGAGATGCTCTCCTATCTCTGGGCACACTAGTGTGTCCTGGTACCAACAGGCCCCAGGTCAGGGGCCCCAGTTTATCTTCGAATATGCTAATGAGTTAAGGACATCAGAAGGAAACTTCCCTGATCGATTCTCAGGGCGCCAGTTCCGTAACTATCACTCTGAGATGAATGTGAGTGCCTTGGAGCTGGGGGACTCGGCCCCGTATCTCTGTGCCAGCAGCTTCGCACAGCCTGGCAGTCACTGGAATTCTGTGCACTAATCTCTCTGCTTCCGTGTACGGCAGTCTCAGACCAGACAGCTGTGAGAAAGGCTGGCAGAAACAAGGCCAGGAGGATCTGCTCAGAGGATGCTGCTGCTTCAGGAGGTTCACAGCAAAATTACCTTCTTTGTCGGATGCTGTACACTATAATGATACAGTAGCTGGCACTCTCCTTTTTAGAAAAAGAAATTCATTTTGGTGTCAGGATTGTTCGACAGATGTGTAGTACAGAAGGTAAAATCTCAAGGGTTTGCTTTATATAATTAAGGGGGAAGAAATTGAGATTTGGTTTGGAGAAATTTGAGGAGAACATGATTGAAGATTAGGAAAAAATAGAAGTAGAGCTACCAGATGATAAAAAATTGTGTTCTCTGCAACATAACCTGTCAAAGTTTTCAATTGCTAGAAAATATGCAGCAAGGCCTTGTAACAACTGGCATCACCCCAGGGCCAGTCTAGGATGGTCATCGCCACATAGCCTGTTGCCCCGTGGGAGGGCCCTGGAGCTAGTTCCAATGTCTTCCTTCTGGACTTAGATCTCAAGTCTCAAAACAGAGGAATTCATTTCACTGCTGATGGTAAACAGATAAAGGCTCTCCCATTTTCCCAAAGATACATTCTGCTTCCATTGTATCTCTTTCTGACACTCACCACCCAGATCCATTACCTTCTGTGACCAAACACCTCTTTGAATATTTCCTAAAACTCCACAGCCTTTGCATTCTCTGCATTTGTCTCAGTATTTCCACAGCCTGGAAGGACCTGTGTCTCCCAAGAAACAGCCAGACCCTGCTTATTGGTCAAGAATGGGCTCATGTTGCTTTCCTCTTCACTTCTTACCATGACATTCCCCAGCATTGTACTATACTAACATCTTTATTATTTTCATAGGAAAAGCCAAGTATTAATTAAGTTTTGTGAAATGTATGTTAATTCCTGCTTATATAGCGTTCTGGAATATTGCTATTATTCATATGAGGGATATTATTAACCACTAACTATTTCCTGGTCAGAGATCAAAGTCACTTCTGCGTAGTGATAGCAAATGTGAGAACCAACTGAATCTGTTTGATTACAGCTGGCAGTGTTATTCATTTCAAATTTTTATAATTTAGAAGTAAATTTTTAAAATCTAGAAACTCTTTTGTAAAATGTACTATCTAAAATTTAGTAATAATGAATCTAAATACAACATATGAAAACATATGAGTATAATTAACCGGGATTAGCTGTGGAATATAGGGTTTCCAGGCTGGGTCTCCTTGATATCATCACACTGTTTAATTGTATGGCCTTTATAATTCTGGCTGGTCTCTACCATCTTAACACATTATTTGCAACTATGTAACAATTGTTTATTTCATAATCAAAATGTTGGCTCATGTGTCCTCTGACTCCATTGGCGAAGGGTGGATTTGAAAATCAACCCGAAATTGACTCTTTGGGAAAGCATGGAGAGGGTGTGTTAGAGTGTGGGTGTGGCAGGAGTGGGGGCATCTCTGTTTCTGATTTGGATAATTTGAGCATATCGTGTCAGAAAGTATGAATCCATGAGATTGTAGACTGTTGGCCACTTGGAGGCGCTGTGGCTCCACAATGCTGCAGAGAACTCAGTGGAGGGGTGGGAGAGGGGCCGAGAGAGGTGGCTGAAGGGGATGCCTGGCTGCCTGCTGGCATCAGCGGAGTGGATGGAATTCCCTGAGTGGGGCCTGGACACGTAGAGTTAAGCACAAACTCTCATTGCCTTGGAAGAGTTGGGGTGCCAGAGGCCTCAATTTGCACCAAGGAGGAAGTGTCTCTGCCTCTGCCCGGGCAGTAGAGGGTGAACGGGCTGGGGTGGCAAGGGCTGGGGAATCAGTGTCAGGGCAGGGACAGGGTGGGCCAAGGAAAGTAAGGTGTGATGTGGGCATGTGGGGACTGTGTTCAATCCTGGGCTTCTGGCCTGTGCAAGACAGGAATAGTACATGGAGTAGCAGAACCGGAGGCCTGCCAAAGAGTACAGTGGGCTGGAGTGGCCGGCAGGGGAAAGTACGTCAGTGCGGTGACATCACAGGCCAATGCTCCTATCAGGAAGAAGAGAGCTTGGGAACTGCAGAATACTTACTACAGAGATACCAGCCCGGAGCTGGGAGATCCTGCCATGGGCTTCAGGCTCCTCTGCTGTGTGGCCTTTTGTCTCCTGGGAGCAGGTGAGTCCTGGGCACAGCTTCAAAGTCTCCGATCTCCATTTCCTGTCCCTGAAATGCACGCAGGCCGATGATGGCTTCAACAGGAGGCTTTCTTCTGTGCCTTATGCTTAACTTCTGTCTTCTGACACACAGGCTCAGTGGATTCTGGAGTCACACAAACCCCAAAGCACCTGATCACAGCAATTGGACAGCAAGTGACGCTGAGATGCTCCCCTAGGTCTGGAGACCTCTCTGTGTACTGGTACCAACAGAGCCTGGGCCAGGGCCTCCAGTTCCTCATTCAGTATTATAATGGGAAAGAGAGAGAAAAAGGAAACATTCTTGAAAGATTCTCAGCACAACAGTTCCCTGACTTGCACTCTGAACTAAACCTGAGCTCTCTGGAGCTGGGGGACTCGGCTTTGTATTTCTGTGCCAGCAGCGTAGCACAGCCCTGCGTGAGCATCAGCCTTCTGTGCAATAACATTCCTGCCCCACTCAGGAAGTGACGGTGAAGGGAGGGCTGCCAGCCAGAAGGCCTCAGGCCTGGGAGAGTGGTCAGGACTTTCCCAGGCACTCTCTGGTGCTTCTGTATGAGAACTGGTTTAATGATCACTGAAACTGTCTAAGCGAAATACTATTTTACCTGTTTACATATCTGAGGGACAGCAGATGTCCTGGGGGTCATATTTAATAGCTAGCTGAAGTCTGTTTTTTCAACATCTCTGTACTGTCCCTCCTCACTCCGGAGATCTGTCCTTTTACCTAGTGTCCCCTTTTCATGTCCCCAAGAGCAGGATGCTAAGGTCATGCATAAGCTGTGATCATAACTTCTTCCCTGACAAGTCCAATGGGCACATGATTTCCAGGTAAAACATACCCATTTACTCTTTATTGTGATTTTAAAAAAAAGGAAAGAAAGAAAAGAAAGATGCAGTTTTCTGCTCTGTAGCCCTCCTATGGGCAAGGCCAGGGCATCTCTTTTACGGAGACTGTATGAGGAGGGAGCTTTCCCAGGTTCACAACAAAGGACAGGAAATGTTTTTTATGGGACATGATAGTCTTCCTGTGCCCGATGCAATCTACCATTACGGAAAGGACTTGAAAAATTGTTATTCATTAGTTAATGTTTTTTATTCTTTTTTTTTTTTTTTTTTTTAAGACAGAGTTTTGCTCTTGTTGCCCAGGCTGGAGTGCAGTGGTGCTATCTCGGCTCACTGCAACCTCCACCTCTAGGTTCAAGTGATTCTCCTGCCTCAGCCTCCCAGGCAGCCTCCACCACACCTGGCCAGTTTTGTGTTTTTAGTAGAGACAGAATTTCTCCATGTTGGCCAGACTGGCCTCAAACTCCCGACCTCAGGTGATCCTCCTGCCTTGGCCTCCCGATGTGCTGGGATTACAGGTGTGAACCATTGCGTCAGGCCATTTTTTATCCTTTATCAATAAATCTTTTGGGGCATCCTACTTTGTGGATGGGATTTGCACAATCCCTTTGTGCAAGGAATTACATCACATGAAATATACAATGGAAGAAAAGATAATTGGAAAAAAGGAAAATTTTAAAAAATGAAGAAAAGGGTGTTTCTTGCATTTGAGGATTTCGAGGTCTGCAATTTTTGGTATATTCTAATTAGTTTACTCAGTTTCTGATTTATATGAATTTCCTCTTTCTTCTCTTTCTCTCTTTGGCTACCTACATCCTTTTGCCAGATTTTTAAAAGCTTTTAGTAACAATATTTAACATGAGAGCTACCCTTTTTATAGACTTGTAAGTGCACAGCACCGTTTTATAATCTGAGGTCATGATGTTGTACAGCAGATCTCTAGATCCTATTCATCTTGCATGATTGAAATTTTATACACATTGGCAGCAACTCCCCCTTTACTCCATTCCCCAGACCCTGGCCACTACCATTCTAGTTTTTGCTTCTATGCGTTGGACTATTTTAGATAACTCATGTAAATGACATTATGTAGATTTTTGTCTTTTTGTGATTGGCTTATCTCATTTAGCCTAATATCCTACCAAGTATAGTGGTGACAGTTTTACTTCTGTCTTGCAAAGTTCACACAAATAGCTCCTTGACCAACTGTAACCCAGAATCATAAAGATAAAGGCATTCTTAGAAATATAATTTTTTGTCCTGGCTAAGTTGATTTAACATAACCCGGTACAGTATGGATTCTCCCAGGTTGAGGCATCTGGTCACATACCTGTTTCAACCTACCGTGGTCTCCAGGCTCCACTTTTGGGGGCACCACTGCTGCCCAGGTGAATGTGGACAAAACTTAGATGTCTCTGTCCTAGATGTTCCAGGCCCCAGCTACTGGCTTTTCTTTTAACCTGTGCCTGCAGTCTCCCTCCACTCAGATGCAGGGCTCTGCCTCCTGCTCCCATCTCCTTCCTGAGCTTCTGCCCTGCTGGAGTTGCATGGACATCAGGGCCCCTGGTCAAAGTGTGGCGACCCACGGAGACAGTGGGAGAGAAGCTCACCTCTAGCTGCTTTCCAGGGCCCAGTTCTGTTATATCCCAAGCAAGTACTCTGGTCTCCCTTTGGGTTCCACAGTATGACAAATGTGCTTCATGGATTCATAGCTGACCCCCAGCTCAGTAATCTGAGGACAAACTCAAAGTGAAACTCTCAGAACTGAGGGACTAGCCCTGCATTTCTCTGATGAGGGTAAGAATACAGTATTGTAGAGATGCCTTCTTCCCTGTGTAGACCTGGCCCTAAACAGGAAAAAACAGACAGGGTAAAAGTGCCCAAATATGTCTGAGGAGACTGAAAGAAAATTTCCTAAGAAAATCCTTCTTCTGACTTCATTCAGTTCCCAGTAAGACATACCTCACACTTGGACCCCCAAATCAGCTGAGTACCCAGGATATCACAAGTCCCAGCATCTAACCCCACAGCAACTAATTCAGATACTGGCCTCTTTCCTGTTCCACATTGACCAACCACCAGAAACGGTCTTGCCAATAGAGTTTTGTTAGCCAGGCATGGTGGCTCATGCCTGTAATCCCAGCACTTTGGAAGCCCGAGGTGGGCGGGTCACCTGAGGTCAGGAGTTCGAGACCAGCCTGGCCATCATATTGTGAAACCCCGTTTCTACTAAAAAAAAGAAAAAAATAATAACTGGGCATGGTGGCACATACCTGTAGTCCCAGCTACTTGGGAAGCTGAGGCAGGAGAATTGCTTAAACCCAGGAGGCGGAGGTTGCAGTGATCTGAGATCTCATCACTGCACTCCAGCCTGGGCAACAGAGCAAGACTCCATCTCTAAAAGAAAAAAAGAGTTTTGTCCTCTGACCACCAGATCTATCTAGATATCTAGGCAGATTTAATTTATGATTAATTTGACCTCTTAATCCCATTAAAGGGAAATGAAGAGCATGTGATTGCAATGTAAAGTATATTCATTTTTTTTTAATAAGTTGGAACTAGTAGTAAACCGAGGGTATCTCTCCAGTATAGTCTTAAGACAACCCGTGGTAAAACAAATCTCTTTAGCAGGACTTTCTTTCACATTTTAGTTCCTAGTTATCCAGAGTCCAGAATATTTAAGAGTCGAAGAGTCTCTCTATGACTGAGATGGTCTGCGGGGCTTTATAAACAAGTGTTCACTTGTCGAACAAGCCTAGGGCCACTCTTTATGGAAGCCAGTCTGTCAGCTGGTCTGGGAATTTTTAATTTAAAATACAGTATGTTCTTTAACTTGAGTAAGTATAAAGTCTACAAATATAATTTGCATATATAGGCTAGTGCCTGAAGATTTGGGTAGGACAAAAAGGAAAGAAGAGATAATGTTTGCAGATTTAGGAATTTTCATTATATAGAACTTCAGGGGCCCGTGGGCTCTAATTTGTGGAGATAGCATAAAGACAAAGAATTAGAAAATCAGAATTCTCTTCTGGAGCCTACATCGGGGTTGTCCTGAGAAAAGATTACGATATGAGGAACATAATCCATGGTGTGCTTAGCAGCCCAGAGTGCAGCAGACAGTTCTTGACTCATGCATTTGGCGGTGAGACTGGAGACACTTGCTGACGGTATGGCCTGTTGAAGCTGTGCACTCTTAATCTTAGCCTCTCCAAAACTCCAGAGATGAATGTCAGACAAATATACTCCCATTATGAAGAATATTAAAACAAAAAACCAATGAGGAAAGTTAGCAGAATTCATAAACATTTGCAATAGGTAACCTGAAGGTTTAATTTTAGCATCATGAGATATGAAAGTTTGAAGAGCTATAGTTAAATGCACACAAAACAGAACCGAAAGCTGAACAAGAAAAAAGAGACTCTCAGAAACTGTTAGATAACTTTTTGAAAAGCATTAAATGGGATGTCTAGAAATGATCCCTAAAATGACTGAAAGAAAATGGATAAAGTGAAGAGCAGATTAATGCTCATTGAAGAGGTTATTATTGATTTCAAAGACAAATCTGAAGAAGTTACCCAGAACAACACAAAAAATTAACTGTATAATATGAAACAGAAGTGAAGCAACAGAGAAGAAACAATGGAGGTTTCAGTTATATTAGAATATATGTAACATTTCATAAGAATTTCCCATTTATTTTTATATGTCATTGAAGTGTAAGAGAAAGAAAATAAGGAGAATGATAAGAGGTGATATTGCGTGTGATGGTAGCTGAGAAATTTCCAGGACAACTAAAGACCTAAAACTTGAGTTTCAAAAATTCAAATAAATCCCAGGTTAAATAGTTACCTCAGTGTTAAAATAGAAGAATATGAATGATGAAGAGATGATTTTTAAAGCAGTCCAAGAAAGATAAATATCTTGCAAAGGAATAGACTGAGACCAACAGAAATAGTGAAGAAAGAGTGTTAAAAATATCTATAAATGCAGATTGTAGTCCTCATTCATCAAAGAGACAAGGAGACCTCGGCAGTTCATATTCTGAACCCTTGGGCTGGTTACCTGAAATATATTTGGCTGAGTGTTCTCATTTGTAAACTGAATTCAATTTGCAGAGATTTTTTTGTTTTGTTTTGTTTTGTTTTGTTTTGTTTTTTTTGGAAATAGAGCCTTGCTCTGTCGCAAGGCTGGAATTCAGTGGCGTGATCTCAGCTCATTGCAACCTCCGCCTCCCGGGTTCAAGCAATTCTCCTGCCTCAGCCTCCTGAGTAGCTGGGACTAAAGGCACACACCACCAAGCCCAGCTAATTTTTGTATTTTTAGTGGAGACGGGGTTTCACCATGTTGGCCAGTCCTGCAGAAATTTTAGAGAGATAACTTTAAAAATGAGAGTCATCTAACGTGTAGGTTCAATAAATCTTAGGTCCCTATCAATTCTCTGATAAATCTCCAACCTAGCACAGTTATTTACTCTCTGAAATTCTGGTAACAAAGGCAAGCACAGGTTACTTTTGCCTGATTCAACCAGGTTTCAGACACAAAGTCATCTAAAATGCAAATGTAGTAGTCTGATAGTTCGTTATGCAAAATTAACATAAAGAGTTGCCATTTAAGGAAATATGAAAATGTTCCCTCTTATGAACTTCCTGCTTGATAACTGAGTTTGATATGCATAAAGGTGTGGTGCTCCCAGAAAGACATGGCTTCAGTGCAACTGGCCATCACACAACAGAGCTGATAGAAGAAGGCACAGCTTTATTGGAGGAGATCACAGAGGAGCTTCTAGTGGCTTCCATGACCTCCTCTCCAACCCTCTCTGACTTCAGCCTTGCTGCCGTGGACAGTGCCAGTTCCCATTAACCTCCTGCTGACTGTGCCCTTCCACACTGCCTGCTGGGGATGTTGCTGCTTCCTGCTCTGGGGCCTTCTCTGATATTACCTGAATTCACTTGTGCTGTACTCAAAGACAGCCAGAGGTCCTGATGCTCCTGGTGGAACAGGACAGGGGGACAAAAGCTCCAACCTGCCCATTCACGCAGATACTCCAGAGAGCACCCTATGCTCTTGGAGGTCCTGATGGATTCCATCTCCTGTTGCCCCAGCACAAATAGAATATTGCACTTTTATCCTGGTTTCTCCTTTCCCTATTTTGTTTTTCTTGCTCTCTTACTTCTTCCTGGAATCATTTCCCAAATAAGCTACATGCACCCAAGTCTCCCCATCACAGACAGTCTTCAGAGACAGACTAAACTGTGGCAGTGATGGAATGAAGCAACCATCCAAAGACCCTTCCTTTTGAAGGAGACCACTGTTTATCTTTTATTCATACTGCTACTCATTCATTTAAAAAGTCTTATGATGATGTATACAAACTAATCTTTTCCAAATCCATTTGGATTCATCTGGAGTTCCCAACATTCTCAGGATGGCTCTCTGCTCCCTTAAAACTTCAAACTTATTTTGAACTGAATACAGAAGCAGAATCTGCCTGGACTCAGATAATCATTCATTCCTTTCTTCATTCATTCAACAAACATTTAATAAGTTACAGGTGAAGACTAGATTCAAGTTTTGTGGGACACAAAGCTGATACATTTTAGGTAGCTCTTTGCAAAAGAGAATGCAAAATAGCGAAGTGTTGAAAAGATCCTGTGCAAGTGAGAAGGCCTGAGGTTATTCTTCACTGGCTTCATGGCAACTCCGTAGGTACTGTTCAGGTACTTGGGAAACACCAGTGCACAAAACAGACAAAGCTTCAAGTTGAGGTAGACAATGTTAACATGTAATTATTATAATTTATTATACTTAATAATAAATTAATTTAAAAGTAGAAGGATACATTCCTGGTAGGTGTTTATCTCCCCAGAGAAGTTAGAGTGTTGCTGAGAATACCAACATTCTTGGTAGATCATACCTGATGTAGGGAACGATCCTTAGAGCTCTGTAATTCTATGTGCCTTGCCTTGCAAAATGAAGGTCCTGATCTCAAAAGCTTTTTTTTTTTTTTTTTTTTTTTTCCCTGCCCTGGCCCAACCACGAGGATTGGCTCCTTTTCTGTATGGCTCTTAGTCTCCCAGGATCAGGTGAGTTCTGAGCATAGATAAGAAAGTCCTTCCTGGGCTTGCCAGGCCCTAACCACGGCCTCCTATGGGAGTGCTCATGGGCCTCCTCCCTGTCTCCACTTCTGATTCTGTGTCCTCTCTCACTGGAGCATGATTGTGGGAATTACTCCTCCAGGTTGCATCAAGATGTGCAATAGATAACCTACTGTATCTGAAATAACTATTGCAGTGCTATGGACTAGATGTGAGTTTTGGACCATAGCACATTTACAAACCCATCAACCTTCTCCAATTTGGTGAATATAAGATCTTCTGGATGGGAATAGAGCCTTTTCCTGTGACCCTAGAGGCTCCAGATAGGTGCAGTTCTGGATGAACATTTCATCCACATTCCTAATGATTAGCCTCCTCTCTTCTTCACAGGAAGTACAGTCACTCAGGGGACTTAGGTGGTGCAGTGTGTGCAGCTTTACCTGAAGCAAAGGAGGAAAACATGCCCATAAGAACACACAGCACCCAGAGCTTGGACAGTGACACTCCCATCAGGTGTAATGAGTATGAAATAAGTCTTCAAACGGTAATGACCTTGAACCTTGAACTTCAAACNCCTTTTCTGTATGGCTCTTAGTCTCCCAGGATCAGGTGAGTTCTGAGCATAGATAAGAAAGTCCTTCCTGGGCTTGCCAGGCCCTAACCACGGCCTCCTATGGGAGTGCTCATGGGCCTCCTCCCTGTCTCCACTTCTGATTCTGTGTCCTCTCTCACTGGAGCGTGATTGTGGGAATTACTCCTCCAGGTTGCATCAAGATGTGCAATAGATAACCTACTGTATCTGAAATAACTATTGCAGTGCTATGGACTAGATGTGAGTTTTGGACCATAGCACATTTACAAACCCATCAACCTTCTCCAATTTGGTGAATATAAGATCTTCTGGATGGGAATAGAGCCTTTTCCTGTGACCCTAGAGGCTCCAGATAGGTGCAGTTCTGGATGAACATTTCATCCACATTCCTAATGATTAGCCTCCTCTCTTCTTCACAGGAAGTACAGTCACTCAGGGGACTTAGGTGGTGCAGTGTGTGCAGCTTTACCTGAAGCAAAGGAGGAAAACATGCCCATAAGAACACACAGCACCCAGAGCTTGGACAGTGACACTCCCATCAGGTGTAATGAGTATGAAATAAGTCTTCAAACGGTAATGACCTTGAACCTTGAACTTCAAACTTGGAGACCTTTCTGGATGTCATTTAACTGAGGTATCCCTGTAGGCTGACATACAAGTGTCCAGAGGTTAAATGAAGAGGAAAATAATTCAATTTGGAGTTGAATTTTGTGCGGGAAGTCATAAAAGGCAGCAGGACTGCTATGACAATGTTCTTTAGCCTAGAGAAATATTCATAAAAGTGAAAATGGTATTCAGATAAAGAATTTCTCATAATGGAAATAAAATATACATAGAAGAACAAATTCCCCTACTAAAATCAGGGAAAAAGTTAAGGAGTTTATTAGATTTCTTTCAAAACAGACCTAAACATTATTCAACTCTGTTATAAATAATTTGTTCCTGTGGGGAAGAGAAGGGGTGTGGCAGGTTAGCTCTGCAGTTCAAGCATTTAGCAGGGACAGTGACATCATCAAGTCACTTAGAGCCCAACTTCAATTTGCCCACAGCAGAGCTGGGAAACACAAGATCCTGACCTAGAGCTGAAATGGGCACCAGGCTCTTCTTCTATGTGGCCCTTTGTCTGCTGTGGGCAGGTGAGGACTGGTCACAGGAGGGCCTCCTTCCCTGGAATTCCCAAGGCCTCAATGCAGGCTTTTCTATTGGGATGACAACATCAGTATCTGTTGTTCTCTATTACAGGACACAGGGATGCTGAAATCATCCAGAGCCCAAGACACAAGATCACAGAGACAGGAAGACAGGTGACCTTGACATGTCACCAGACTTGGAACCACAACAATATGTTCTGGTACCGACAAGACCTGGGACATGGGCTGAGGCTGATCCATTACTCATATGGTGTTCCAGACACTAACAAAGGAGAAGTCCCAGATGGCTACAGTGTCTCTAGATCAAATAAAGAGGATTTCCCCCTCACTCTGGAGTCTGCTGCCTCCTCCCAGACATCTGTGTATTTCTGCGCCAGCAGTGAGTCCACAGTGCTGCACAGCTGCCTTCTCTCTGCACATAAAGGGCAGTTAGAATGATTGAGATAGTCTGTGCTCCCAAGTCCCAGCCTTCATAGGAGTCAGAGAGCCCTGGCTAGGCTGGGGGCCATAGAGCAGGGGCCATATGACCCTTGGTGTTGAGGTCCATTCCTACCCCAGTCTCAGAACAACTGGAGGGCACCCCAACACCCTTAGCTTCTGCAGTTCCCTATTTCCTTTTGTAAAATGGAAAAGGCATCTTTAGTTGAGATTCCTAATTTCCTTGACAACTTGAAACCCACCATATTCTTCTCTCCCCTAAGGGATGGGTGACTTTTCCATCTACGCTTTCCCCTACCCTCTACTACCCTTCAACTCACAATCATGAATCTTTGCCTATGTGGTCTCTGCTCCTGGGGTGCCTTTCTTCTAAGGGTAATAGACCCACGAGGTCCTGTATCATTACCCATTTACCTACCTCTTCATCGTCATTTTGCACCATGTTTTCCCTGGCTCTCTGCTCTAGTCACGCTCCCCTACATGCAGTTATTTCTTCATATGTGTCCGTTGTTTTCCACCCTGGGGATTGTTTACATAAATACTTTCTTCTGCACTGAGTGTACATACCACCCACTTAGTCCTACATCTCTACTTCATTTCTTAAATTAAAGTGTATTTCAGGCACACTTGCTCTTAATTGTAAAAAGCAAAACAGAAAGTTTGCTAGAAAAATTTTTAAAAAATATTTTATGCATTCACTTGGGGGATGACTTTTTTAGAGGAGACAAAAGAAGCCACAAGCCAAAAGAACAATATTCATAACGCTAGTTGCATTAAATTGTTTCAAGCCAAAACACACCATAAAAAATAAAAAGTTAAGCTACAGCCTGGGAAAGGCATGAGGAATACATACAAATGATGAGAAATCAGTGTGACAGAGAACATTCAGTGTGACAGAGAACATTCAGTGTGACAGAGAACATTCAGAACATCACTGAATACCCGTAGCTCCTCCATGGTTTCTGGCCTCCCTTGCAGTTGGAGGGTTGAGAACGTGTCACCAGGTTCTGAATAGTGGGATAAAATGATGTCAGCTCATTTCAAGCCTGGCCCTTAAAAATATTCTGTGGCACTGTGTTGAGAGTCTCTAAATGTACTCCCATGTTTGGAGTGTTGGTATATGGCATAGAGTTGTCCTCATGGCTAAGATTTTTTAAAGTGTCATAGTAAATACTCTGCAGCAGATCATACAGAGAAAACACACAGGTAGAATCTGGAGGAATTCACAGGCAGGCTTCCTTATGCTCTCTTCCTCCCAGGAGGGGTCACACAGAGCTCTCTCTCCTCCCAGCAGCAAAAATGCATTAACACATGTGCACTGTTTCTGCCAAGGCAGCCCATTACAGACTTAGCATCCAAGAGGGTTTAGTAGAGGCTGTTCACACAGGCACCTACTGTCTAGCATGAACCAAAAGTCTAGATCCCAGAAGGAAATCTGATGTTCAGCATAATTATTATTTGCAACACCAGTCTAGGCACAATGAGCCACCCCTCTCAGTCAGGAGAAACTTTACGTCAGTTCAGGACACTGTTCACCAGCCAAGTTCCCAGATTTCAGCCAATCTTGCAAGCAGGACTTTCTAAGCACTGCAGTGTCCAGCATTCTGTCAACTCTTGTGCACAGACACTCTTCAACTCTCTTTTGCCATGTCTTGAACTTGGGAGCTACAAGGTACAGATTGGCTGATGATAATACGGAAGCAGCCTGGCTCACTGGGTCATAATTTGGTGGACAATCACTGAAGAAAGCTGCTCATGCCACACTGGACTTTGTGGTCATGGGAAGTAAAACTTCATAAAGCTACACTGGCGAGATTTTAGGATTTGTTTTGTTTTGTTTTCTGTAGCACAGCTGTTCTTGTCTAAGAGAATTAGTATCTAGAATGACTAAATATTCTTATTACTTAATATTAAGAAGACAACCCGGCCGGGCGCGGTGTCTCATGCCTGTATTCCCAGCACTTTGGGAGGCCGAGACGGGCGGATCACAAGGTCAGGAGATCGAGACCATCCTGGCTATCACGGTGAAACCCCGTCTCTACTAAAAATACAAAAAATTAGCCGGGCATCGTGGCAGGCGCCTGTAGTCCCAGCTACTCGGGAGGCTGAGGCAGGAGAATGGCATGAACCTGGGAGGCAGAGCTTGCAGTGAGCCGAGATGTCGCCACTGCACTCCAGCCTGGGTGACAGAGCAAGACTCAGTCTCAAAAAAAAAAAAAAAAGAAGACAACCCAATAAAAACAGCAATACTGAGGCTGAGTAGGCAATTCACACAAGAGTGAATATAAGTTACCACTAAACATGAGAATAACTTTTCAACCTTACTCACAATCAGAATATTGTAACCTGAAACAGTAAGTTATGATTTCAAAATTACTAGATTGGATACTTTTCCAAGGAATGACAGTCCTACATTTGAGTAGACATATGGACTAGTGAGAATTGTTCATATATTTATTACAAAAAACAATTACAACTACATCAGAAAACTCACTGTGGGATATATTGTGACAAACCACATTTCTGGAAAATTTATCAGTGTATTTAAATCCCTTGGGTTCCTTTCATTGTCTTTAAGTTCAATAATGGAGAATGCCGCTGTCAGTGTTTTTCCTGTTTTGATGGCAGTCTTTCCACCTTTTAAAAAGTATGGTAAAATGAGTGTAACATATAATTTTCTCAATTTATTTTTTAAATGTACAATTCAGTGGTATGAAGTACATTCACCTTGTTGTGGAATTATCAGCATTATCCGTTTCCAAAATTATTTTCGTCACCCCAAACAGAAACCTTGTACCCATTAAGTAATAACTTCACTCTCCCTCTCCTCTGGCAAACTCTATTTTCTATATGAACAAATTTGCCTATTGTAGATAATATATTTATATGAAATCAGGGAATATTTTTCCTTTTATTTCTGGCTTCTTTCACTTAGCATAATGCTTTCCAGATGCATCCATATTGTAGCATTGATCAGAACTTCATTTCTTTTCTTTCTCAATCATATTTCATTGTATGTATATAATACATTTGTTTATTCATTCATTAGTCAGTTGACATTTGGGTGGTTTCCACCTTGTAGATATTGAGAACAATGATGCAGTCAAGATTGGCCTGAAAATATCTGTTTGATTCCTTGTTTTCAATTCTTTTGGGTATATACCTAGGAGTGGAACTTCTGGGTCCTTTGGTAATTCTGTTTCTCATTTTGAGTAACTACCAAAATGTTTTTTTGTTGCAACTGCACGATTTTAGCTTTCCACCGGCAATGTCCAGTTTCTTCACAACATTTCCAGGACTTGTTATTTCCTTTTCTTTTTCTTTTCAAAAATATGATGCTGACGATTACTATTTTTATAGCCATCCTAGTAAGTGTGAATAATATCTCATTGTGGTTTGATTTGCATTTACCTAATGACTAAAGATGTTACAAGTCTTTTCTTGTGCCTATGGGCAATTTGCATACCTCTTTGGAGGTAATACTTATTTTATTTGATTGCGTTTTTAGAGTCTCTACTGACTTTAGATTTACGCTGGTGTACTGTGATGATACTGGAGGAAATTGAGATTAAAATTCTCTTGGGTGATGTGTTATGGCTAATGTTTTTAATGCAGTACTTCTGAGACATTTTTGGTATACTGTAGAAGAGAGAAATAAGTAATTTATTGGTACTTCTTAGAATTAGATATTTTACAAAGAGAAGAGAGATATAAATAAGAAACGGGAAGATGAGGAAGAAATCTGTGGTGCTGATTTGAATTGGAGTTATCAATATGAACTTAAGATTTTAAAGATTATATACGTCCTAACTCTATCCAGGGAAGGGTCTAAAATACAATACAAAGTAAATTAATGGCTGTATTTGCTTTTTGTTTGTGTTCCCCAGTAACAATAGGTACATTACTTTATTCCAAATGTTATTCCTTATAAAAGATTACTTGCATATCAAGGGAAAGAAAAGTGTTAGATGATCTTTTGGTAGAAATTAAGAAAAAGATCAGAATCAAGAAGACAGGTTCAAAATCCATAGAAGCCATTTCAAGGGGCTCCGTTAGCCAAATCTGGGTCAATGCAAGCATTAAAGAAGAATAATGAGGATACTGATTTATAACAAGTTATAAAATCTATGAGGCTATAATGACAATAAAAGAGATGGATAAGAATGTCTTTATAACGGAAGAATGCTAGTTGATATATCTAATTAGAAAATCAATGTAACCATTCAATAATTACAGACAAATTCCATCAGTAGATGCCTAAACTAATAGTCTTTGTTTCCTTCAGTACTTTGAATTATACTGTTCTGCTCTCTCCTGGCCTGTTAGGTTTCTGCTAAGAAATCTGCTAAAGGCTGTACTGGGGCTCCCTTAAATGTGGTATGTTTCTCACTGCTTGCTGCTGTTAGTATTGTTTCTTTGGCTTTGATTTTGGTAATTTGATTATATCGTGTCTTGGTGAACCCCTTTTTGAGTTAAATTTGATTGGCAGCCTCCAAGCTTCCTGCACCTGGATGTTGCTGTCTTCCCCCAGATTTGGGGAATTTTCAATGATGATTTCCTTATATATGATTTTGGGGCCTAACAGCATATGTACATTGTTTCAAAGCATCAATACACGGATTACTATTTAATTACAAAGGGCAAAGGGCACATTCACAATGGAGGGATCTGGGATCAGTCATCTCAAATTTAGCATTGCCAAAATGCATACAAATGACATTCCACGTTCTTGTGATTGACTGGATGCAATGGGAAATAGGCATTGTCTATGGTGTGCATTTCGCAAGTAATTAACCTCTAATAATATGAAAATTTTTACTGTGAGCTGTTTTACAAGTAAGCTGACCAGGACACTTCAAAATCTATGGTCATGAAAACAGAAAATATGGTAAGTGGCTGGAGGAGATGTATCGTTGAAAAGTAACTAAAGAGACCCGACAACCTCCTGAAATACATGATCTTTGATTTTGCCCTAGAGGAAAAAGTAAATCAAAACCAAGGGATGTGTTGAGGCAACTGGAGAAATTTGAATGTAAAGTATATACTGGATAATGATGCTATATGAATGCTAATTTTTTGAGTGTAATAGTGACATTTGTGGTTATGTAAGATAATGCCAATTGTTTAGAAGAGACATATTGAATTACTAAGGAAAAAACGTTTCAGAAACTAAGGGTAAAATATACAGAGAGATGTAAAGGTCACAAAATGTTAACAATTGGTATACAGATGTACATTTTAAGATTCTGTTTGTTTTATTGTTCTCTAAACTTTTCCATAGGTGTTCAGTTTTTAAATAAACTTTGAATGAAATGTATTAACAGACCAAAATAAAATGTTGGCATTATTTCAGTATAATGTTGGGTATCTCTTATATTTAGTTTTAATATCTTTGAAATATTCTGTCAATATCATAAATAAATATAAAAGATAAAGTCTTTTTTAGCCCTATAAAATACTTTTTTCATTGGAGACAGGCTAAAATTTTCAGAAAGTTTCAAAAGAAGATAAGATAATTTACAGTTTGAGTACAAAACAGCTTGATATCTCTGAAACCGGCACAAAACTTAGTTAACAATGCAGGCAGGAGGCCATTTAACAAATGTTTTCCCTGTGTCAAGATATTCTGAGCATTCTACAATTTGGCCAAAACTCAAAAACTTTCAAAGGTGATTGAATGTAAACAGAAAAATAGTGAGTTTGCCAAGTTAAGGCTGGGCAGTACGTATTTGTGTAACGGGGAGAAGGGCTGCCTTAGTCTGTCTTCTGCTGCTGTAACAGAATACCTGAGGCTGGGAAATGTATAAAGAGAAAAGGTTTACTTGGCTTACAATTCTGGAGGCTGGAAAGGCCAAGACCGGGGCACCAACCTCTAGGCTTCTTTTGAGGGCTCTGTGCTGTGTCACAACATGGAAGAGAAGCAGAAGAAAGAGCAGGCCTGTGCAAGGAAAACCGGGATGAGCAAGACCCTCACTTTGTACCAGCCTGCTCTTACAGTGACTAATCCAGATCCTGGAGAGAGAAAACTGACTCCTGGCATTAATCTTCCATGAAGAGTCCAACCCCATGACCCAAACAACTCCCATGTGGCTCAAAATCGCTACATTGAGGCTCAAAATTGCTGCATTGAGGACCAAGATGAGTTTTGTTGGGGACAAACCACAGCCAAACTGCAGGCAGGGCTCTGGCAAGACAGTAGGAATAGATGGAGCTGAGAGGAATTCCCTCCAGTTCCTCACAAACACTGTCTGATATTAGCCCTGATTCTACTGAGGACAGTATAGACATGGCCCCAGTATTTCTGACCCATGAATTGAGAGCCTGAGCCTGGTAACTCTGAGCCATTGGCTGGCAGGCAGCACTAGGGTTTGCTGGGGTTGGCTTGCTTTTGAATCAGGGGTCAGTGCTGCCTGAGGAGTTAAGTTTAAAGGAAAAGTGTGGCTTCATCCCAGCATTCAGGATCTAGTTGGCAGATGTTGTGAGTGGCCAGTGGAATGTGAGACATTAAATGGAAACTCTTCATCCCCCATCGATGCAGGTAGGTAACCTCTGTTCAGCAGGGAAATCCCAACTGTAGCAAATCATTGAGTGAAGAATGTTCTGGGCTTGCATGGGGATAGATGGAGGAGAGCCAGGAGCCAACCCGCATGTTCAGAGACCCATAGAAAGGGAGAACCACTTCCTCCTCAGGAGAACTCAGAGAAACCTTAGCAATTCACCTGTACCCCACACCTAACCCATTCCAGTTGTGCCCTGGACGGTGGACAGGAGGATGTAAAGGGAACATAGGAGAGGGAGTGGACAATTCCAGACCTCTGCAGATAGGCTTATCTCAAATAGCCCTGCAAATATTCTGAATAAGAACCAGATGTCCCAGGCTCTGGCTTTTTCTTCCCTGAGCAGCACGATGATGCCTCATTCCTGCCTTGACAAAGATTCTGTCAAGAATTTATCAGTTGTGCTGCCCAGGAAGCAGGTGCGGCCCAGGAACAATGAGGAATGTCCTCCCTGGACTTGGCATGCCTCACTCGCAAGCACATCACATGTAGGTCCTGTGACTGATAGGTTTGATAGACGGATAAGTCCTGTTTCCAGCCACCAGCCTCTATCCCCTGAATGCTGTTGTCACTCAGAGCCACAACCCTGGTCACGAAGATGGAGCAGGTAGTGGCACCTTAATGTGAAGAAATTTTCCATCATGCAATGATTGCCTGGTACCTACATGAGTTTGACTCAAATCAGCAGTTGTTTACCTCAGTGGTAGAAGATTTATGACAGAGACAGATGGTTCTTGTAATTCTATACCCACAGGTGTTCACCTGATAACCTTGACATGTGTACTGTAGGTTTTGGGGATTTAGTGGAAATCTCTGAACCCGCCTTGCTGAACACATATATCCTCGTTCCCAGCTCTCTGGATATGCATCTCCTTGTATTGTTGTCTTATGCCAACTCTCAGGTGCTCCATCCCATAACTCTTCCCTTTCTTTACCCCTTAGGCAATGAATAAAAGTATATTTGTGACTAATGTAGCCCCATTAGAAAAAAAAATGCCAGATACTAGCCTCTGCTGTTCAATTGTAAATTACACTAAATCTACAAGGTTTTTTTCAAGATTTCAACAAATCTGATTTTGGATTTCTTACAGTATCCGCAATGATATTTTCAGGGATAAGAGAGTCCCCACCCATCTTATAAGATATCAGAACTTTCATTACACAGATGACCAAGAACCATAGGCAGAACTCTGATGAAGACTTGGTACACAATGCATCATGAAGACCGTACAGAAAAGAAAAAACTGGTCATTGTCCTTCACAAAAAATGAACCCTTCCAACTCTCTCTCAGGGTATTATTTTACCCCTTTAGCTTAGAGCATGTCAGCTGGCTCAACATGCTTCTAGGATAAACCTGTGTCAACTACCCCAGCTCCCGCTCTGTCTAAGCTCAGAGCAATGAGAAGATGGAGAACCTGGTAAGACAGAAATGCCCAGAGAGAAGGATATACAGATAAGACACAGAGGTTACGAATTGCTGTCTGTACTTTGAGTTGCCTTTGACACATTCAAGTAGAAACATCTAGCAGAGGATGGGTTTCATGCGCATCCATGTGAAGAGACCACCAAACAGGCTTTGTGTGAGCAACATGGCTGTTTATTTCACCTGGGTGCAGGCAGGCTGAGTCTGAAAAGAGAGTCAGTGAAGGGAGTTGCTCTCTGGCAGGCAGGGGTGGAGGTCACAAGGTGCTCAGTGGGGGAGATTTTGAGCCAGGATAAGCCAGGAAAAGGAATTTCACAAGGTGATGTCATCAGTTAAGGCAGGAACAGGCCATTTTCACTTCTTTTGTGGTGGAATGTCATCACTTAAGGCAGGAACCAGCCATCTGGATATGTATGTGCCGGTCACAGGGGATACGATGGCTTAGCTTTGGCTCAGGGGCCTGACAAGGGGCCTGAAGATGCAGTGGGTGATCCAATCCCCCAAGCCCCAGAGATGTGAGTGAAGACAGTTTGATGAACTTACACACAGTCCATGAATATGCTAAAGCAACTTCTAGCTCTGTTTTAGTTCATAACAATTGGTTTCTAAGAACTTAGGCATTTGTGGAGACAAAGATGTCACTGTAGGAACTGCCATATAAGGACGGGGCGTCCCTCCTCCTCTGCTCCTGTTCACAAGGACCCTGAACTGGCAAAACTCTCATCCTGCCCTGACCCTGCCATGAGCACCGGGCTCCTCTGCTGGGTGGCCCTCTGTCTCCTGCGGGCAGGTGAGTCCTAAGAACACCATGATCATCCCATTGGAAATTCCAGTGATTACTTCAGTCATTTCTGTATTTCTGTTTCCAAATTCTGTCTTTTTTCCCCAACAGAATTCACAGAAGCTGGAGTTGCCCAGTCCCCCAGATATAAGATTACAGAGAAAAGCCAGGCTGTGGCTTTTTGGTGTGATCCTATATCTGGCCATGCTACCCTTTACCGGTACCGGCAGATCCTGGGACAGGGCCCAGAGCTTCTGGTTCGGTTTCAGAATGAGGGTGTAGTATATGACTCACAGTTGCCTAAGGATCGATTTTCTGCAGAGAGGCTCAAAGGAGTAAACTCCACTCTCAGGATTCAGCCTGCAGAGCTTGGGGACTCGGCCGTGTATCTCTGTGCCAGCAGCTTAGCCACAGCGATGCAGAGACACTTCCCTCCTGTGCACAAAACTGCAGGGCTCTCTCCTCTCTATCAGCTCACAGCAGCCTTTCCTTATTCCTCATCCTCCCAGGGAAGAAGCGGGTTTTCAGATATAGCTAGGATTCATACAGTGGGAGGAAATGAACTCTTTCTTAAAACATGAGCACTATAATTGTTGGTTGAAAATATGCCTTAGGGATTTGAAAGACTTCTGGGTGGGAATTCAGGAAACCAAAACTGAAAGTGATTTATCACAGACCTAGTCCTCAGGGGCAGTGATGATTGTTCTTCTATAAAAAATGCGTACAATGCTGTATGTTAATTAAGAAGATAAATACACAAACTTGAAAATAAAAACATTTAATCACCAAAACATGTGTGTTAAACTTTAATAATACAGATATTGATTTCATGCAAGTAACAAACAGCAGGCCCTCCTTCTGCCCTTGTCAGCATGTGAATGATTTGAATCTTATCCTGGCTCTGGAATCTCTTCTTGACCTCACACTGGATGTTTCATGCAATCAAATCTCAACAGATACTATGTGTTTGGAAATCCTTTCCCTCTGTTTTTGTGGAAATATGACAATAATAATACTATTGTAATGATGATGATGTTGATCATTTCAGCTATTTCATTCCGCACACTTTAAACTTCAAAGAAAGGCACACAAATGGTTATCCTGGAAACAATTCCCAAATCTTAGCCCAAAATGAATTTTGCCTCCCCGGAGTGCTTTAACTTTTCAATATAACAGACATAGCCCAACACTATAGTTAGTCCTGGGCCAGCTACTTCAGAGGCTGGTGAGGACACTTGCACTTGTCTGCCCATTTCCTTGTCTGTCCATTGAAATAGCTCCTTAATGCATTAGATATTCCTGCCAGAACTTCGGAAGCAATGACCTGCCCCTGGTCCAACCGTCTCCTCTAATAATGCACTGTGTGTGTCCGACTGTAGTCTCTACCCTAACATCTGCCCGGATTCTCTTGTATTAGAAATCATTCTGAAGTACTGGTTAGAATGCTTGGGAAGGCAGCTTCCTGGGAATCCTCTGAAGGACCGTGGCTGTCAGTGATTCCCTTGTTACACTTCTTGAGAGCATCTTGTATTTCACTGAACGTAGGACTCTCAGTTATTTCAGTCTGTCTGTTCCTGTTCACCTCTGAGATCTCTGTGGCTTGCTTGTGTTGATTTTCTTTTGTGCTGCTTCTCGGTCATTTGTTTGTATTTTTCCTTATAAACCTGATTATTTTCAACATTGTGCCAGACACTATGGTTGTAGAAATAATTTTTGGTCTAGAATGACATATCTTTCTCCAGAGATAATTTTACTGTGCTTTGTAAAGTGCACGGATGCATAAACAATCCAGGACTCCCTGAAACAGAATCCAAGGCTTGAGGTGTCCTGGAGCCCCTGGAGAGCAGGTTTCCTACTAGTTCATTGTTTCTGTTCAAGTTCCTCAGTGGTCACACTCAGTGAAGTCTGGTCTTAGCCTTTACCCCCAGCCTGTGAGTCAGCTTCCTGAGAGCTGGGCTGAGATCAGCAAATGCCCCTAAGGGCAGTGACTGCTGTGCTCACTCCCCAGGCTCCTGCCTTCTCCAAGATTCTGGACCAGTTATCCCTCATAATGTTTTTGGGATATTAATTAGCTGCAGTTTTTGTTAGTGTGGTAATTTACCCAACAATTTAAATAATAACAGAAGGGTTAATTTTGTTACAAGAAAGGGGTCCTGATCCAACCCCCAAGAGAAGGTTCTTGGATCTCATGCAAGAAAGAATTCAGGGTGATTCCACAGTGCAGAGCCAAAGCAAGTTTATTGAGAAAATAAACTGGTGAAAGAACAGCTACTCCATAGACAGAGTAGGGCTTTCCCAACGGTAACAGGAGGAGCACATCTACCCTAGGTACAATACTTGTTTATATATAGGACAAGAAAAGATCGTTGAGAGATGTGCTCTGCTACAAGGGTTTGTGATAAAGGATTAATTTTCTTAATTACTATTTTTGCAAGAAGCGATATTATAATCTTTAAAGTGAAATTTGAAATGTTTCTGTTCTCAAGATGTTGGGGTATCATGACATTCCCAAGTCTGGGTCTGTTTAGTAAACATTATTAATCTACTGCTTTAACCGTAAACATCTAGAGGTTAGGAATACCTGACTTCCTGGGAATGCAGCCCAGCAAGGCCCAGCCTCATTTCTTTCACTTAAGATGGAGTCACTCTGGTTTGAACGCCTCTGACAGTTTGAGTTTCCTCTTCTGTAATTACTCAGATGGAGATCAGATAATTTTATTTAAAGTTTTAATGTTCTTTGAATTTCAATGTCAGATTCTTAGTCTGTGATTTGCTTGATATTTAACTTAAATAGCATAGAGGAATGTTATACTGAAACTTTAATTTCGAGGAAAGGACTTTTTTAAAACTTGAAGGGGATTTATAATCTAACTGGGACACTCACTTGGTTTTGACATTTTATCATTCAGAGTATTATTATGTTGTTAATTACACAACCTTCGACGCTTCATTGGAACAGGGTAATGAGAATAGAGAGTAAATGTTTAAATTTGATCAGATCTTTGACACACCTGACTAAAACAAGCAATGAGGAAAGTATTACCTATTTAATAAACGGCGGTGGGAAAACTGACTAGCTATATGCATAAAACTGAAACTGGACCCTTTCCTTGTACCTTATACAAAAATTAACTCAAGATGGATTAAAGACTTAAATGTAAGACTTAAAACCATAAAAACCCTAGAATAAAACCTAGGCAATACCATTCAGGACATAGGCATGGGCAAGGACTTCATGACCAAAACACCAAAAGCAATTGCAACAAAAGCCAAAATTGACAAATGGGATCAATTAAACTAAAGAGCTTCTGCACAGCAAAAGAAACTACTATCAGAGTGAACAGGCAACCTACAGAATGGGAGAAAATATTTGCAACCTAACCATCTGACAAAGGGCTAATATCCAGAATCTACAAGGAATTTAAACAAATTTACAAGAAAAAAACAACCCCATGAAAATGGGGCAAAGGATATAAACAGACACTTCTCAAAAGAAGACATTTATGCAGCCAACAACCATATGAAAAAAAGCTCATCATTGCTGGTCATTAGAGAAATGCAAATCAAAATCACAAAATCACCAAGTGTACCATTCATGCCAGTTAGGAATGGTGATCATTTAAAAAGTCAGGAAACAAAGATGGCTGGAGAGGATGTGCGAGAAATAGGAATGCTTTTACACTGATGGTGGGAGTCTAAATTAGTCCACCATTGTGGAAGACAGTGTGGCGATTCCTCAGGGACCTAGAAACCAGAAATACATTTTGATCCCAACCAATCTCATTAACTGGGTATATACCCAAAAGATTATAAATCATTCTACTATGAAAGACCACATACACGTATGGTTTATTGCAACCACTATTCACAATAGCAGAGCTTGAAACCAACCCAAATGCCTATTCAATGACATGCCGAATAAAGGAAATATCGCACATATTATGCCATGGAATACAATGCAGCATAAAAGAATGAGTTTCATGTCCTTTGCAGGGACATGGGATGAAGCTGAAACCACTCATTCTCAGCAACTAAACAAAGGAACAGAAAGAACCAAACACCGGCATGTTTCTCATGCATAAGTAGAGTTGGAACAATGAGAGCATATGGGCACAGGGAGAGGAACATCACACACCAGGGTCTGTTGGGGCGGAGGGGTCAAGGGGAGGGATAGCATAAGCAGAAATACCTAATGCAGATGACGGGTTGATGGGTGCAGCAAACCACCATGGCCCATGTATACCTATGTAACAAACCTGCACGCTGTGCACATGTACCCCAGAACTTAAAGTATAATAAAAATAAATAAATAAAACCAAGTTAATCAGAAAGCAGAGAGTGAACATGGAATTTACTTCATTCCTACACCGTCGTGACTCGTTTGTGCCATGTTTTGTGCGCACACCTGAGGGGCGGGGGTCGGAACGGGAGGGAGTCACAGGTGTGTGGCTATCATCATTTCCTAGTTAAACCCAGTCCCCTGGAAACATGCTTGGTTCCACATTTTCCATTTGGGGGAACTTCCCTAAAGTAATACACTGGTTTTTGTCTTTCCATTATTTGCCAAATGTTTCCCATGGGAAGGGAAATAAGTTATCTTATTTAGTCTACTCTTCATCTGAGCTTAGTCTCTCTTCATCATCACCCTTTCATCCTGGCTACTGGGAAAAAAAGTAGATTCTTTTGGTGCTTCTTCAACATGCACTAAGATTAGTGGAAAAACTTTCTTTTCCTTACAGGGTTGGTCTGTAGTTTGCAGGGGAGAGAGAATGATTTAAATTCTGATTCAGAAGAGTGTTGGTTGGCCTATTTGCTCTCCTATCTGAGTACTGTTGGTTATTAACACTGATATTTTATCTCCACTTGTCTGACTTCAATGTTCATCTCTCAAGTGGTTCCATCTTAGGCCATAACAACATTGAGATTGCCTTTTGACCTTCTAACACCAACAAATCATAATTCCCATATCTCCATGACTCAATAAAGCAAAGCACAAGTCCCCTGTGTCCTGGCAAGAGAGCACTTTTGCGCTGTTTCTGCCTACTGGCCACAAGGAAGCACTGTGGCTTTAAAAAAAGTGACTTTTTTTTTTTGTTTTGAATCAGCATTTTCCAAGAATGGGGAAAATTAAATATTATCTGATTTTGATGGTGCAAGAAATAAAAAAGCCTGGGGGCTTCCAGTACCCCTGACCCAGCTGACCTTCCTTTCCTAGGCCCATGTCTTTTATGTGTATGTACTCAGGGAAAGGGAAGTGTGGCTGTGCAGGAAAAGTGGCAATTTAGGAAACACAGGCTCAACGGCTTGATGCCAGGAGGGTCCCAGAAGAGGGCAGTACACTGGTGATCAGAGGGGCTTAGAGAGTATGATGCTAGTGTAAGCTGTGCATCAAAAGTGGTTCCTTTTGTTTCCTTCAGCAGTTAATTTTTATTATCATTATTACTTTATTACATCTGCTTCTTTAGCATGGCTGGCTACTTCTCTTTCCAACTCTTCATGCACTACCCAGGATCTCACCCTAGGCAGAAATAAATCCCCAAACTCGCACCAGCCGCGCTCATCAAACAACCTGTCCTGGCAGGCTGTGATCTCGCCAAGAGCTATCAAGTTGATCAAGCTATAATATCAAGTTGATCAAGCTATAAACTGACTTCATCACTAGTCTAAAGAGCCATGGCAAGAACAGCTGCAGGAGAAGCCCTAATTAAACTGGGAGGAGAGACATAAGGATTTTAAAGCAGTTTTCAAACTAGCCCTTCTCAAGAACCAAACATATAAGGGATCATTGGGAGCTGTCTCTGATGTGGGTTAAAGAGGAAAGAACAGACAAAGACGAGGTTCTGATGCCTGCTCTCTGTTCCTGCAGATCTCCCCAGAAGTCATTGTAGACCTGCTACAATTTCCCTCACTTTGCTGTGATACAACGTTTCTTTGTTGGCTCCTCCTCTCTGTGACTTAAACCCCTCTCCCTGCCCTCCCCTATCTCCCTTCTTCCAGAATGTTCCTCTGCCATTCCCAGAGACTTGCAGAACACTGAGGTTTGAAATACATGAAACAAATCATTTTTTAAAAATTAATAATGATATCTGTTAAGTGACGAAGGTTTCATATGTGAATTGTGCACACACAAAAAATCACAGTACACTTCTGAGATAATGTTAGAAGGCGTGTGTAACGACCAGGTTAGCTTTGACGAAGGAATGTAGGACTCAGGGTGAGAAGACAAGAGAAGTTAGTACACAAGAAAATGAGTTGATTTATTCTGCAGTAATGGGAACTTGTTTTAAAAAATGGAGAAAGAAATTGTTGAAAACCATAACTCCCTCAAGAGGTCTGGGAATCCTGTAGCTTACATGGAATAGAAACTGAAAGAGATTAGACTGAGCTATTCAGAACAAACAAATATCTCAGGCTAAGAGTTTTGGTTTGTATCTCTTCACAGGCTGAACTTTTTAATTGACTTTTGAAAGTAATACTAAATAATACTATGATAACCCATATTTTATTTTAAAGACCTTTAATTTGATTTCCATACTAGAGTTACTTGCCATAAAAGATAAATGGTGAGAATGATTTGTATTAAAATGATTAATTAAATATGATTTATAGGGAAAAGAGGCTTGAATTTTCTTATTAAAGCAATTTTTCACAGATAAATTGATCTTTAGCACATGTGGAAGTGCATTTCTTGGGAGTGGGGGAACTAATAACTAGATTATGGAATATACCAATAAGAAGTAAAGTTACCCCTACCCAGATTATATGTGATATATAGATGGATATATATAATTACATAGACCGCTAAGATTTTTAAGTCTTTAAGCTTTATGACAGTCTGAACCAAGTCAGTTTTTCTTCTTCACCTTGTTACTAAGATAGCAAACATCCTGCTTTTTCCAACCCACTCCACCTACTCCTGTTTCCGTGTTCTGACCCTATTATGTGTTTTCCCTTGTACCATTCCAGATGTGCTCAGGAACCATACGCGGAGTCATCTCCAAACTGTCCTCTCAATGGTCCACGGAACAATGAAGATTTGAGGGGAGGACGGTGGAGGAACTAAGACAGAGTCTGTGGTGCACCCTCTAGAAGAGCTGATAACACCTCTGTAGCCAAGACCTTTAAGAACTCAGAGTGAAGTATCTATTTTCTGAAAAGTTATCTACATTTGACCTTTTTTCATTTCTGCTTGTACTTTAAATTAGTGCATAAACTGGGCTGTGAATTCAGGATATCGGTGGTAGGTGGGGAAGCACAGACTGTCTCTAGAAGCCAGACCTGCTTTTGAGACGGAGTCTCGCTCTGTCGCCCGGGCTGGAGTGCAGTGGCCGGATCTCAGCTCACTGCAAGCTCCGCCTCCCGGGTTTACCCCATTCTCCTGCCTCAGCCTCCCAAGTAGCTGGGACTACAGGCACCCGCCACCTCGCCCGGCTAGTTTTTTGTATTTTTTTTAGTAGAGACGGGGTTTCACCGTGTTAGCCAGGATGGTCTCGATCTCCTGACCTCGTGATCCGCCCGCCTCGGCCTCCCAAAGTGCTGGGATTACAGGCTTGAGCCACCGCGCCCGACCTATAGCAAAGTTTTATTTGAAAACAAGAAAGATCCTGGAGAACAAGAAGATATAGCATGTTAAATCTTCAAAGATGCAGGAAATCTGTGATTTTTAAATATTTCTCCATCTAGAATTTACTAGAATTTAATGAGCCTTGCCGAGTTTCAGGTGTATTGAAGAAAAAGGAAAGTGAGTACACTCTGACTGCTGGAGCAGTGCTGAGAATAGGACACCGTGAGTTTTACCCTAGCTTTCCTATCAAATATTTGAAAGACTGTGGACATTGATTTTAACTTTCCACTCTTCAGTGATGTGATAAGTTATTAACACATAATCTAACATAAAAAAATTGTCCGGGTGTGATGACTCATTCCTGTAATCCCAGCCCTTTGGGAGGCCGACGCGATGGATCACCTGAGGTCAGGAGATCGAGACCAGCCTGGCCAATATGTTGAAATCCCATCTCTACTAAAAATACAAAAATTAGCCAGGTGTGGTGGTGGGCGCCTGTAATCCCAGCTACTCAGGAGGCTGAGGCAGGAGAATCGCTTGAACCCGGAAGGCAGAGCTTGTGGTGAGCCAAGATCGCACCATTCCACTCCAGCCTGGGCGAAAAAAGTGAAACCCCTTCTAAAAAAAAAAAAAAAAAGATCAAATTTGAATTACAGCCAAATCTTACCAAAAAATGTATATGAAATATTTAATTTTGCAAAAAAAAAAAAAAAAAAAAAA